>NC_136465.1:84933410-85298410 GCF_902686455.1 Sciurus vulgaris
ATTTGAACAGATACTTAAAAACAAGGAGACAGGCTGATAAACACATGACAAGTCATGAAAAGATTCTTAATATCACTAGTCATTCAGGAAATTCAAATTCTAAGGAAAATGAAATTCTACTTTACACCCATTAGAATGGTTCAAATGAAAAAGACTGACAATATCCAGAGCTGGGGAGGATGTGGAGCAACTAAAATGCAAAATATGTACATATTGTACACAGGCGTGCATGTGCATGTAAAGTTTTTCCTTTACAGCAACAGTCAACTATATTGAGGTCTAATTTTAAATGATGAAATGTACTCATGTGGAGAGTTTGATGAGTTTTTTAAGAGCAAATACATATAATTACCACCTAAGTAAAAATCTTCCCAAAATGTTTCCTTGGAATATACATACATATATTCCTTAAGTATCTTGTACATAGGACAAGTTCAGAACATTTTATGTACTATTATTTTTGGCATTGGGAAACTTTGATTTAATGGTAGGATATATGGAAGTGTGTAACCTCACCAGTTAAATTTTGGTCAGACTTTCTGAAATTCAAGAAACCCTTAAATGTCAACTTTAAAAAAATACAAACTTGAAAATATATTGGGTTAATTTGAGAGATCACCAGTAGTAGTCTAAAATTGTGTACATGAAACACAAGAATAAAATACAAGACATGAAATGAAGTATAAATGAAATATGGGAATATAAATATGATTATTAAGCACTGATAGTAATTTATAGACAGTGTTTTTTAAAAAATTAAAAAAAAATTGAAGAAGCAGATTTTTTGTTGGAATAACAATAATTTAAGTTCCTCAATGAAAATTGGTCAATATTAGCAAGAGAAAGTCTTGCTGGTTCTTCAGATGCTTCTTTATGAAGAATCTGGAAGAAACCTTCACTGTGGTGGGAGGTGTCATGTTCATACAAGAGCATAAGTAATTATCATGACTTGAGGATGTGGACATACTATCCAGAGTTGGGACCTGGGGAAGGGCCATCATGAGAAATGATGCTGGACACCTGGCAGATTCTGAATAAAGCTGAAAAGCAACCCACCTGGAAATATGAGGATTCGCACCATTTATTAAAATGGTTCATGTGAAAATGCTTTGAATTCGGTAATGAATCTGACTCACCTGCCCTCCCAGGCATGAACTGGAGCCTCACACTGAAGTGAAGAACAAAAATAGAAAACTGTGTATATATAAGAGAGCTTGAAAAAGATTTGTCATTTTAATAATTCAAAGTTTGATATAAGATTTCTGATTTGGTTTCTCCTATTTAAAAATAAAAAAATCTAAAAATGTGAAAAAATAATCTAATCAATCAACCTAGCCACATATAAAAACCAGATGCTCTCTTAGACTGCAAACATGGCTGGCTAGTCTCTGTACTGGGATGGTAAGGTAGCTAGCTGGGAGGCTGTAGAAATATGTTAGGAATCTCCTCAGGTTAGTAAAGAACATGAAGACCATGTTGGATGAAGGATGAATGAAAAGGGAAAAGTCAAATCTTTGAAGGTCTGTCATTTTAAGTCCAAACAAAATTTTTCTTTACAGCTCTAAAGACTGGGAAAAAATCCACTGGGTAGAAATTAAATGTGGGAGCTTTGGACTTGAATCATTATAAGGGTTTTCAGATGTTTCGCCTCTGCAGGAGTGTTCTGAGGAAGGAAGAGAACTCATCTTACCATAGGGTAGCTCATTTCTTCAATGAGCTTGTTAACTGTGAGAAACCCTACCATAGTTAGATTAGATTCTGGAGAGTTCAAGTTCTGTCTCTGCCATGTTCTAGTGGCATGATTTTGGACATGTTGCTTAATGTCTGTGAGTTCATTTCCCCCAACTTTAGAGTGATATTTATCTCAAGATTTCTATGAAGAACCAATACATAGATGATACCCAGAGCAACCTAGAAATTAGTAAGAGTATATTCAGTGTTAGCTACTGATTATAATTTTTACCTTTCTGGAGCATGGATGTAGAGATTTCTGTGTGAAGTGAGGAGTTGGTCAAGATAGTCTCTAAGATTTCACCCATTTGTATTTATGGTATATTGAGAAACACTTCTCAGAAATCATTGGCAGGTGATATTGAGTATTGATTGTGGAATTATCTCCCAAGCAGATTTTGAAATGGTGAACTTCATCTGGGTATAATTTCACATGAATTTTTCAAGCCAGTTAAAAGAGTTGAAGATGAGCTGATTTTTCTTTCCAACACGTCCTTCATCCATGTTCCTGGATCACCTTTCATGTGAGTGATTATTATTATTATTATTATTTTTGCAGTACTGGGGCTTGAAACCAGGGCCTTGTGCTTGCGAGGCAAGCACTCTACCAACTGAGCTATCTCCCCAGCTCTGAGAGATTCTTTTTGATGTGAGGAAAAGAGTAGGATGCAATGTCCTTTCCGTTTTTGTTTTTTCTAAGAATTATACTAAAGTTGGAGGGCCCGCTCATGTTCTCTGGGAGTTTATTAGGTAATATTGAATAACAGCCTAAAATAGGCAGGGGAAAAATCTCAACCCAACAAACAGTATCAGTGTTTATATATATAACAGTATTACTGAATATATATTATGACAGCACTGTGCTGAACACTGGAAATCATATTCATTTAAAGTCCAAATCATGTACTACTTAAAAAATATTTGGTCCAAGTATATGTTATTATACACTTCCATGTAACAAAGCACCTCCTAAATTAATGACTTTTGCATGTGCTGTACTCAGTAAAGTAGTTCTTATGGACTGAGTTATGGTCAATGGTACCTTGACTGGACAGCCCTGCTTCTGTGGGTAGGTAGAATATTGGCAGGAGTTGTGGGGTGACTGAGCAACCTATATCTCATTTTTTATCAGGCTAGCCTGGACTTGTTCTCATTGCAGTCAGAAATTCAAGAGGAGTTGAATGTACAAGGCCTCCAGAAGTTAGGTTTAAAATCTTCACATTATCCTTCTCACCAAACTCCACTGACCAAAGCAAGCCACAAATCAAGCCTAAATTCCCACTTCTTCTTGGGAGGCCTGCAAGCTCCCATTGTAAAGAGCAGAGATACAGGGAGACCAATAGCTGGGGCCACCAGTGTTGCCATCTACCATAAGATGCCATCATCAAATAGATGAGAAATGTTCATATAACCTTTCTGTGGAGTTATATTACACTGCAAGACCCTGTAAGAGAAGAACCGTATTCAGTGTATAAACTTCTTGAAAATAATGAAAAGGGGAGTCAAAATGGGCCTCTGCCACTTCTCACCCATTTGTTTTCTTTTACTTTGGCAGTGTTCCCAGCAGACATACAATAAACTAACAAAGGTGCAAAAATTTTTAAAATAGCCGATGATATCAATTATAAAACTGTAGTGTCCAGAGTAATTTAACTAAAGGTACCAGAGTAAATAGCCAGTCAAATGAATGTTCTAGAGGTATGAAGATTAATTATACAGTGCAAGAACCAGGGACTTCTGTTTACAGACAAGGAGTTAAATTCTCACAGCAGCTCTAGAGAAGACTTTTGAATTAATGGCTAATTTCAAACAAAGCATTTAATGTCACCACTTGAAATGTTTCAGTAATAATTCAAACGGTTTAATTCTAAGCCACTTATGATTAAATTTCAAATATGCTAAGGTATTATTAGACATTTATGGGAAAAATCATTTTTCCCCCTGCAAATTAAATGTTCTTCTTTGACAATTATTCAAGTTATGATGGGGGTTCTTGTTTCCTTTTAATTATAGCCCAAACACTTATATGGATAAAGCAGCAATATGATCACTATTTCATTTTGGAGCCATTATTACCGAAATGCAAAATATCTCAATCTCTAGCCCTCTCCCCCTCCCCCTAGGTTTTCTTTTTAATCCCATAAAAGCATCTGTCTTTGATTTCAAGTGGAGTACCTGCTGTGCAGGATGCAATGCAAATCCAATTTGTGTGTAACAAAACCAAATGGGCTGAAATGAACTCTGCATTTTAAAGATGTTTTTGTTTAATCATCGCCATCACTCCTCTTTAATGAATGCATAATCAAGTTAAACTTCAGGCAAGAAATGGAATGGCTCTTCTTAAGACAGGAAAGCAGATTCTTGTGATTCCTCATTGCTGATCTGCCTCCCATTCCTGGGATGGCAGAAAAGGAAAAAGAAAGATTTTCAAATGTGTATTATGGCAAACTGTTGAGAACTATGGCATGAGCAGTCTTACCACTCATTTTTTTTCCCACTTTCTTCAGAAATAGCTATAAATAGTGTTTAGTAGGACGCGAGGATGCAGGATTCCTGGTTCTCATCTTATCCTTCCCTTCTCTGCATGTCACAGAAGATAGGAGGTACGATATGATACTTGGGGAGTTTAGAGGGGTCTGTGACTTGAGGTATTTCTGTGCTACAAATATGTAGCCTAAATATTGGTATGTAATTTCCTAAGTGAAACTTCCAAGAGTTTTTTTTTTTTTCTTTTTTCTTTTTTTAAGGAGAGACCCTCCTACAAAGATCTCAAGGTGTCGGATGACTTGTATACAGTCATATGCTGTTCAGATAGATCAATTGCAAACAAGGAAAGGAGATGAGAGACTATTTTATAATGTTAGGCCCTTATAATAGTGTAATTTGCTTGTTTTCTAGATGAGACAGTCAAGCACAAAATGTACATTGACTAACATGAGGTCAGATGGTCAGTTAGTGGGAAAGTCAGACTGATCCTTAGTCTTTGCAAAGCAGCATGAAAATAAAACATTTGTTACTGCAAAACAGAGCTGGCAGACCTCCAAAAAGAAATATATTCTAGAAGTATGGTTAGCTGATGAGCTGTCTGCATGAGCTTTGTGTTATTCAAGGTGAATGTGATGACAATAGGGTTGGGTACAATATGTGCACCTCAAAATATTGTTCGCAAGCAAAAATCTAAGGATTTAGGAGGGTGCCAGGATGTAGGACTTTATTTCTTCTAATTACTTTTAATGGATAAGAATTAGAATTGGTTTTATTTATAGCTGAGATAGGATTTGCAAAATTCTAACAGCTTGAACACCTGCCATTATGCCTGAAATTCCAAGATTGCAAGTTATTTTTACATGGTAAGGTGTTGTTATATATTAGGGGAAAATTCCTCTGGAGCAGTAACACTGAATCAGCATCTGTCCTTTACCCTTTAATTTCAAAAGTCTCATCAATTTTCTTTCTGATTAGGAACAAGTCATTGGGAGCAAGGTCCAGGATTGGACACAACTGTTAAGATTTGATGATTAGTGGAAAGGTTAAAGAAGGTTGGAGAATGGCCTACAGGTTCTGCAAAGAGGGTTGTGAAAAGCAAGCGGATGGGCCCCACTGGAGAAAGCCTCAAAGCCAGATGCATGTATTTATAACTTGTCAGAGGGTGGCTGTCCCTGGGTTAAGCAGCTTGGAGAGCAGATATACCAATGAGTGTTCCAAACATTTTATTTTTGGAGTCCCTCATCTTTAATCTTTTTTGGTTGTCCTTTACATTTATCTGTCCTAAAAATTTTCCGTGAGTTGGGAAGAAAAATTGTAATTATAACAATTAAAGTACATTCTAGGCAAAGAGCATTTGCATATTTTTCATCTTATATCACAGCACTACCAAATGACTTTCAATAATTTTATACAAGGGAGGCTTAAAGACACATGTGTTCTTTCTTTACTCAAATATTTCAATATCCAAATTGCACTAGCCAGTCAATAAGATCTCTTGACTTCAATATTTCATTTTTCTTTATACTGCTATCAGGATGACTCCTTTTAAATATTGGTATAGAAGGTTACCTATGTAAGTAGATTGAGCCAGTAGTCTATTTTTTAGTTATGTTTAGATTTTCTGAGGGGAGTAAGTTAAAGTTATTATGTAACTTTGCTTTAATATGGTGCATAATTTTGAGCAGTGGGCTATGCATGACTGAGGTGTTCATAGATAAGATTATCTGGGGAGATATACTTGCCAACAGGACACAAATATGCTGACTACCAAAGGGTCACAGTTGCAATAATTTACAAAATTTGAACCAGAAACCTTTTAAGACCCTTTCAACACAAGTCTGTATCAAAATCCTAACACATCTTTGTATTGATAATTCAGTTGTTATCAACCTACGTGGCCACTGGATGTCCCCACTCTTCCTCAAATGCAGCAGAGGTATCACTTAACTGGCAGTTATAAAAACAATGCATTTTCCAGGGAAACTTCAGAAAGATCCCGCAAGAGTTCTGGGTGCACATGGAAGTATCGATGCCCCTGGTAATAGCAGCAGGAGGGATTAGAAATGGGTAGTATAAGAGACTGAGTCCGGTGGGAGGAATTCTCTGGGTCTTGCCACTCTGTGTCATTGCATCTTTACTTTCATAATTCTCTCCAGTGCCCAGCTTTCTAAAGTGCTCTAAGAAGGAAGTAAGTCTGAGTATACTGCTATTAAAATTACTGGAAATGAAACAAGTATGTATTGGGAAGGGTGAGAATATGGCAAGATGACTAGGGCAATCTTGTAAAATATGAGGAAAATTGCCTCATGGGAGTATGGGATATAAAATATATGGCATTCTTTAGCATGGAGAAAGGTCTGAATTTGGACAGCTCATTCGTTCTCAGCAGTTATACCTAACAGGTAATAATTTTGCAGCACAGGACAGAACATTGGACTTAGAGACTTAGAGTCAGGAGACTAAGATTTAAGCCTTATTTCTATTACTTACTTGCTTAGTAACAATGAAACAGGGATGCTTTGTGTCTCTGAAACTCAGGCCTTTCTCTGCAAAATGGGATAATACAACTTTCCTCAGATTTCCTGAGAAGCGCATATGCTATTTTATATATGAAAGAGCCTAGGAACCTAATGGTTACAGAAAAAAAAAAAAAAAAAAAAAAATGCCAAATTTTTTAAGAATTTGGGAGACAAAAGTTAGAAAGGATTTTAAGTCTTCAAAAGATCTTTGATATAGTTAAATGGAAAACAGAAGGATTTAGTATTACTTATAATGTATTTCATTATCTACTCTGTTAGTAAAAATTATTTAACTATATCAGCCTCCACTTTGCAAATGACCAGAAGGGAGAATTACACATAGCTGGTAAATGCCTCACCTAACAAAGCCCAAAGCCTATGAAAGTGGAGTCTTAAAAGAAAAGCACTCTAGATAGTTATTTCTTAGGATTCATTGAGAAACAAAGGAGGGCAAATAAAGTGAGCTTCTTTACTGATGAGAAGCTGGAGTATAGAGTGCGTGCAAAGTCAAAGCAAAGTGCCTTTGTGCCATCAATCACATTGCAGGGTAGAAGTCAAGTTGAGAGGACACAGTGCAATAGATTTTGCCATTTGTTCTTCAACAAGGTCCTGAAACATTCAGAGAATATAGAAAACTGAGGATTTCCCTTTCTGAATAGGCTCCCGAAGGAAGTCTCATTCCTCTAATTCCATTCTACCACGCGACTATTTTATTTCCATTTAGGGAAAACAATAAAACTTGCTTGTAACTAAGGAGCAGTCCCTGCGCGTAGTTCCTGCTGGGAAAACAGTATTGGCGCTCATCTACTGGGAGAGCGTTCTTTCTCACTCCTAAGCACCAACTACCAGGCTACTAATTAGTATTTCTCAAAGGAAGAGGCTGACTTTGCTTTTTGGTTATACATTCTCTACTGCAGCATCTGCGTCTCTATATATTGTACCATAAGTAAGTAAGTAAGTAAATAAATAAAAATCCAGTAGTACTTCTGGAATGGCAGCTTAAATAAAAGTTAACTCAGATGCTATCTGCTTAGAATGACTATCAGTAAGATTCAAAGGTTCATATTAGCATTGGCTTAGTTGATTCTAAACTGCTAGAGGTTTGGTAGTTCAGGAGTAGGGTGGATGAAGAAGTCATGTAATTGGAGGCCACAGCCAAGGCATAACTCTTTGTAAATTGGTATGCGAAAGCTTTTATTGACCATATTTTGTAAAAAGAATACCCACAGAGCAACCGTGCAAGGGACTGTGTGTAGCAAATTATAGTCTCTGCTACCTTTAAGTTTTGTTCACCTAAGGCACAGATTTGAATTTATCAAGAACTGGGGTAAGGTCTCACAGATGTTTCCCATTTTTGGAAACTGATCCTATAAATTGATTTTAAGTCAAGCACTTTTACTCATTCAATAAATGCCAATGGGAAAAACATTACCCATTGGGAATAAAAAATGATGTAGTTGAAATTCATTTCCCAGTTTGGGTAATAAGTTGGACTTTATTTGTCCAGACTGTCTCCCTATGTCCCCATGTTGTCTAGCTGTTTGTAGTTTGGAAGATGACTGAACAAATAAGGAGAAAAGTAGGAGTGGAACTGCCAAGTGAAGTTGGCCCTTCTGTCTGAGAATTGAACTGCAAACCTAATTAATTCTAAGCAGCTGATCACAGGAGTCAGAACTGAACTCAAACTTTTGTGTGTTCTAGAATCATTCAAGATGCTTGTTTAAAGCATAGAATCTTGGGTCTCACTCCTAGATATTTTGAATAAGTGCATCAAACTATAGGGCCCAAGAATCTTTATTTTTAAAAACATTTTTATTTTTATGGACGTGTAGCAATGGCATAGATTTATGTGCCATTTCAATACATGTATACAAGGGTAATGATTAGATCAGAGCAATGGTGTAACTGTCACCTCAGATGTCATTTCTTTGTATTGGAAATAGTCTTTTTTTTATAGATATTATTGGTGATTCATACTCAGATGATTCTTGGACCAAACTTTGAGAAACATTGGTGAATGATAATATGAGTCATTTGAAATTCTCAGGATGAAATTAGTCAGGATGCTATGAAGAAACAAAGCCTCACTTCCTCCTTTGAGAAGGAAAATTGAGGGTAGAGGGAGGCATGGAGGAAACAAAGTCAGCCAGATACCTGTAGTATTGACTGTTACATTCACACGTCTTGGGAAATACATGAACATTTTCTTTTATCATTGGATAATGACTACCTATTGTCCACTTGGCATGTGGACCACCACATGGTTGGGAAGTTAGAGGAATCAAGAACGTGGACTTTCTAAGTCTGACTCTTGGCTCTGCCACTTATTAGCTGTGTGGCTCGGGCAAAGTTGATCTCTGAATGTCTGTGTTTCCTCATCTATAAGATGGAAATAATAATAGTACTTATTCCATACTGATGTTGTGAAAATTAAATGCATGATTATAAGTCAAAGTGCTCAGAATGGTGCCTGCCTTAGTCAGTGCTAGATAAAGGTAAGGTATGTCTACTCTCACTTTTAGTTCAGAGTTTTTTGGGAAAGATGGTGACACAGGTGATATTAGATTGCAAGGCACTGAGATAGAGTCATTCAGAATAGAAGAAAAAAAAATGTAGAGTTTGTGAGCCCTTGAATTGTGCCAGGTCATTTTGTAGATAGACTTTGTTATTTTAAGATATCTCTATCTTGTAAACTTGTCTGTATTTGAACTTCTACATTTTCAGATTTTGCTTTTGCTTTGATTCTTTGGAAGGCTTACATGAAAAATTTTAGCACTGATGTAAAGTAATTAATGCCCCCACCATGCTCATTCTTGGTCTTCAGGAGATCTTTGAGGTAAGCATTTACCTATAGATATTGAAGTACACTGGCAGATACCAAGTGAATTTTTTCCCCACCAAATTCTGAAAGAGTACAGAGACCCTGAAAGATTAGAAATTCTGAACTTATATGGGGCTTTCTCCTGAATCCATTTTCTATGATCCCCAGATGAGTGGTGTTCACCCAAGTGCAGTTTTGCCCCATCCTTCTGTGGAAGAATTTGGCAATGTCTTGAGATATTTTTGGTGGTCACAAGTAGGTGGTACTAATGGCATCTATTGGGCACAGGTCAGGAATGCCACAAAATATTCTATAATGCACAGGCAGCCATCCACAACAAAGAATTATCTAACCCAAATGTCAACAGGGTTGAGGTTGAGAAACCCTGCTTTAGAGCAGTAACTGCCAACGGAAACAATATTGCCCACTGGGAATAAAAACAATGCCATTGAAATTAGTTTTCTAGTTCTGGTAACAAACTTGACTGTCTCTACCCAGAATGCTTCTCCATGTCCCCTTGTTGTCTAGATGTTTGTGACAGCAGAATCCCAGGGAGAGATAGGAGGCAGTTCTAGGGAAACTGGGAACTTCCTGGGGAGAGGTAGCAGAGCTGGGGCTAAGGAAGACTGGCATTCATTCCTTTCCTTCTGGGCTGTTCTTTAGCAATAGGGTGAGCTTTAGGTTCCAAATGTTGGTTTGTGTAGATGACACTCCTGCCAAAACTCTTTGGGTCTTCATGGCCTGGTTCCATGGGACGCCCTCTTACTACGTTGAGTCATACCACTTATCCCCCTCATAGGTCAGATGTTAGGTTCACATAAAATTAAATGCTTGATTCAGAAGCAGACAATTTAAATTTCTTTTCCTGCAGCATAGACTTTATCAGGGGAGACATTTTCTCACTTGGGCAATGGAGTCCCTAAAATAATTAGCACTAATTGAGATCCAGGTAGGCAGCTTAAGTAGAAAGACTGATAACTAAATCACTCATGGTGGTGACCTATGGGACTAGTCTCACAGGTCCTCATTTAGTCACACAAATGAAGAAGGAGGTAGAATTTAATGACATTAATAAGTTAGTTTTCAGAAAGCATTAATATTTGTTATAAATAATAAACCAAATATTTCTTTGGGCTAAATGCCATGTGCCAAACACACACACACACACACACACACACACACACACACTTCTCTCAAGGGGTGTCTAATCTCTAACAATAATAGAGAGCATAGGGCCAGCAAAATTATTCTTTGAATAATATATAGGTCTGCCTGGTAGCCTGGGGACAAGATCACATGCATCCCAGTCATGTCCCTGGAGTGTCTTTGTGTGACTTTCACTTAACTTTTCTTCAGTTTCTCTATTATTAAAGTGACCTAAACCTTTATTGTTTTCCATCCTGTGAAAGTCCTTCTATACCTCTAGAGAACTACATTGGAGGTGAGGCCAACATCAGAGAGAGCTATAAAATTTAAAAAGATGTGAGTTCATTAGCTTTCTAGGGTTATATTCTAGTTTATGGGTGAAACAGTGTGGCAGTGAGAGAGAAAGTCATACCTACCATAGAAAATAAGATGTACATTGGTAAGACTCTGGCTTTGTTGTGTAGACCCAGGGAATAGATGGCACTCAGAGTTCACTGGATTTTGACAGTTTCTCTCTAATCTCTTTCATGATAGTACAGAATAAAAAGTGGTCTGGATTGTATGAAGGTAGATTTTTAATAATCCAGGAAAAATGTGGCAGATGCCAAGCCTATAAGAGTGGCAGTAATATTTATACTCTCTTGTTCTTCAGATTTTTCCATAAGGAGAGAAAAGAATTATCTGGATTCTAGTTCCAGCTTTGAACTAGAAGAAAGAAATGAGAAAGAATCCTCCATATGCCAAAGAGAAGAGATTGAACTAGATGACATATAAGTTCCATTCAAAGATGTTTCTTTAAACTCAACTCCATGATGTTCAAGAGGACTAAGTTCAATCCAAAACAACATTCTGTGATAGAAGTCTATGTGAGAAGCAGAGTGACATTTCTATGATCTGTAACCTGGAAATGCCTCAATCCTGAACAAGATCTGAAACTCGGATCTTATCCTGGACCAATTTATCATTAGACCTAATTTACTGCTTATGAGTTCCAAGCTTGAGTGTAAGCTGCTGTCACCCCGAATAAATGAATGCATTTCTCTTTTGGCAAAACCAAGCCAGCGAGGTCACCTACCAGAGCCCTGCAAACTCTGCACAAGAGCACTGCAAACTCTATACATTCTTTGCCCAGGGAGAAACTCTTAGAGATGAGAATACTAGATACCAGCACATATTCCGGGTGATTGAGATAATGTTGAATACATGCAGTAGTGTCCATTTTTTCGATTTTCCCGTTCACACTAATACCTCCACAAGACCTGAGAGTTCTTGGCTACTCTGCTTTGGTGTTTGTGTGGCAGAGTGGAGCACAAAATGAGGTAACTATTTGGCAGAGGATGAAAATGTGGCATTTGCAAACTGAGGGCTTCAGAATATAAAAACCCAGAAAGCTCTAGCAGAGTAACAATGCCTAAAACAGTCAAGATACTGATAGTAGGTCCAAGGAAGAAATGGACCAACATGTTGTATAATGTAAATGTAATCCCCTGTTTTCAGTTCTCATATCTGTAGTGTTCCCAAGTTCAACTCCTTCTGATAATTATTCCTGACCTGAGGTGGTATCCTGAAAATCACATGGTCATAGGGAAAATCTCATGGGAAGTCTGAATGGAAAAGAAAGAAATCACTTGCAGTGCTGGGTACTGCAATGTTTGGAAGCCATTCCTATATAAACATTAGAAATAGAAGTGATTTGGAGGGTGGGATATGCTAGTTTGATGGTAAATGGCTAGAATGCAGGGGAAGTTCCACAGGAAGCATCCAAGTGGAATATCTTGGAGCAGAGTTTTTAAACCTACCCTAGCAGCATAAGGTGTGCTATACAACATTGCCTGATGGACCTACCTTGGAAAGGAAAAATAGTCAAAATTAAGTTCTTTGACTTTTCCACCTTCAAAATTAAGTACAATTGCTTAGTTGTACTTAGTCTCCTGCCCTGACATTCCAGATCAGGTCCTCTTTAGTGGTCTCCAAAATTTACTTTATTTTTGTTCCTTGGCATCCATTTACCCTACTGTGTCAGCTGTAGTCCAGTTTTCCCCTGCTAAACTATTCTATTCCCAACCTTATGCTCACATGCTTTGTTCCTATTGAGTCATTTCTGTCTCCAGTTTCAGGGATGGGCAGTAGGATAGGGTCCTGGGTAACTAGAGAATTGTATTGCTTTGACCACAGTGATTGTTTCAGAAACACACACATGACCCATTAGAATCAATGAGATGTACTGAGACAATTACTGAAACTTCTGAGAAAAGAAGCCATACCTAACTTGTTTTATGCAGTCATCTGTTGACCATGAAGTGAGTCTGATTGAAAGTAAAGTCAACATGGAGAACAGATGTAGAAAACAGGAAAAGAGGCATTGGATTCTTATGTTTTCATAAGCTTTCCCTAACACCATATCAAGGGACCAGGACTGACTTCGGGAACATACCTACTGTGTAGTTAGTTGTACAAGGCCTCATGAGCACAGGGCCCTGTGCTTGGTTTAATGCTCTGCTGTTGCTCGTTGGAAGTGAAATCCAATAGGAAAATGGAGCATGTGAATGAAAGGAAGAGAGTGTGTAATTTGCATGCCTGGCATTCCTTGTCTACCACTTGTAAATAGCATTCATGATGAACCACAGAACTCCTGTGAGCCCCACAACGTGTCCAGATTTAGTTGAGAATCAAAGTGAGTATGCGGTAAGCTTGTTATGTCTACAAATAAGTAAACAGGGTGCTGACATTAGAGAGCCAGTTTTCTTTGTGAATTAGAATTTACTTCCAATGCAGAAAGTAATGATGTTCTAAGAAACACAAATGACTAAAGAACCTGTTCAGATCCTTTCTTTTGCTACTTCCCATATTTGTTAACCATTTTCACTAAAAATGATGATATAGAAGGAAGGAGAAAGAAAGGATAACCCCAGTTGCAGTTTCTTTTAATCTTTCCTTATTCATAAACAAATCTAGGACAGAGCATTGGCAGGATGTGTACACATCAAGAAGTGAAATAAATACACCAATAAAAAATGTGGAAAAACAAGAAGTGAAGTAAAAACAGTTGAATTAATTTTTGAGGGTTCCCACAGCTCTGGGAAGAATGATACACATGTACACAGTAGGTATAAGTTATGAAATATGAATTGTGTGATTTTGGTCTTCTGTATGTGAGTTATGGGCTCTTATTTTTGCATTTAAAAACTTGTCAGTATGTGATACAGAGATGAGTGGTAAAATTCATACTATTAATTAAAAAATTTAATTTTTCTTTACTTAGAATCACTTAAATAGCAGAAGCAGACACAAACAAAAACAAAGCTGAAACAAAACAACAACAACAACAACAAAACCCCAACAAAACTGCCATTACAAATCAGAAGGAGATCCTAGTAGTAGGAAAAAGTAACTTATGTTTTAGGACCATTAATGGCAATTTCTCCCTGATTTTGGAAGTAGGGTAGTCATGTTTTAATTTTTTACTGCACTCTGCAAACTATGTAGCCAGCTCTGCAAAGAACTTGTAAGAGTTTGTTAGGGCCTCTGTAACAAAATACTACAGACTAGGTGGCTTAAACAATGGAAATTAATATTTTCACAGTTTTGGAGACTGGAAGTCCAAGATCTAGGTGCTGGCAAGGGTTGGTTTCCTCTAAGGCCTCTTTCCTTGGCTTGCAGGTAGCCGGTCTCTTGCTCCCTCCTTCCTCTCTGCATGCATGCCTCTGATGTTCTTTGTGTGCTCAGATTTGCTCTTCTTTAGGGGTATTAGTCAGATTGGATTAGGACTCATCCATAGAACCTTCCTGAACTTTGTCTTTTTAAATGGTCTAACTCCAATACAGTCACATTCTGAGGTACTGAGAGTTAAGGATTCAACATAGAATAGTTTTCCCTTATCCCTAGGGTCCCAAAACCCCTTGAAGCCATGAATAGCACCCAATTCTGTAATTTAATGCTGTTTATCTTAATTAAGCACTTATTATGCACTGTGCTTTGCAGTTGGAGATGGGACAACAAAACGAACATGGATTATTTTTCTTTGTTCACCATTTCACAGACAGAAGATTATGGTAGTGACCTTAGCAGATGACTTCTTTTCTTTCCTTAAGAACATCCACCTTTTCACCTAAAGAAAGAACTCTATGATTTCTTTTCATATATCATAATTGCCAGCTTCACTCCTTTTATGCTTTGAGCCATTTTTAAGTAAAATAAGGGCATTTAAAGATAGTCATAGAGACACTACAGCAGTCGATCTATATGGCTAGTGACTAATATAAAGGTAGCCTAAACAGTGAGGACTTGCTGGACAAAGGGATGAATCCTGTCCTGATCAGGACGGAGTAGGATGGCCCAAGAGTTCATCATGCTACTCATAATAGTGCTTGATTTAAAACTTATGAATTGCTTATTTCTGTGATTTTTCCATTCAATATTTTGGACTGAGATTGACCATGAATAACTGAAACCATATAAAGTAAAACTGAAGAGGGAGGAATATTAACATAAGGGGGGATATAATTTAGCCTATAATAGAACTTTTCAATCGTATTAAACTTTTCAATAAATTCCCTTTTTCTTCACATCTAGGTAGGGCTTTTTGTTTGTTTGTTTTTTGCTTTGTTTTGTTTTTGAAATCACTCTGAATTTGAAAGGATGTAACTGAGACAGTTTCCCAGTATAACCTCTCAGCATCTGCTCAGTATTCTACTACCAATGGACAGAATATTTTTACTGTTCTTAAGCAATTTGGAAATGAGGTAAAAGAGACAGCTAAAGTTGTCATGAAATGGAACCAAACACTTGTGAAAGTATATCTTTATACCTCATTCATGAAACTCAGAAAATACTGGTTTTAGTGGAGATCAAGTATCAGCTCCTTCATTTTCATAGATAGTAGAATGAGGAAAGAATTGGAGAATTCAAATTAAATCCACATAGCCCAGGAAGCAAATACTAGAACCCACAACCCCACGATGACTGGGTCAGAATTCTTTCCATTCTACTTGGTAGTACCTACCTTTCCATAGTAGAGGTGAAGGGCAGAATTTTGATCCCTGAATTGATTCACTTGTTTAATAAAAACTCATCTCCCAAGTTGTGTTTGTATATTTTTTTAAACAAAGGATCATTTGAATAAAATATTTACCAATTTTTCAAAATCCCTGGCTAAGTTCAAGCCAGCAAAATAAGTGCTGTAGAGAGGTTCTTATTAAAATAACTTTTAAAAAACAGAAGTGATGCAAATAAAGGCATTTCTCATTAGGAAAAATCAAAAATGCCACAATATAAACTGAAATTTTTGCAGCTGTGACTTCAATTGCAATATGTATAAAATAATAATTACAGAAAGCAACTTTTCTGAGACAATAATGGGCTTCAGAATCAGGATTGAAATTTAAAATTTAGAATACCCTCCACCCATCCTCTGGAGTTAATTCCACATGCAGGGCATAAATTTCGGTCTCAAGAACTAACAGGGAGCAGAAATACTATTTTACTTGCACAATTTTCTAAAGAGGAATCACGTACAGGGTGGATGGATATTTTTTATTTATTGAATGTTCTCAGCATTTCTCATTGGTGTCTCTAAGCAGCAGAACTAAGATCAATAGGAAGGCATAAAGTTGTAAGATGGGAATGAAAAATGAGATTAAGAGTAATGCTTGTGAAAATGCAAAGATACCTGCTGGAGACACAGTGGGGGCTGCATGACCCAGGCTCTCTTAAGCTCTCCTTTTTTTTTACATGACAGGCCAACACTGTGGCCCCTTGGAAAAGGTTCTTTCCAAAGTGTGGAGAAATATAAGGCACTGTTGAGATAGAGGTAGTGACAGCATGGGACTCCAAGGGAAATGACAGTTCAGTTGGAGATGAGGTATTTGTCACTGCCCTAAATACACACCACTGCAAAGTAACGTGGCTGTCTTTTGAGTTGTTTATTGTTTCCCACAAACATACAAATACTTCCAAATGACTGTTTTCCTTCAAAATAGTCACCTTGACAATACATGTATTATAACACAGTAGCCATTACTTAAAACATTTTTGGGATTGCCTCTATTCTTTTAATAGATTCAGAGCTAATGAACATTGGTCTGTTGGATTTCAGAAATGGCCAGAAGTCAGCAAGTGCCAAGTTTGGCAGATAAAGCCATGATTTAAGTGAATCCTTCTGTTTACCCCCTCCCTTCCTTCTTCCCTCTTTCACAAAGCCTGCATCTAAACTGAGACCTTTGTAGTTGTGACTTCAGTTACAGGAAGTGTAAGGTAATCAATAGAAAGCAGCTTCTCAAAGGCACTAGACTGGGTCATGCTGCCCCTACTGTTTTCCCACCCTTCTTCCCTCTCCCTCCCTCCCTTCCAACCTTTCTTCCCTCTTCCTTTCCTCTTTCCCTTCCTTTCTCCTTCCCTCCTTCCCCCTTTTCACAATTAGTAATAAAAAATTGAGACTCAACATAAATTAAAGGAATTGATTCTCTTACATGGTCAGTAAAATGATGCTGAAGACAATGAATGTTGAAAAATGGTAACATCATAAATAGAGCTTCCTGGGGTGGTTGTTCTGAAGGCTGCGATATTCAAGTGCATTCAGTTTCTTGTAAAACACACAGCTTGGCTACAGGCTGTAATATTTTCAAGTATCTTGGTTATGCACAAAATATAATTTTATTTTATATAGTTCAACTAAGTGTACATTCAGAGAGCATTTTTCCATGGCTATAAACAACAGTCTAAGAGAATTCTGAGTTTTCTGTCTTTCTGTTCTAAGTTCCGTCAAGTAATGATTTTTCCTTTTTCCTGGAGTTCATCTAAGCTGTGAGGTTTTCACATTTTACCACAGTAATAAAAAGAAGAGACAGAATCTATCCTTGGTCTTCACCTGCCTTCCCTGGTGTCTCCTGAGCTTGCAGTTCTCCCTTTGGTCCTCATGCTGCTTCCCACTGTCCTGTCCTCCACTGGGACCACAAGGCCTGTCCAGGGACACCTGTTCTTTTCCTTTGCTCTCACTCTCCTTTTCCTTCTTTTAGGGATAGCTTCTGAGTCATGAACCTGTGGGAGACCACGGAGGGCGTGTTTCCCATACCTTTTGGAGGTGCTGGAGACTCAGAGAAGTCTTGGGCCCTCTACTCCCTGACATCTCATGAAGTCATTTGGCTCTACTACTGCCTTGGTTTTGTGGTAAGGAAGAAAAACTGGCACACAGCAGGGTCTCTATGAATATTTATCAATTGGCTGATTGAATGAATCAGATGCTGTCTCCCAGAATTCCAAAAGAGTGTATGTTTTCTCTTTTTTGGAATCTCCAAATTATGCAAGTATTATTTCTCTTTTCCACTAGCCTTCAAACTATTCCTGGATGGGAGTGGAGAGAAAAGAATGAGGCCCCTTCTGAAAGACTCTGCAAGAATAATTCCAGGTCTCTAAGGACATCCTGTGGCAGCATGGTCAGCCGAAGAGGTTGCCAAGTGCCCCACCTGTTTGGTACTCCTCCTTGAGGTATTAGATGAGAACCGCTTCTGGGTTCCTCTCAAGCCTAGATGCTCTGTCCTCATCCTTTTGTGTACTAGGTACTGTACTTGGTATATCAAGCAGTCAATGAATATAAGTAGTTAATGTGATATGAAGATTCACATTCATAGTTAAAGTATTTGAAACAGGATTTTTTTTGGGTGGGTGTACTGGGGATTGAACTCAGGGGCACTTGGTCACAGAGCCACACCCCCAGCCCTATTTTGTATTTTATTTAGAGACAAGGTCTCAGTTGCTTAGCACTTCACTTTTGCTGAGGTTGACTTTGGACTCAAGATCCTCCTGCCTCAGCCTCCCAAGCCATTGGGATTACAGGTGTGTACCCCTGTGCCCAGTGAGATAGGCTGTTTTGACATTTCTGAGTATTACTGGTGTTTTCTAGACTTTGTTAGTTATCTCAGAAGAGTGAAAATATTGTCTTAGGATTACCTGCATCTTTGTAAACCTCTCCTCCTGGACAGGTTTACAAAGTGGGTTAAGACCAAAAGATTACAATTCCCTAGTAAACATTCTTTATAGTTTCCAAATGTTAGGGAGTGGATTTCCTTTTAATATATCTTTCTCAAAATAGTTTCCCCCCCTTCCCCAAATTTAAGGTTCTGTTCTTGTGCTTTGGGACAACTTGCAAGATAACAAAGCTGGTAATCATATGTAGATTTTTGGTTATATAACCAACAATCCATTTCTTGCCGCTCAGATTTCTCAGTGGCTATAAATGACTTTGAAAGAAAGAGTACTCCTCACCAATAATACAGAGAAATCTCCAAAGCACACTTTGCACAATGAAGATTAGGAATGGTTGGTAAATCTTTAATGGATAATTGGCTCCATTCTTCATGGTTTATGAGAACAGCTGCACCAAACGCTCTAGACTGAAATGTTTTGAATTCTGCTGAGAAGGGTCAGCTTTTCTCCTTCCTTCCCATCCTCTTACCTTCCTTCCTTCCCAACCTCTTACCTTCCTTCCTTCCCTTTTCTTCTTTTTATTTTCCCTATTACATTTCTACCTAGCATGTCTTTAACCTGGCTAACTAGATTTGCATAGAAGTAACTGTACTTATGATTGGCGTGTGTGTGTGTGTGTGTGTGTGTGTGTGTTATTTATCTCTAGTTGCTTAAATCCCATTCTATCCAATTCAGCTGTATATATAAGCTATTTTTTAAGGAGAAAGAATAAAATCCAAGGAAGATACTAGGAGTCTAAGATACACAGCTTCCTTTCATCAGATTCCAAAGGCAGAAATTTATTGTATGTCCTTAGAATCAAGACAAAATTTTATCAAATGCATTCAATACTTGATCTTTATTGATTTGGGTTCATTACAGTGAGGCAGCATAGTCAATAGGAAGGAGGAGAGTTAGAAAATATTATTGCTTAATCTTAGATTTAGGGCAGATTGTTTAACTATAGTTTTGAAATCAGGAACTTCTTAAACTGGGACAAGTACATACATTCAGTGTTTTTTATGATATTTCTCTTGTCTAAGTTTTGACATTGGATCTTCCAAACATTAAATGAGAAAACTGGACTATCAAGAAGCATCTGTTAAGCAACTAATTGTATATATCATAGATGCACTGATAGCATTTGTAACACATTAAAAATTTTTATTATGAAATATTTCAAACACACACAAAAGTAGTGTGGATGACATGATGAAATTCTGTGTACTCAAATCCCAACTTTGACATTTATCAGCTCATAGCCAGTTTTTATTTAGCTAAACCTCATCCATTTCCTCACAGGCCAAACTATTTTGAAGCACATCCTAGGTATCATGGCATTTTTATCCACCGGTATTTCCATGTGACTATCTAGAAGATAAGGATTCTTAAAAATATAATTAGAATGTCTTTATCACACCTAAAAATTAACAATAATTCCTTAATATTTTCAAATATTATCAGTGTTCAAATTTATCCCACTTAAACATTTGTTTATAAAATCAAGATTTAAATAAGTCCCAATATTGGAATGGATGAATATGATTTTTAACTTCTTGTAATCTAAATATGGCCCCTCTCTTTTTTTTCTTTCTGATGGAAATTGAACTTTTTATCCCGTGAGTCTCCTTGTGTCTGGATTTTGCTGATTGCATCCCTGTGGTGTCATGTAACATGTTCCTACATCCCCTGTCTCTGTTTTCTGTGAAGTGTTAGTTAGATCTAGAGGCTTAATCTACAATATAGGTGGTGATGTGTGTGTTTATTAGATGAAACTTAATGTCCAATATTCTTTATTTTGCATACATTTTAACATAGATTATGCATATTATGTTCACTTTGTTCTAGGTCCTATCTGCCAAGAGATTTTACATGCTTTTAGAGGGAGTTCGGCATCCTATGCAGCTCCTTTTCCAAGGCTGGGCTCACAGCAGGTGACCTGTACAATGTTTATTGACTTGCTCTCTGCCTTCCAACAAGAATCTAGGGCATAAACATTAGCAAACATAGTGAGTCACCAGACTTCATTTTACTCTTTATTAAGATGCTAAGGCAGGAGGACAGATGAATTTAACAACTTCTGTTCCTTAAAGAGGAAAATAAGTTACCTCTATGAAGGCTTGCACTGTTTTAAAGAACAGCCCTATATAAAGATTTCATATGCTATCCAGACCTTATTTGTTTCTTTGCTTTTTATATGGTGATTATATGTGTGATGCTTTAACTCCATCTATAATTTGATTATGAACAGGAAGGAAGAGGAGACCTGCTAATTACATACATGGAGAAATTCCAAATTCCATGGAGTAAAGACTTGTTACGAAGAATCAAGAACTTTTTGTTTTGATAAATGAGAATTCTGCTTCTTCAGCTCTTTTGGTCTGAAAATTGGATGCATTTAGGGCCTGATAGTAAGGTGATTCTTATGAGTGGATAAAAATTTTGTTTGGGATAAAATAAATGGGAAAGACAAATGATTTTAGTTTTTCTGAAATAATAATGAGATATATTAATATACACCTACTAAAAATTTGAGAACATAGATGATATCCAGTAAACATTGAGGAGGAAGGAAAAATAGGTGGTGACATGTTGACATTGACTATTTCCCTTTCTGAGGTTCTGTGCCACATATGTTAGTACATGTGTTGATGCACAAACTACTGGGAAGAATATATTCTTATTCCTATTTTGTGGATGTGGAAATTAAATCTTAGAGATTTAATAGCATGTCAAAGGCTTCCCAGCTACTCCCTGGTAAAAACTTAGTTCAAATCCTGTCAGTCTGATTCTCAAGCCTATGCACTTTCCTAGCACTTCCCAAGGGTCTAGTGAATACCAATGTTGAGAAGTGCTGTGAATTTAGAAGACTCCTAAACACCAAATCCTTTTCATTTTAGCAATTTACAATGCACATAATAAAGCTTCTTGAAAAGTCCTACAAAAATCAAACCAAATTAAATTTGTTAAAGCCAGTACTTAGCTATTGATACTTTTTTCTGCTTCCATAATAATTCTTTGGAAAGTACACATTTCACTAAGCTGGACTGAATAAAGCTGAGGTTTTTACCAACCACACAGGTGTTTACTTATGGATAAGTCACATTGCCTATCTGGACTTAGACTTTCTCATTTATAAAAATAAAAATTTGGCTAGTTGTTCCCTAAGGTTCTTTTTAAGTATAATTGTTTGATGATGGCAATTCATTTTTGCATGAACTTGTGCTTTGTATAGATTACTAACAGGGTAGAGTAAATCACTGTATTTCCGATAGATACCTCAAACTCGTTGTGTACAAACACACTTTTCTCACTTCTGAATTTATTTAATTTCTGAATTTATTTACCTAGTTAAGTAGCATGAACAGTCTCTTAGTTGCTTCAGTTTGAAACCTGGTAATGTTCCTGGACTCCTTTTCCCTTGTCAACAGCACATCTAGACAGGACAGCTTTGTGATTAAATTTGTGGCCTTCAGTGCTGAGCTCGATAGTTGTTGGTGCTACCTGTGCAAGCAGTTTGACATCTCTGTGTTCCAGTTTCCTTATGATATGAGAATAATAATTCTAAGAACATAGATTTATTGAGAAAATGATATGAGATAATTAAATGCTCAGTGGAAATTCAAAATATGGTCTATTCTGATTTCTATCTTCAAATCTCTTACTTTTTCCTTCTCATCTCTGTTCTATCAATCTAACCCTATACCTCTTTACCTCTGATAGTCACCTAACTAGGCTCTTTAAGTCTTGTTTAGTCCCTGCCAGTTTATCCTTTACATTTTTAACCAGGTGATCTTTTCGAAAATACACATCTGTCATACTACTCTGCCCTTAAGTCTTATGTTCAGTCATACCAAATGATCTGCCATTCTCAGAATAAGCTGTGCTGTTTATTTCTCTCTTTGATTTTTTTGCTCATGCTACTTATTAAGGTTACAAGAATGCTTCTGTCCCTGTCCTTTGTTTGTCTAGCAGATCTTCATCCATCTTTAAATTTAAAACGTCCACAGCAACATTTCTGTTGCAGATGAGATTCTAGAATCTCAGTAAGAGGTGGTGTCTATACCTCTCCCTTTAAATCTAGACAGAGCTTTCTGATTGCCTTCAAGAATATAGCAGGGTGGCCTGGGGAGATAGCTCAGCTGGTAGAGTGCTTGCCTCGCAAGCACAATGCCCTGAGTTCAATCCCCAGTACCGCAAAAAAAAAAAAAAAAAAAAAAAAAAGAATACAGCAGGGTAGTTGTGCTGTATAGGCCTGAATGAGGCATACAAGGCAATAAGTTTTCTACCTGACTTTCTTTCTTTCTTTCTTGCATCATTTGCCCAAGAATGTTAGCCACCAAGCTCTGAAGAAACTTGAAGCTACCCCTGTAGAGAAACAACATGAAGAGTCCACATGGAGAGTTTTCCAGTGTAGACTCTTTATCTTTCTACATTTTGGTACAAAGATCTCTGCCTTCAGACAGCCCCTATTGTCTATAATGTAGAGGTAGCATATAGGAAATGAAGAACACTAGTGAAAGTGATGTCCCTAATGGGGCAAGAAAAGAGACTTTGGAAAAGTATTCTGCTAGGTAGACTTACTACTGTGGAAACTCACTTACTATTTAGCGTAAATTAGAAGAGAAAGTTTGTGAACTAGCCAGTGAACTTCACGGCCAGTCCTACATTCGAGCTCCTTTGTAATTGAAACCTTCTCCAGGGTGTTGCAGATGGCAATCTGCGCTAGCCGTCTGGGATGCGACTCCTGCTTCAAGAGTAGTGATAAAGTTTCTCGCACTCACTGTCGTTGTGGGAAGCAGACTGTTGTTGAAGTGTTGTTATTAATGAGAATTACTGCTGGACAGCTTGAACTAGAGGATAATTTATTCTCCGTGAACTTCTAATTGCAGTAAACCAGTTCATTCACTGCCACACTTGTCCATCTTGTTTGTTCCTGTCTTTCAGCCGTGGTTGGCTGCAACGGAATAAGGCAGAACTGATTGAGTGGCAAGAGGAAAAAATGTCTGCATCTCTGGACACACCATGGAAATGGGTCAGAATGATCTAACTTGTGTAAGAGGGCTTGGGAAAGAGGAAAGAGCAGTCTGCTATGGACAAGGGGGTCATAACTCATGTGAATCCAGGCACCTACTATGTGCAAGGCACTGTACTACAATTGAGAAATCTGTGTCCAGATGGCCACTGACTGCACTCACGTGTGATGCACGCACTTTCCCCTCTGATGTTTCTGATAGAGAACTCGTTCCCTTATTTTAAAATTCAGCATGTCCTCTCCACTCGCTTTCTTATTTTACTTCAATAGATTGCTTGGGGGAAATGAAAACTGTTCACGACGACACGTATGTTTTCTTGGTGGTATCTTAGAAGATATGACACCCTCCTCTTACTTTTTGCCAAATTTCTGCCTCCCATGTATTTTCTTCTTCTCCTTTTTTTCCTGAATCATAAAATTGTCGCCTTGCTTTTTGCATAAGTCATGAAATGTGTCCCTGACTTGTTGCTACCATGGTAATAGACACTTGTCATAGGCTATTGACTCATTACTTTATTTACATGCAATTTGGTCACTTGTGGGTTAGCAGGCTTCAGAACAACCTGATTCCTAGCCAGTAAATGGATTCAAACCTGTCTATGACAGATGATAGATTAGAGTTTGGGTGCTGTTATTATTTAATAGTTAGTAAGGTTTCTGAGTGGGCTAATGACAGGGCATCATCTGGGGAAATGATCCTGGGTATTGATCAGCATCTATTTTACTGTAGATGACCTTAGTGGGACACATAGCCAGAGAGAGGGACAGGGGAATCTTGTCATCTGGATCCTTGATTATCCTAGGTCATTTTATATTCAGTGGAGAACAGAGCTGGAAGGATCCTGGGGAGTGCCTGTGTAGATGCTAAGGAAACAGCCTAGTTGACTTCTACTTTCCATTTTGATGTCAAGATGACTGTTTTATACAAGAAACAGATGGTTTACACTGAGATTTGTGGGACAATAGAAAAATACCCATTGAACAATTCTTAAGTAAATGTACACACTCCTGCTATTGGGGTTGCGTCTTTGGATGTAAGTAAGAGACAAGTCATTATTTATGAAAGAGAGGAAGGAGCATACCCAGGGAGTATTGAGAACCATCATCTTTTAATCTAGTAGTTGTTGATGGAGTAAGTCATATTCTTATGCACTGAGAGATAAAACCTGAAATCCACTGTGCTAAGGTGTCTCCCTTAAAATTCCCCTGAGCATAAAATACCTAAAAATAGGTTGTAGACAAAAGTTATGCTGAGAGGCAGCTAGGTGGAGGGTACTAGCTTCTGGATTTTGCAGCCAGAGCCCTTGTACTCTGGCTTTGTCCATACTGCCTGCATCACCTGTGGAATGTGTTAACACCTCTGTGCTTTAGCTTCTTATCTATAAGATGGAGTTAACCATTGAACTTAACTCGCAGGGTTATTGTGATGGCTAAATGAGCTAAAGTACCCAAGAAGTAGAATAGGATGTCACTAGTAAGTAGTATGGGAATTTTCACAATTACTAAATATACTTTGGGATAAATATATTTCGAATTCACTTATCAGGGAAAACATTTGGCCTTTGGTTTTTTTTGGGTTGACTTATTTCACTTAGCATGATATTCTCCAATTCCATCCATTTATCTGTAAATGACATAATATTATTCTTTATGGCTGAATAATATTCCATTGTGTATATATACCACAGCGGGGGTGGGGGGATGGGGGTAAGAGAAGAATGGAGGAACTTTAGATTACATAGAGGGAAATGAGAGGGAGGGGGTATGAAAAATGGGTGGAATGAGACATATATCATTACCCTATGTACATATATGACTACATGAATGGTATGAATCTACATCATGCACAACAATAGAAATGAAATGACGTACCCCATTTGTGTTAAATTAATCAAAATGCAGTCTGTAAAGAAAAAGAATAAAAATATATATTTCTTTCAAATTGCTCTTTATCAAGGCAGTTTGAAACCAAATGTAGCATGCCCAGGTCATTTTGATGAGAAGAGAGCTGAAAGAACACTTTTGAGTTGGAACCCCTCTCCCAATGTGGTCAGTCTGAGTGGGTTTTCAGTGGGGTGCACCTGACAGCCTGTGATCCAGAGGAGAATGGCACCTGGCTCCAAAGGCAAGCTGAGTGGGGGAGGAGAAACATTAGACAGATGCTTGATTTTTATTTACCATTTTTTAATTGTTTGTTCTATTTAGTTGTACATGATAGCAGAATACATTTTGATTCATTATACACAAGTGGAGGTACAAATTTTCATTTATCTGACTGCACACTATGTCGATTCACACCATTCATGTAATCATACCTGTACATAGGGTAATGATGTCGGTCTCAGTCCACCATCTTTCCTTCCCCCACCCTCTCCCCAACTCATTTCCCTCTACACCATCCAACATTCCTCCATTCTTCCCTTACCCCTGCCCCCTTTATTTACCATTTTATTAGTGTCTCTAACCTCGATGTGATCTTTGCTCTCATTCTCGTTCCCTTTTAGATGATGTACAGAGAGTTCCACCTGAGTGGTTGGGGATGATCCAGTATTGGTGATATTGTGAGTGTTGTTCATAGAAGGAGCTGGCCCTTTAGAGGCAGACAGATCAAGGTTCAGGTCCTAACTGGGTCACCTGCTTTCTCTGCAACTCCTGATAAATCACTTACTGCCTCAGAGTTGCAATTTCTCATTTACAAAATGGGCATGCTAAAATGTGCCTGCCTCCCAGAGTGCTGGTGCTAATCAAACGTGATAATATGTGTGTGACAGCGACTTGTAAACTGTAAAGGGTGACATAGATATGAGCTGCTGTTATTAGTGATTCCTTTAATTTCCTTGCTCTCTACAAGCAGACCTGAATTTAGCAGCACCTGTGTGCTGTCATCACTTGGTAGCTGATTTTATTTGAAGCTTTTATTCATAAGCCTGTGACCAGTAATTGTACACTGGCTTCTCTTGCAGTAAAGATTGTATATGACCATTGCTGGACTGATTCGGGGGACAAGTGCAGAAGCTCTCTTTACACAGAACAAGGAATTCTGCCAATTTTCAGGAGAAGTTATTCTCTCTCCTTCAATTTGTAAATCACATATTATTAATAGAAAACTTATTGGAATCATGAACTGTTTGGTGTTATTGTTACTCTGATAGTTGATAAAACACTCAGAAACCAAGAGAATTAGAGGTTGGCCAGGGTGGAATGAATGCTATAAATCAAGATTACCTGAAGGGGATATGAGAGATAAGGGATTAAACTGAGTACAGAGATAAAAAGGGGAAAATATCCAAAGAGCTTGGAAAAAAAAAAAAAAAAATCTTCCACCTTCCAGGAACAGATCTGAGTGTTATTTTGTGCTATTAAGAAAAAGTCACACTGATGGAAACATTTTCACTGATAAATTCATGTAATAAGAATATGTTTTTTTTTGTCATTTTGTACACAGCTCAATGCAGTAATTTTTGGCTTGAAGTATTACAAGAAAAAAAGTAAGAGGAAAGAGATGTCACTGTCGGTTGTGGACAGGATCACATGGGGTCAGACCTGTGCTCTGTGGGTCACAGAAAACATTTTCAAATACCTTGCCTTTCAAGTCTCACTCATGGATAGAAATAGAGCGCAGAAGGAGCTTCTTAGAGAAGACTGCATTTTTCCAACCTTTCACCACCACTGAAAACCGGAGCAAATGAGTGGCTGGTATAGACCCTTGGCACCAAGTGGCTGGAGTAAATGGAACACTGCAGGGACACAGAACTTTGCTGCCACTGAGCATATTACGAGAGAAGTACAGTACAGAGCCCAGCAGGCTTCTGCAAACAACGCATCCCTTTAAGTTAATTGGTGTTATATAGAAGCTGAAATGCTCCGCTTATTTACAAAGCTACAGATTTATGTAAAGCAAAACCAATTACACTTAATGCCTAAACTATTCCAGGTGCTCAATGATAATGTTGCTAGGCACTAGAGAAGAAACTGCTGTGTGAATGCATCCTGTTCCGAATGGAAGCATGTGTAGTTACTGCAATTTAGCTAATCACAAGTGTCAACCCCAATGTGAGAATTCTAAGCTCTTTTGGTGTTTGCTTTGGGTCAACTTTATAATTCTGTAGATCTTTCATCTCAAAGGGCAAGTGAAAGCATAATGAGCACCTTTTTTTATTATAATGCAGAAATTAAGGCGATGAAGGCAAATTGGGGTGGGGGAGGGGGTAACAAAATAAGGCAGATCCTTTTTCTAAGAGGGAGTGAGACTGTTAGAGCTTCCCATTTGTACTGAGATGAGGTGTCCAGAGGTTTCTCGATCTTTGGGGTGTTCATTAAACCCAAATTGCAAACTTGGCATTTAACCTTTTGCAGTAAGGCAAGCTTCTAAGGCATATTAGGCGTTTGCCTCATTGCTTTGCCAGGGAATGAATGCTAAACAAAGAAGAATTCAAAAAGCAAAGAAAGAATTTATGCCTGTAAGCGTCTATTTGCTTGTCCTCAAACTAAACAAGCAAACAACAAAAAAATAATCTGAGTAAGAGAAACACCTGGTGCTTTACAGCTGCTCTTTTGCAATTAAAAATGCATATCATACCTAATCAAGTTGAATAAATCTTTTATTCTACAGATTTAAAATATTTTATGTATACACAAGGGAGGTACTTAATTGCAGAATCATTTGCAATCAGCTGACAAACCCTCCTACTCTATCCAGCATGAACCATCCTGGAAAGCAGTGCCTCTTAAACTTCAGGGAGCATAAAAATGATTTAAGTGTCTTTGCTAAAACCATCAATTCCAGGACCTCAACCTGAAAAAGATCTGGGTTAAAGCAGTCTGTCCCGGGGCACGAAATATTTACCTGAAGCAGGCAGTCTTCAACCAAACTTTGATAAACACTGTGACAAGAGGATAGCCATTTTGATTAAAAGAAGGGTTTCTAAATTTCTTTGATTATAAAAAAAGACATCCTTTTGGAAGGATTTCCAAATGCATTTGATTTGTAGCAGTGGACACCAAATGATGTCATTTGGGTCAGGAATCCCTGTAAGGGTCTCTATTTGGTTTGGTCATTACCCTCCTCTCAGCACTCATTTGACCTTCCATAAATTTCCTCTTTCCTTTAATCCTAATAATTCCATATTTATATTGATCTCTCAACTTCAGTATGTAGATACTCTCTCTTTGTTAAAGACCTCTATATTAGTAACATTGATTTTGAATTCAGAGAAAATTTCCTTAAGTCATATCTTGAAAGTGTTCTATCAAGATCAAATATTGCAGAAAAATATATAAAATTTCCTCAGACATACACAGTATATGGTCATAATACCTGAATAGCAATAAAGGTCTAATAAGTGTACTGAAAGAAAGAATATTAACATACTGTTACTTTGCTTCTAATGACTTGTTAAAACTCTAAAAATATCTTACATGTTGCTTTTAATGGCTGAGCCATTGTAAAAAGTTATAAAATATTGGCATATAGGAAATTGTCATTTTTTGGTAAGAGAGTAATTATCTAGACTTTGAAATTACTTTATTAATATTAATGTATAGCATGTTAATGTACAAGCATACTAGTTTACTAGAAGGGCCATAATTGTTTTCTTAAATAAAGTACACAGAAAATATTCGTAGATTTGCTCCCTTACATACTAACTCTTAAACTAAAATACGTATTGTTTAACTGAAGAAGAAAACAACAAATACTGTGTTCATAAGACAGGCAGAGTCAAATACAGTTTCACAGGGCTGTCTCCCAAAGATCAATACTTGAAGGAATTTCCTGTGTGCTGCCATAAAATTTCAGAGACTTTTCATGGAGGAGAAGTGTTTCTTCAAGATTACTTCCACTGATGTTCTGGGCATTAAAATGATTTAGATTACAATATCTAAAAAAGAAAGAAGGAAAGCTTTTCTTAAGACCAGATGTAGATGACTTGATAAATCATTTGCTTTTCTCCTGTGCTTGTCTACCTTTTATGATGGCTTCGTAGATACTGGCACAACAGGATGATTATTTAAGAGTGCTGTTCACCAGAACAGTCTTTTTATAAAAGGGCAGGAGGGGTTTTAGTACACGTTAAGGCTCTCATAAGGACCTTTAGGTGGTGCTTTCTTATAACCTGCAGTGAGTCTCCTCAATGCTGCCAGAAACACTGTGGAACCCTCTTGACCTTATGGATTTGGGATTTAACCTTTTGCAGTAAGGGAAAAGGTTGCTTGCCTGGACCCATAAAGGCTTATGAGATGCACTGAGGACTTATAAATATGGTGCTGAGACTATTTGACTATTTTAGACCATTGTCAAAGAAGGGATTCATGACTATGTTTCTAGAATGTTCGCCTTCCACCCTCAACTCCAGAAAAACTTGCCTTTCCTGAGTGTCTTGTAAATACCAGACACCATGCCAGGGAGGGACGGAATCATCTCCACATCACAGACTGGATAACTGAAGTTCCTAGAGTTAAATAGATTTTTTAGGGTTCATATAAATAGTAGTAGGCGGAACCTGGCTTTGAAACCAGAACTTGATTATTTTAAATCCTGGCCTTTTTCCTTTATGGCATGGTGGTTCTAAAATTATCTTCTCGTACACTTTTGGGTAAGCTCCAGGAAGATAGGCATCTTAGACTCTCTTGTCCACTGCTATATTCCTAGTGCCTAGAACAGGACTGGATATTCAGCAAATGTTCAATAAATATTTATCCAAGAAACAAAGATGAGCTATGAGTTCAATTTTATCAAATATACATAAGTCTTTGGGGTTACCAAGAGCATGACTGAACAGAAGATCCATTTTTGATATGAAAAGGTTTCAAAACCTAATTGTACCTTCTTTTCCTTCTCAATATATTGCTAAAAATAATTTTAGGAGAATGAATACTGCCTGAATAACTCTGATCATTTCTCTTGGATTTATGTTGCTTTCAATAATTGTTACAGGTTATGCACAGAAGATGACCAGTATCATTGACAAAATAAGTGTGGCAATAGCATCTTTATGTGTTTTATAACACTGGAGGGACAGTGACATTGTTATAAAAATCAATGCTATCTTTCCCCTTCCCCCCAAACACCTTTATTTTTATTTTAGTGTCCAATGTGGGATACACTTTTATTATTAAGCACATTAGGTATATTTACCTAATATTACTTTTCAACAGGGAAAAGACATTTCAGATACTTCATTCCTTCACCTCCAAACAGGATAGCTTCAAATATGACATGTCACCACTGCACTATTTCAGATGTGATTGAGAAGAAGTCTAATATAGATAGAAGGGGGCCAGAGACTTTCTTTTGTTTTTGTTTTTGGTTCATGTAAGAGGTAATTCTGGTGTGACATTCATGGATAGTTCCTAACTGTATTCTGCTGGGGATTTGAGGTGATGTCCCAGTGACCCTGACATGCTTACTTTGGCTCTAGGATTAACACTGGGTTTGTATCCCACTAATATATGCTGGGAGAAGCCCCTTTTGGCACTAACACAGACATAATATCACCTGCATATTAGCAAGGATTTTTTTCATAATTAACTCACCGTCTTCAATCATTTGGGACAAGAATAGGACTGCTGTTTTTGATAGATTGGCCTCAATTACCTGGCTCTGAACAGATAAATATTTGGGTTTGATAAAAATTGGATTGTGATAGAATGTGTACTGAGATCAATACTGACTTATGAACATATTTCAACAATTTTGTCCCTGAGACATGGTGAACTTCCTGCTTTTTTGCATCCTTATGGTTCATTAGTGCTTGACAATAATACCACATAAATAAGTTGGAGCCATGCCCTCCTTCTGTGGACACTCATCTCACTCCCTTTCTTTCCACAGGGCTCTTGGCTAACTTCTGACTTGGCCTGTCCAATCACAGTGGCCAAGAGGTCCCCAGGGAAATGCATGCCTTCACACTGACATAGTTGGTTCTACCTGTTAATCTTTGGAGGCAAATTTTCTACATTGTCCTTTCTTCTTATGTGACATCCATTCTTTTCCTGTGGGGCTGCTGATCAACAAGTGGTAATGAGTGTAGTTAACTTTAACTAAAGGGATTAGTTTTCTCCCAACACACAAATTAGGGGTTGTCACAGAGCAAGTAGAGGGCTCTTATCTGGGACTTAGAAGGAGTTCCTATACACAGGAGTATAGGAGAATGGGCTTTGGAGGCAACCAAATTTGGGTTTGAATCCTAGTTATGAGAACTTGGTAAGTTTAATGACCTGTCTTTGCATTTTAACTTTTGTATTTACAGAGTGATAAGGTCTATGTGGCAGGGAAGTGATGGAAATTAAATGAAGTTGTTTGTATGTATAAAACATGTTGCATAAGATACGGTATGCTCAACATGTGGAAAATTAATTTCTTTCCTTCATTCTTTGTCTTCTTCCTCCTCCTCCTCCTTCTCTTCCTCTTCCTCTTCTTCTTCCTCTCCCTCCTCACCTCCCCCTCCTCCTCCTCCTCCTTCTTCATCTTCTCTTTTAATCTCTCTCTCTCTCTCTCAAGTCAACCCCTTCTCCCTCCCCCTTTCTTTCTTCCCTCGAAATATGTAGGGAAAGTAGACAGGAGATGGAGACGATCTTAAAAGAATTAGATTTATTTTTGAGTAATCCCTACATTATTACTTAGTACTTTAACTTTGGTTCTTCCAATCTCCAGTGCCTTGTACACTTTCATTATCTCCTTTTTGGTGTGCCACACCACCATCTGTCAGAAATTCATTTTTTGAACAATCACAGAGAAAGAATCACACATGAATATTTTAATTTCAAGCACTCATGTTAGCTCCATGTAGACCGGTACTTTGTTTGATGTAACTATTTCTCTGATACATGGAACAATGCTTAGCACATTGGTTAAATGCATGAATGAATGAGTAAATCCCTGGGCTAATAGATTCTGGTTCCAGTGAAAGTTCTATGTGAACCAAGTCCAAAATCATGGTCATTTTGGTCATACCTCAGTATAGGTCCAGGAGAAGAATTAAAGGGAGGAAGAGGGGAGCACAAGGCCAGGTATTAGGCTATTATTATTATTAACATTTTGGAGATTTATTCCTCCTCATAACAGTCAAATGGCCCAGTTACTATTCTTTCTGTTTCCATTTTACAAATGAAGAATCCCAGGCTTAGCAAGGTTAAACAGTTTGCTGAAGTTCATACAGTTGATAAGTTGTGGAATTGGATCCAACTAAGCTGACTCTGGAAACCACCTCTTAAACAACTTCATGGAAGACAAAGGTCAAATCTTACAGAAGGATAAAGAATAAGAATTTGAGAGACAGTGCAGATTTGTGCAAGATGACAGATGAACATTACTGAGTTTGGAGATGGTGGATGGAGAGGAAAGAGACTTTGCCTTCAATTTCAGTTTCCATTCCTGAATCTGGTTCACTACAAAGCTGAGGAAATTTCTGTCAGATCTTTCTATAACCCTCTGATTCTCTGATTTCATTTTCAATCTAAAAATGAGACTGGCATTTAAAGAAATTATGTATTCTGGAAGAACAATTTGAGAACTCATATACTTGGGAGGATAAGAAGTGCAGAAATCCAGGGAGCCCTAGGCTTTTAGTTTTGTTGCCCATTCCACCTTGTGTGGGGTTTAAGTGCCCTCACACTGGACCTTGAGCTCTGTGACAGCGGGAGCATGGATGGCACTGAGCATTCGTTCTCTTACTGGCTTTGCATCACCCTGGTTGATTACACTACCTCTATGCAGCTAATGTTCCAAAAGAGATTTATTAGAAAGACGAAGGATTTAGGTAAGGGAGAAGTGACAACAACTGGGACAATGTATGACTCAGATGAATGGAGGAAAGTGAGGAAAATGCTTAGTTTCTGCTATATGGTAGACATTGTGCTCCACCCTTTACAAAATTCATTTCCCTAAAACCCGTAAGTGGTTGGTATTATTGTTTTTATTTTACTCATGTGAAAACAGACACTCAGAGAGGTTAGAGAGTACATAGCCATCCAAGAATACGAGAGAGCGAGTGAGCAATATGGAATGACAATGAATAGGATGGTAGATAATGCATATGAGTCACGGAATGGTCTCAGGTGACTGGCTCAGGGGTTTTTGCACCATTTTCTATTGACCTTGAAATGGTCACTGCTGATTTAAAGGCCTGAATGGGATCCAAATCTCAAGCATCATTAGATTCCTAGCTATTTGTTTAATAAAATTCGCTTTTAATGGTAATGATTCATTCACTCTTATTATCAATATGGTTATTTCTAATTCTAAAGTGTTACTATGTAATGGAGAACGAAGTCTTATTTTATAATGCATTTTAGAATTGAGTAAAGCACTATTTTATTATGAGGATCAATGGGAAAGTGAAGTCTAAAGTGAAATTTCTTGCTCTGAACAATCTGTTAAATTTCTGTAATGTGTTGATATGTCCACTCACAGCATACCAGATTCCCATTGGCTCACTGATGGTTCCTGGACGGATATTTCAGAAATTGTTCATCTTACCACACACTTACTCACCTTTGCGAAACACTCCAGAATCCCAGGACATTCAACAATGTTAATGATGCCAGTAAGAAGAAGAAGCTTTCTAAATTGCCTTTGTTTAATGTGTTTGGAAACCAATTGCCTGTTTGGAACAAATGTAATTGTTATTCAACGGCAGAGTTGTACGTTTCTGTGAATATTTTATCATTTCACAATTCATAGAGCTTTATTCGCTTCAATAACATCTACAAAGCAAAAAGCTTATCTAAGACTTTATTGTCAACATTCATTTAATTCTGTAATTAACAGTACAATGATAATCAAAGCACCCCAAATATTTTGAGGTAAAAAACAAAACTCTGGGTTTGGAAGGTAATCCTGATTATGCTATTAACTTGTAGGAAGCATGTTTGTCTTATTTATCCTTATATTCTTAATATCTCAAGCAGTGTCTCCCACATGGGAATTGTTTAGTAAATATGTATTGAATGAATGAAAAATATTTCCATGATTAGAGAGTCTGTTGCATATGCTAATTGTTAGACAAGTGAGATAAGACAGGTAGATGATAGGTGTTACATTATTTTAACAACTTAGATAAATCCAGGGCTATTTTATAATACAATGTCCCTATTAGTCAAATTACTTCAATCACTGATTGACATGGAGATTTTCTTTTGACTTGATGAATACTTTCTTCAATTTAATACCCCTAAATAAAGTATCCCCTCTTGTTTATGAGGTCAAACTGAGTATATATGAACTTATTCAGGATTCAAGGCAATTGCTTTAGTTTGCTCCTAAATTTTGACTATTGATTTGGATCATTGGTATAATTTTCTTTCCATATCTATAGCAACATCTGTCTATAGCAACACACACACTCCACGTATCTTCAGTGATTTCTGATACATTACTATTCAATATATTATATATACAACACTAAATTTAAAACAATACTTCAGAATTAGCAATGATTCTAGTATTAACAAATATACTACAGATAGGTTATATTATAGAATGTTTAAGGACAAACTCTATTCTTACTGAAAGAACTTAATACAATTATAGTTCTGAATGGGTAAATATTTCCAAAAAAATTATGCATTATGCGAGCAGAAACAGATCAACCTTGAACATTCAAATGCCAATGTTTTGGCATTTTGTTGTCTTTTTAGAAGGAAGAGCTCCTACAATGGATGGTGAAGGGGAGGGAGTGTGGATCCACAACAATTGGTCTGTGTGCAAAAGGATGGACCTTCATCACCATCTTTGGCAAATGGGTTGTGGATTGCTACTTGCACTGGAGCAATTGAGAGCCATTGTTTCTTGGTCTCTCCCTTGACAATGCATACTTTCAAGTGGGATTTGAGTTAAATGCTCTGTTCAAGGTTGATAGCAAGTGCATAAGTACGACAGCTGTGATTAATTGTGCCATTTCCCATTTAAAGCTGTTTCTCTTCTGTCATTTAACTTCCCAATGACCATTATTGTGGATCAACCATGAAAATTAGCTTGTGTCCATTATAGTCTTGGACCCATAAATAAAAGTTGGTACTGAGTTTAGAGCTATTCTGTAAGTTCCACTTCCTCATTTTATTAATTTGGGGTCATTACAAAGGACATTTATGGTTTTATTGCTATGTTGACATGATGCCTTCATATGGTGTTCAAGTGAGCAGTTTGAGTATTTCCCTCTATGTCTGTGCATTGGATAGTGGGTGGCCCTCGTGTGTGTGTGTGTGTGTGTGTGTGTGTGTGTGTGTGTGTGCTTGTGTGTGTAGGAACAAAACATTTGGTTGCACTTGAATGGGGAGAGTTGGAGTAGAGGTCAAAATAAGGTGAGATAACATTCCACTTATTTTCAGAACTAAACTATCTGCTAAGCCTATTCAAATAGTCCTATTTTCTTTTTCTCTTGAATTAATATCCCAATCATATTTCTGTCCTTTTCATTTCACATCAGCACTTTGCATGTCATGCTATTATACCATTTTATCACCGTGTTTCTCTGGCTAGAGTAAGAGAAGTTTGCACAGAGTATGTGAAGCTTCAGAATTAACATGACATTAATTCTTCTTGGAGCATGAATTTTGGTCCATAATAAGTAATTGAAAAGACTATCTTTATATTATAACAAAGTCAGATGAGGGAGAAGAATATAAATTTTATAAGATCTTTAAAGGTAAAACATAATATTTCTAAGAGATTGTGCAATTACAGCAAATACTAGCCTTTCTGGAGACAATACCAGATCTGCTGGCATGCCAACATTCTTGTGTCTGTCACTGGGGACACCGTTGGGGACACCATGGCAGGCACAAATGAGAAGCACCGTGACTTGCTATATGCAATGCAGGGTGATAGGACAGAAGGATGTAATGCTAGAAAAGTTAGAGAAAGATCGTAAAATTTGAAGGGATACACAAAACAGTTTTTGAGAGGGGCTATTTAGAAAATAAAATGGAAGACTGCCATATCACCTATTCAAATTCCTGATACTACTCTGTATTCCTTCTTAGATTTCATCTTTAGTGGTCAGCTGTCTTGGCAGTGCTGGTTTTCGCTCTGTTTCCATATTCTTTACTTATTTAGTTATAACTTAACATTGTCTACAGAGCTAGCTTACAAGGTGAGCTCCACAGTAAAGAGAATCGTTGTTTGAATTAACAGTGTGGGACAAACACCAGCAGCAAGATGGACAGAGGTTCTTCATGAAACCTGAAGCTTGGCTTTACCTATATGGATATTATCTATGTGAAGAGGACTATGAGATATAACATGGGCTCTTAGGCAGACAGACTTTTGAAGTCAAATATTGCTCCTTTTATTGAGCAGTTTTGTTATTGAGCAAGTAACTGGACCATTTGGGCCTTAGTTTCTCCTAAAATGATGATGCCAATACCTCCTTTGCTGAATTGCTGTGAAAAGTAGAAAAGATGATGGCTGCCAAGGTTTGGACACAGAGGAGGCCCTCCATAAACAGATTATCACCTCCCCTGTCCCCTTTAGAGGTAGCTCACACAAAAATCGGGTAGTCAGAGCCTGATCTTGGGCTCGCTTTCTGTCAGATATTTCCTCATGTTCTGTGTGCCTTTTTTTTTTTTTTTTTATCATTATCTCAGGACTGGTTGTAAAATGTTCCATTTAACATTGTCAGTTGACTCAGCTCTTAGGTACTATAACTTTATTTTAGTAGCTTATAAACTTTTATTGTCGTAATTCACATTTGTGCCATTTTTCATCTGACATTTCTAGTTGCTGATTGAAACCAGGAGCATCCTTGCAAAAGGAGACAAAGGGAAGACTTCAGGTCTTGAATGGGACTAACGCAACTTTCCAGAACTCTGCTCATGTGGACAGGAAAGGGATGGCATGAGAAAGAAGGGCCCAGGAAGAGTCTGGTGGCTTATTCATCATGGGCCATTCATCAAAGCTCACAGCGAACCCTAGTTATGTATGTTAATTACGTAAACTGCTAGTTAGTGATGAGTGTTAGACTGTTGAGGTAGTGGAGCACTCACAAAATACTTGGCATTGTGCAGAATTCCCCCAAATAGCTCTTACTCAACTCCATTTATTTGTTCATTGAAAATCACATTTTAGAAATTTCCATGTGCCAGGAAGTGGACATTCCAAGTTGCTCAGGAGAAGCAGATAATTAGTCAGGGACATGAAATGGCAATGACCCTGGACTAAATAAAACTAAATAAAATGCTTCTATTTATCTTAACCTATCATGATCATTTTAATAACAAAAAGACCATAGAGTCCACCAGACCAGTTCTTTTACTTTGCAAACTGAGGCACAGAGAGGTAAAGCAAGGCACCACTCAGCAAAGCCCTCACCTTTCTGCCCTTACATCAAAGGCTCTACTGCAGCCTCCCTACTAATGGAATTGCCATCATTATGACTTTCCTTAACTCCTTCTCTACAGGTTAAAAATATCTGGATGGCAGTCCTTGAAATAGCCTTACCCAAATTCTTTCTTATACACCCAATACAATACAATACAAATCCTGGGACTCACGTCCAACCAACTGTGTGGTCCTTGAAGAAATTTACATTACATTTAAAGCTTTTAAAACTGGATTGAGAAACATATGTGGAGGCCCACACATGCTATATTACTGTAAACAACAAGAAGTTGCTAATATGAAAGGGAAATACATTTTATTCTGCTCCAATTGTATGCCCTCTATTTAAGGCCCTAAATTTCATGTTCTGCTTTGATGTCTCTCAGCCTCACAGGGCCCCAAAGGTCTAACTGTGTGTTTCCCAGTCCTCGTTAGATATGCTCCCCATCCAGAAGGAAATGTTCCCAAATGATTAGTTCCCCTCTTAACCAGATCAGCTGCACTCTACCCAGGCTTCAAGCTAATAGATTTCGCTTCCCAGTCTTCCCTCAAGATTATTCAGACAAACCAATCACATCCACCTGCAGGAACCAGGGATCAGCACTTCCCTTTGTTACTGAAAAACCCGTACCCTATGGATCCTGCATGGCAGGCTGTATTCTCTTCTCCTTTAATGTGAGTGTGTATGACTAATAAACTGCTGTAATTCACTTATGTCCAGTTCAGGAGTATGTTTAAGCCACCTCATCGTATTTTGGGAGCAGTGGGGAGTGCTTCCTTCACCAAGTGGAGCAATAGGAGGTGATTGGAATATGTCCCCACCACAGAAATCAAGGTCACTTCTAGAAAGAATATTAGTAGCAATGGCTCTGATGCATAATTAATGATTTTTTTGTGTGGGGGAGGGAAAGAAGGAAGAAGCCCTCCCAGGTCTTCCTATACACCGCTACATAGTACCAAATACTTCTACATCAGTGAAAGTAACTCCCGTGAAACCACAGGACAAGAAGCAACGGGAAAAGAAGACACATAGGGTATACTCCTTCAAGGAAGTTTTGTATTCAGAACTAAAAATGCGGGGATGAATTCCGGGTGGACAAGATAGCTGGGGATGCTTAAGACTGTGGTCTGTAAACATTCTATCTGAGCAGTGTTAGGGAACCTGAGAGTGGTATGGATAAAGTTCTTACTTCAGTCAAGCAGTCTAGTTGTTACAGTAACTTGGGCTTTAATAGTATACTTTCCGTGTAACCTAGCAAAAATATCTGCACACACTCCGAGTTGATAAACTTGGCATCAGTTATCTCTTTTTTTGAAGATGAGTAAGTAGTAAAAAGTCCAGTATGGGGAATAAAAGTGACTATAATACAAACTATTATTGCTGCTTACAAGAAACAACCCCAGCACAGATTGGCAAAGTTAAAATAATAATGATGATGATAAAGAAGAGGAACACATAAGAAGAAAAATGTACTGGTATGTAGTCAGATTTCCATTGCTGTGACAGAATTCCAGAGAAAGTAAACTTAAGGAGGAAAGATTTATTTTCTCTCTTGGTTTCAGAGATTTCAGTCCTTGGTAAGATGGTTCCTTTCCTATGGGCCTGTGATCAGGAAGAACATCAAGGTGTGGCAGAGGAATGCTGTCAGCTCATGGCAGCTAGAAGTAAGAGGTGCACGAGGGGCAGAGAGAGAAAGGACAGAGTAAGGGACAAGATATATCATTCTATCCTTATAGGACGCACCTCCAGTGACCTGTTTCCTCTAATTAGGCCCCACCTCCTACAGCTTTCAGGAAAAGTTGAATTCAAAGAAAAAAACAATTCAAAGGGACCCCAAGGAACTTTTTAAATTGATATAAAGCACAGTCTGAATTGAAGATTTGTCAATGGGCATGTCTTAAGTAATGAAAACATAACAAAATCTTTTGGAAATGCAGGGTAGAGTATATAAGCAATTCTTGTGAATGATTATATCACACTGTCATTTTTTTTGATAGAACAGGCAAAATAGCTAATAACATGGAGAATCAGAATAATGTGACTGATAAAATTTTAAAGAGAGGGCTGGGGTTGTAACTCAGTGGTAGAATGCTTGCTTTGCACTTGTGAGGCACTGGGTTCAATCCTCAGCACCACATAAAAATAAATAAATAAAGGTATTGTGTCCATGTACAACTAAAAAACTTTTAAAAAAAGTTTTAAGAGTACAACGTTGTTTAGTACAAAGAATATACCCTTTCATACAAGTTGAAATAAATCAAGAGTAAACAAAACCACCTAGAATTGAAGATATTGCTCCGCAATCACAAATTCGTCAAAGTATAAATAAAATCTATAATCATGAAATATGTAGAAAATGAGAAAGCTACATTTACAAATTTATAGATGCAAACTCTACTCAGATACATTTAAAGGCATACAGGTTTTCTCATTTATTAATTTAGGTATTGAGGATGGAGCCCAGGGGTGCTCTCCTACTGAGCTAAATGCACAGTCTTTTTTATTTTTGTATTTTAAGACAGAGTCTCACTAAGTTGCCCGGGCTGGCTTCAGACTTGTTACCTTTCTGTTTTATCCTTCACAGTCACTGAGATTACAGACATATGCCACTGTGCCCAGCTCAGGTTTCATTTTTAAAGTAAGAATAAAGATTAATAAACTATAAATTTAAGATTAAAAATTGAAGAATGAATATTATAGATCTAAGGAAAGTAGGTTGAAGGAAATAAACACGAGAGAAGCAAATCAATACATTAAAATAGATTTAATAGTTCTAAGAGTGAATGATTCATTGAAAGAAAATATAACAAAATAAATAAAACTGACAAATCCAATCAGGCTACATAACAAAAAAGTAGAGGCAACAACAATGTTTGGTTATGAATATGCAATATTAGTGTCAAGTATTATGGAAATGGAGTGATTATTTGTGAAAATATTTATTGTCAAAATTAAGCCAAGAGGAAATAAAAATACTTAATAGCCAATAATAATGAGGAAAATCATAAAGAATGATCTTCAAATGAGAATTTAGGTCAGGCACAGTGGCACATGCTTGTAAATCACGCTACTATAGAGACTCAGGAAAGAAGGATCACAAGTTTGACATCAACCTGGGCAACTTAGGGAGACTCTGTCTCAAAGTGAAAACAAAAATTAAAGGGCTGGAGAGACAGCTCAGTGGTAGAATATCTCTAGTTCAATCAATCCCCAGTACTGGGGGAAAAAAAAAAGAAAGTCAGTTGACAAAAGATGTATAAGTAGCATCATAACTCCAATAGTATTTTTTCACTGAAATGGAAAAAAAAATCCTAAAATTCATAGGGAATCACAAAAAACCCCAAATTACCAAAGCAAACTTGAGCAAGAAGAACAAAGTTGGAGGCTTTGTTCCAAATATACCAAGAAGTTAAAGTAATCTAAACATAAGGTACTGGCATAAAAACAGACACATAGACCAACAGAACCCAGAAACAAGCCTGCACATTTACAACCAACTGATTTTTACCAAAGGTATCAAGAACATATAATAGAAAAAGAACAGTCTCTTTAATAACATGCTGAAGAATGAAATCAGGCTTAACCCACAACATATTAAATTGAAATGAATTAAAAACTTAAATCTAAGATCTGAAACATAAGATTAATACAAGGAAATCTATGTTTTCTTGTATTAATGAGGGAAGGAAAGCTACTTCGGTGATAGTTATCTGGACCATAATATCTTGGATATGACCCCAAAAGCACAGGCATAAAAGCAAAAATAGACAAATGGGTTCATTGTACTAAAAATCTACCATACAGCAAAAGACAACAAAAAATTATGTACAGGGAAATGAGAGGGAGTAGGGTATGAAAGATGGTGGAAGAGACAGACATCATTACCCTATGTACACGTATGATTCCTACAAATGGTAGGAATCTACATCGTGTACAACCATAGAAATGAAATGATGAACCCCATTTGTGTACAATGAATCAAAATGCAGTTTGTAAAATATATATATATGTATATATATATATCTCCAAACAAAAAGGAATTAGCAGAGTGAAGACATAATACACATATCCACAGACTGAGAGAAAATACTTACAAATCATATGTTGTATAATGGGCTAATATTTAAAATATATAAGGAACTCCAAAGTACAAGAAAACAACTCAATTTTAAAAAAATAGGCTAAGGGGCTGGGACTGAAGCTCAGTGGTAGAATGCTTGCCTACTATGTGTGAGGCCCTAAGTTTGATCCCTAGCAAAAAAAAAAAAAAAAAAAAAAGGATAGATGTTTCTCCACAAGAAACATACTAGCCAACAGATACAAGAAAAGAAAAAAAAAAAATGCCTAGTATCACTAAAAATCAGGAAAATGAAAACTGAAGCCTATATGAGATATCACTTCAGATGTGTTAAAATGGCTATTGCTATAGTTTGGATCTGGAATGTCCCCCAGAGGTCATGTTTTAAAGGCCTGGTTACCAGCCTGTGGCACTATTAGGAGTGGGTAGAACCTTGGGAAGGTTGGAACCTAGTGGAAGGGAGCTAGGTCACTGGGGGCATTTCCATAAAAGAGGATATTGGCAAACAGATCTCTTCTCTCTCTTTGCTTCCTAACTGCCATGAGGTGAACAGGCCTCCTTTACCATGTGCTCCCACCATGATGCTATGCCTTGCCACAGACACCAAAACATTGGAGTCAAATGACCATGGGCTGAAATTCTGAGATAAAGTAAACCTTTTCTCCTTACAATTTGATTATCTCAGGTATTTTGTCACTAACCACTTATTACTCAGAAGATGAAAGATTAGTGTTGGTGAGGCTGTGTTGGTGGGAAAGTAAATAAGTACAGCCATTACTGAAAACAAAATACTAAAAATAGAATTACTATGTGATCCAGAAATCTCACTACTGTGAATATATCCAAAGGAATTGAAATTAGTATGTTGAAGAGTGGTCTGTACTCCCATGTGCACTGCAGCATTATTTGTAACAGCCAAAACACAAAAACAACCAAACTGCCCATGAGTGGATAAAAAAAATGTGTTATATATTCATAACAGAATACTATCCAGCCTTAAGAAAATTCTGTTATTTGCAACTACAAGGAAGAGGATATTATTGTATTACGCAAAATAAACCAGGCATAGAAAGACAAATACTGCATAATTTCACTTGCACATAGAATCTAAAAAAGGCAAACTCAAAAATAGAGAATAGACTAGTGGTTACTAGAAGCTCAGTGGGAGATGAATAGATCCAGAGAGATGGACATGTTGGTCAAAGGGTAGAATATCATTTTGACAGGAAGAGTAAGTTCTGAAGATCTGTTGCACAGCATGGTACTATAGTTAATAATAATGAATTGAATATTTAAAAATTAGCATAAGAGGGAATTTTAAATGTTCTTAACACAAAAAAACGATAAGTATGTGAGGTACTGGATATGTTTGTCAGTTTGATTTGATCATTCCACAATGTCTACTGTATCAGAATATCATTGTACTCCATAAATACATAAAACTATTATAAAAATAAAATAAGGAGATAGGAGGTCCTGAATGCATTTCTTATTTTCACGGGAAAACTGTATCTTTTACCTGGATTTTCCCAGAGCACAGCAAAAGAATCATCATTGCTATTAAGTATTATCCCTTCCCTGTACATAAAGATGATTTAAGATTGAAAAATCTATTAATTAAACATACAATAATGATAGAGTCAGTAATAAAAACTATTAGGTGATCTCAAGAGCTGTTTATGAGTCCTCCAATAAAATTTAATCTAATTTATTAAATATCAGAAAACAAGAAATTTCATATAATAAAGCATCTTTTAGGATACCTTTATAAATCTAAAATACACTTCATAGAAAAATATTAGAGACCCATATTAAGGTCTTGACGAAGATAAAATGTGACTGCTCTGGAGTTCTGCATCCTGATAGAGATGCAAAGCATCTCTGGAATAAGGACAGAGGGTGGAAGGAAAGAGGCAATACTGGGGAATGATGTTGGTCAAGTTATATTGTCATGTTGTGTCATGTACAAATGTGTAACAAGGAATCTCACCATTATGTACAGTTATAATGCACTGATAAAATATGGAAAATATATTAGAAATAAGGGTAAAAATTCTATTTAAAGATGAGAAAATTTTGCTGAAAACTTGAATCAACTTACATATCTTTAAAATTTGCTAAGAAAGTTTAAAAGCTTTTGCACAGATGAAGACATGAGCATTAATAATTTCACTTATAATAGTGATGATCCCAGCAAGTTGTAGTAAGGGGAAACACTAATTGCAAAACAAACAAAAAAGATCATAAATTCCTACAATATTGTCAACAAGAAATTCTCGAGATACATATGAAGAAAAGAAAATCTTACTGAAATGCGTTTAAAACCATTGAATAAATAATAAAGCCATGCAGGCAGGGGATATAAGTCATGGTAGAGCACTTGCTTAGCATGAGCAAGGTCCTGAGTTCCAACCCCATTACCGTGAAACAAAGAAACAGGTTATGTTATATATCTAGGTGGAATGCAAAACACTGTAAAAAGTTTAGTTTTTAAAAAGTGCAAAAAATTTTTTTCATTGTATTGAAACAAGAGAAGATTGGGTAAAACTGATAAAAATAATTCTAAAATTCATCTGGAAGTATAAACCAGATAGAATGTGGTATCAATAAATGAAGAATAACCACAAAGATACCTGTGGTTAGTAATACTATATATGAAATATATCATAAAATTATAACAATTAAAAGGAGTATGATATGAAGCAAAAGTCAGGAGACAGCTAAAGGGAAGAGTATAGAATAATCCTGAAATAGTTCTATGATCACATAAGAACTAACAACATATTAAAGGATATGTTAATAATTGATTAATTCCATTCATTCTATAGTTATGGGATATTTATGATTTAACCAACTTTTCTCAACTATACCAATTACATTATAAAATAAGTTATTTGCTTTAGCATCACAATGTAATTCACTTGGATAAGAAAATTAAATAAAAAATGTTAAGCCACTAAAGTTCCACAACCATTATGAATGTAATAAATTTAATCACAGTGAAAAATGTTGACAGATTTGACTACATATATCAGCAAAACCTGTGTAAAAAATCTTGTCTATAAAATTACAATGTTGAGTCAAAACTAGGAAACTCTTAGCAATAAATACGACATAATACACACATATAAACCAATAACAGAAAACATGAATAATCTAAAACAAAAGTGAGGAAAAGACATGATTAAAGGGCCGGTGTTGTGGCTCAGTGGTAGAGCACTTGCCTAGTATGTGTGAGGCACTGGGTTGGATTCTCAGCCAGCACATATCAATAAATGAATACAATAAAGATACATCAACATATAAAAAACCTGAAAAAAAGACATGACTAAGCATTTCATGAAAGAGAAAAGATACAAATATACTATAAAAATTAAAAATTTCAATAAATCATTTAAAAAATACAAATTAAAGTAACAATAGAATATCATTTTGGCCAGTCAGATGTCAAAGGTCAAAATATTACTACGACCAGCTGAAATTAATACCTTGGAACAAGTATTACATCACAAGGGCAACATACTTGACTGCAGCCTACTTCTCTATTGTCTGACACAATTATCTTCACAGAGCGAATAATCCTATTTTTAGCATACTGTTTTAAGGAAAAAACAAGTGATGAACCTAAAGAGGATACCAAAAAATCCTCACTTAAGTAATATTTAGAAGACTGAAAAATTGGAAACAACTTATATATGGCATAAGAAGGAATAGCTCATGTGTGCATGTGTGTGTAGATATATACAACACAATTGTCAATTCTGAATGACAGAACTGAAGGCTCACAATACTATTTAAGGGAAGAAGGAAAGGTGGGGACTTGATACGAATTTGTTGAATGAGCATTCAGCAGGGCTTATGTAGATCCTGATTTAGTTTAAAATCTATGCAAATGTAAGTTTAATACCTACACACATGCACATACACACAAATAGAAATATATTGGAAGAAAATTTACCCAAATCATAATTTATCCTTCATCTTTTCAAAGTCTTTCCCCCCTTCTTTATTATTTGGATATATTTAGTCATATATTATATTTACAGCAAAAAATAAATTTAAAGCCAATTCATCAAACCTACTGGAAAAATTTGACTTCCAAAAATTGTTTCTGATTAATTGTGAAATGAAAAAGAAGGTTGGTTTTCCCCCCCACCAACTCTTCTTCAGCAGTTGAAGTTCTGAAAAGCAGGCCTGCTGTTAGTAGCCTTGATATTGTAACTTGGAAGTTACGTGCTCATTATAAAGTTGTCCTAAGATATTATTACAGAAATCCTAATGCCCCAAGTGGTAAGAAATACTTGATTCTTAACCCTTTGATTCACTAAATCAGCAAGACATTGCTCTAAAGAAATCACAGATTTACCAAATACCTGAAGTATTTATGATATTATTGTAAGGGCTACCCCATTTTGCTTTCAATTCAAAACAAATTTCTGTTCTTTTTTTTTTTTTTTTTTTGAGGAAGATACACTATTTCTCCTTTTCACTAGCTACTATTTTATTCTGAATGTAATAGACCTTAGAAAAATCTTAAATTATGTCTTTGGAACCTCTTCAAGTGATAGACACATACATGTACATTTATTTCTCACAGATCAGTTAGATTTTTCTTTATAAAACCAGGGACTGAATCCAGGGTGCTTAACCACTGAGCCACATTCTCAACCATTCTTATATTTTATTTTGAGACAGGATCTTGCTAAGTTGCTTAGGACCTCACTTAGTTGCTGGGGCTGACTTTGAACTTGCCATCCTCCTGCTTTAGTCTCCAGAGCACTGTGATTACAGGCCTGCACCATCACACCCAGTCCATTATATTTTTTTTTAAAGTAATTACATGGTGCTGGTAATCTTGCAAACACACAAAATTATTGAAACAAAATTGAAATGGCTTTTATTCCCTGCTTTATTTTAGGTACACCTTTTGCTTTACCATTGCTTTTTCCTTGGGAGCAAAGAAGTGTGCAATTACAAAGAAGTATCAGTTATTCTCCAGGGTGGATATACTTCTGCACCACAGAATAAATCCAGGGTAGTAAAAAGAGCTTTGGAATCAGGGACCCACCGTTACTACATGACTATGACAACTTATATAACTTTCTGAGCTCATTCTCCTCTTCTACATATTGGGGCTACAAGTATCTACCCCCAAAGAATTGTGACGATTTAATGAAATAATATCTTTGTGAAATGCATATAGCAAGGTCTGCATATAACTGACACTTAATAAATGTTAATTTCTTTCCTTCCTCCTTTCAGTAACCTGATTTAAATGCTTCATTTGAGATTCATAGCTCTCCTACCTGAGTTAATTTTTAAAACACATTAATTTTCATGATACCTGAAGGAAATAATACCTAACAACTGAATTCTAACTTGACTTTTCTACATTTTTTTCCATATTTATCTATAAGAACTCAAGTTATTATTACCTTTAATTTACAGACAAGGAAACAGAGGCACAGAGCAGCTGAATTGTTTGCCTAAAGTCATATAAAGGAGACAGAATAAATATTTGTTGAATGAATGGATGAGCTGAGTTTGGGCCTCAGATCCTCACACACTCAATACTTTGCTCTGGATCATAATGTCTGCATTGCGACTTCAATTTGCATTTCCAGTTCTTGGGAATTGTGGATAAAAATGCAGTCAGGTTGCTGTTTCCAGGAAGGGACACTGTGTCTTTCAAAATTGTAGAGAAATCACTAGGCATTGTTCACCTGAACTGCAGAGAGAACAACCGTGGATGATATTTGCCATAACAAGCTTTCTTGTAAGGGTGAGTTCATTCTTTTGAAGAGCATTGGGAGGGAAAAACCCATCAAGATAGTGTGTTCTCATGATGATTTCAATGAATTATCATGGAAATGAGTTTTAGAAGAGAGGTAATGCTTTGTGATAATAGCCCGATAATGCCATTAGCTATGAACTGTAATTGTAATAGCATTAGTCAAATGAATATATCTGATATTAATTTGAGTGTCAAATATTTCTATAAGATTCTTCTTGTTAATTAAACATCAGCCTTAGCATTATTAATTCATATCTAGTCAGTGCTTGCACATAGTAGGAACCCAATATGTATTTGTAGACTGAATTAATAAATCAGACTTTAAGTGGAGTTATTTAAAATAGTAAAATATTAAATTTGAATAATTTCATGGACAGAACAAAAATTGATTTTTGCCTAGGAGCTGCTTGTTAGTACAGCCTGTCCTTATTTGCAACTCTACTTAGTTAATAGCATAGACTTATTAATTTCAGAATTTTAGAAGAAAGTCTTTCTCATCCTTTGCATATTTGGAGGGAAATAGCCTTTTTTCCCAAATGACTTTAATTCAAATATAGAGTTCATGCCTTTCATCCTGGGTCATTTTAAAATCTAGAAGACATCTTCTGGCTTGCCTTGAGCACCTGAATATCAGTGAGTGTAATCATGCTCTCGGTAGTTTGGGATCACTGTTCATGATCACCAACACCAACTGGGCTTTCAACACTGACAGTGATCTTAACACTTGGCTTCTACATCATCTTTTCTTGCTCTCAGCAAGTTCATCACTCTCTGCTTTCCTACTCTTCATCCTCATCCTCATCCCCTTTGCTCTCACAGATAGATTACTGTGTACTTCATAAAGGAAGGTGGAGGTTGGGGGGCTTCAAAGGGAGACTCCAGCATCTTCCCAATATTAGAACTACATATCTCTTTGTGATTGTACCATCTTCTCTGTTGTCTTGTGTTTCAGTGCAGGAAAAAGGATAGAAATCAATCTCTCTGGGTTGGTTCCCCATAAAACCCCCTGTCTACTTTCAAAGGGCCTCACTTCTGTCAGTTCTCTCATCTTTCTCCTGCATTTTGAACTTCTCCATATATATCATGTAATATCATCAATTAAATACACTTAGGCATATCTAAAAAATAAAGAAGTATCTTCAACCCACACATAAAGTTCCCAGATAAAATACAGGATTCCCAGTTACATTTGAATTTCAGAACAGTAACGAGATATTGTGGATTCACATATTTACCATGTCTTAAATACTGCATGAATAGTGTTTTGTGTATGCTCCCAATATTGCATGGGGTATGTTTAAGTACTGAAAAAATCATACACAGTTTATCTTAAATTCAAATTTAACCACACATCCTGTATTTTTATTTGCTAAATCTGGCCGCACAGCCCACACCCCTTTCGAACCACTACTCATTTCTTAAGTGTTCTTCAGTCCCAAGTCCTTCAGAAGAGTTACTTGAATATGATGCCTTTATTTCCTTACTTACTAGATATTCTTTGGCCTACTGCAATCTTTGCATTCCCATTTCACCATTGAATGGCTCCTATTAAAGTTATCAGTGACCGTAATGCAGCTAAATTTTATGGCCACTTTCTTCATCCTACTTGATTTCACAGTAGCATTTGACACATTTACCATTCCCTGCTTGAAACAATCTTCTTTTATATTTAGTGCACACACACACACACACACACACACACATTGCCTATGTGAATACATGCATATATATGCACATGTGTGCATAAAAACACACATGTAAATATACATATGTGTGGTTATAATATATAGAATATTCCCTATCCCCAGATGCTATCTTTCTTTGCCAGGCTATTGCTTTGACATTTGATCTCTAATGTTGAGCATTTCAGATCTACACTCTGGGCTTCTTTTTCCTTCATTCTTAATATTTACACTAGGTAATTTTATTTGGTTTTATGGTTTTATTTTTATGCCAAAGATTTCCATATTTATGTATCTAACCAAGGTCTTTTTTCTGAGCTCCAGATATTCCTATTTAGATGTTTTCATGGTTATGCCAAACTTAACGTGTGAAAAAGTGAATGAGTGACAAATTTTAAATTCCTTCTTTTTCCAGTCTTCATTTAGTAAATGGAAGCTTTGCCCACCCAGTTAGTCCCTCAAGGCAGCTGGAAGTCTTCCTTGGTACCACCTCCTCCCTCCTGCATCCTACTGCCTCCTATCAAAACCATCACCAAGGACTAGTTGTATAGCTCAGTGGTAGAGTGCTTGCCTAGCACGTGTGAGGCTTGCCTAGCACTGGGTTCTATCCTCAGTACTACAAAAAAAGAAAATAAATAAATAAAATAAAATAAAATAAATAAATAAATAAATAAAGGTATTGTGTCCACCTACAACTAAAAAATAAAATATCATCACTAAGCACTATTGATTCTACCTCTAAAATAGAGCTTGTCCCCATTCACTTCTCTCCATATGCCTACTCCCTCTCTAGTTCATCACCATCTTCTATTTGACTAGATTGATTCAATTACACCTTTCTTGCTTCTCCCAACTCATTCTTTTTACCTTCCAAATTATGCTACCTCCACAGCAATCTTAAAACACCAATTGAACATGTCTCTCATCTAATGGTCTTTATGATTTCTTATTACACACAGGTTTTTAAAAAATCCCTATAAGCCAGATGTTCTACATGATTTTTCCTCTAATTCCCCAACTTGACTTCATGGCATTCTCTCTTTTTTTTTCTGAAAAAAAAAAAAAAAAAAAAAAAATTCAGTCTTCTCTGATTTCCCTTTATGTATCTAGCAATTCTCTACTTAAGGGCCTTGTTAGATGTCCTCTCAGAAATATGTTATACCTGGGCCCAACATGCTAAATGCCACACATCCTTCTTGTTTCCATATCAATACCATTTCTAGGCACTCTTAGTGTGAATATGCTTGTGTCTGTAACTCTACCTAGACTTATATATTTGCCATGCAAAGAACTAATGACACAGGCCCATGAGGCCGTGAAGAATCTAAGCATTGCTTTATTTCATCTCATCCCAATCTCGACCTGGAATTGAAGTTGAGCAGGGAAACTGAACTTCAGATTTATGAAATATATTCTTTTCTGAAGAATTTTAAAGTGTCATACCAAAATATGACATACCAAAATATCACATCTATTATACCTTTGTGTGTGGAGGACTGTGCATCTAATTCTGGCTGATGGTCGTGAGTAGAGTTTGCCAGTGGGAGCTGTTGGGGGGTCTGCCCAGTTAGCCACAGGAACACTGATACTAAGCCAGTTGACAAATAAATAGGAATGTTCTTGGCTAAAGGTGAGTTATTGAGTAGCAGGCCACTGAGTCTCTGCTCTGGGCCTAAAAATCTGCAGTTTCAAAACCCATAGAAGTTGGAGGTACAGATCTGAATTGGAAGAAACATATCTCTTAGAAAATAGGCATGGGCCCATGAAGTCCAGTTGAATATTTTTTGTAGATGCATAAATATTTTCTTCTTTCAAGTTTACTGCAACTGCAAATTTGTGTTTCAAGAGCGACTCAGTGATTCATGCTGACATGACTGTCAGTAGCCTCAATACTCACAGATATTGAAATGAGAATTTTTAAAAGAACTCATTTTTAATTTAAAATGTTCTTTATTTGAATTAAACAGCTAAATTCTTTGTGCCTCTTCTGAATTCCAAGGAGGAAGGACTAGTGAGGACAAGAAGACATAAAATTTGACCTCTTGATTCTGCCCAATTATCCTTTTTTTTTTAAAAAAAGATTTTGCTTTGGATCCTTCCATCATCTGCACGTCCATAACTAAGATGTCATTTTTCACTGAGTTCTATTTTATTTTGTCAAAAGGTAAGTTCGAAGTCATGAGTGTGAGAAAATTGATCTTGCTGCTAATGGGATATAGTCGAAATAAGCAGTTTGACTGACTTCTTCACTCTCTATATTAGCATTGCTACTTTTAGATAAACTATTCCTGAAATGATTAGTGTAGGAGGATGGGTTTAGTCTTGTATCTTCTCCTTTAAAGCACTCAGAGTTAGAGATCCCAGAAGGATCAGTTTTCTCACTTGTACTGAAAATGTCACTCTAACAGTTATCTGTCTGCACAGTCAAGTTTTGAGAAATCTTTTGAATTTACCGCATTCACACCATTCTCCATCATGGTGCTAAAAATGACTAATGTAGCTTGGAGACTGGGAGACTGTGATAGCTGATCTTCTTTTCCACTCATACACCAACATTCACACACACTCTCAGGCAGACATGCTCAGCTGACATGAATCCTTAAAGGTTGAAAATATCCTAAATGCTAAATGGAATGCTGAGCGGTAGGGTGCCTAAATATAGACTTGTAGTGTTGGTTTCATTATGATCAGTTCTGTTTAAAAAATTGTTCTGGTGGTTTCACTGAATAGGCTTGTTTTAAGCTAAGTGGGCCATTCTAATGTATGACTTAATTTTATATTTAAAAAAATCTCTGACATTGAAGTTTTGAAACACTTTAATGTTATCATCTTATCAGCTCTGAGAAAAGTAAAGTACATTGTCCCCTTTTTTCATTAAGAGAAGACAGCCTTAGAGAGTTAATGACCTACCCCAAAGTGATATTTATTGTCAAAGGGTCTCTCTCCTTTAGGGATCCTAATTAGTCACTACAAGTCAGTATAGGATCATGAGAATCAAATCATTGAAATGAACCTCATTTCCTTCCTTGAGGAATGATATTGTGATGGTTAAAGGGACTGTCACAAACACAGACATATTCTAACCCAGAAAAATATGTGACAAAGTCTTCTGTGATGTCATTTAGGGAATGATTGAGAAGTGTGTGGGTTGAATGAGAGTAATTAGGTGAATTGGGAGCTGATTACAACCAAAAGGGGGGAATTAATTGATTGTCATTAACTTGCAATGAGGTCTGTAGGAATTTTCCATAAGGCTCTATTTTCAGTCCTGTCCAATTCAACAATTTTATCAATTACCTGGAAGAAGTCTAGGGACTTGCTTACTAAATTTACAGATGACACAAAGCTAGCAAAGAAGATTAGTAATTCACCGGATGACAGAATCAAGTTTCACAATGTCTGTTATTTAGGATGATGGGTTGACATTTATTAAGGAGGAAGATAAAGTCCTGCATTTAATTAGAAAAAAAATTGTGATGCTGAACCCAGAGCAGCTGCATAATAATAATAGTAATAATAGTAATAATAATAAATTTCAAAATTTAATTGACCTGATGGCATGATATAACTACTGAAAAAAATCAATGCAATCTCTGTTGACATTCTGAGAGAGAAAGTGTGTGTCCAGTATGATAAAAGTTGCATATCTATCCCATTTGTACCTATCTTGAGTATTGTGTTTGATATTGGAAACTATATTCTAAGAAAGAACAAGGCAACTTGTTTGTTTAATGAATGGAGGGGCTTTGAGACTGAAAAATCAAGAAATCATGCAATATGAAAAAACAGAAAACAGGGATGACTTGCTGTAGAATAGAAGGGGATCATGATTGCAATCTTTACTGAGCAATTACTGTGGGCATTAATTACTTAATTCTTAGAAAAATATGAAGTGAATTATATATTATCATTGGTTACATGGAAACAGAATCTGGATTAAAATTGAGGTGGTCTGACTCCAGAACCTATTCTTTTAACCACTATACCAAGTTATTTCTAGGAATAGTTATCAAATGTTTGGAAAGTTGCTATGCGTTGAAAAATTAGATTTATTCTGTGTAAAATATTATCAATAGAAGGGCAGACAAAGATTATACAACATAGAGAAGTTTTCTGGACACTAGAAGATGATAGTACGTCTTCTGTTTTTTAGTACAATGATAGATTGGATGAGTTGTAAGCAACATCCACTGTAACATTGTGATTTCCTGGGATATAATTTGATGTTTCACAATTTTATTATGAACAGAAAACAAAACCTTAAAATAATTAAGTCAACCAGTAGCAATTTAAATAGTGTTCTCTTGAGCACAAGGTTAGATGTGCCCCACATCCCATTTTCTAAGATGTCCTCACTGTGTATCCTTGGCAACCTTCCATTCATGAGTAACAAATTCTGGGAACGTTATTTAAACTTTTGTTTCTCCATCTTTATTCTATGTCTAGATTATCAATACTATGTCATGTGCACATCTCCACCCAAGGAGGTTTTATTATAGAAGTAACAAATGCCATTGTAACTTGGGAACCTCTAATAGTTGCCTGGTTTTGGTGTGCTGAGGGAGTCACACTTCTTTCAGATACTAGTTGTGATGACTGGACCACTTTATTTTTTTTCTGCCTTAATTATTATATCGAAAGAACAAGAATAAATATCTTACCTCTACAAAATTTTTGTCATAAACACAATAATGCATGTCAGAGCTCATTACCGTACTATGCAGATTCTCAATAAAAATTTAGATTTTTCAATGAAGAATTTGCCAGACCTGGTTTCTGGAAGATAAATGCTGGATATTTTGAGTTTCTTGAAAGATTAGAGGGAATTATTATTTATAGTAGGTCCTTCAGACCCCAACTCTTAAGTTATGCTAGTGGAATGACTCATCGTGGGCCCTTAGTTCTAGTTTATGCTAATGAGATGACCTGAAATAGGGGCAAGTCAGATAGAAAGGCCAATCATGTGATTGATTAGAGGGTAGGGGCTTTGAGTGTAATGATATCAGTTCAACTTCTGGGAAGGAAAGGGAGCCTGGAGATTGAGTTCAACCATGTGGCCAACGATTCAATCAGTTGTGCCTGTTCAATAAAACCTCAACAGAAGCTGGGGTCTGAAGATCAGTGAGTCTCCTGGTTAGCAATATTCTCCTTATTGTCACATAGTGAGGTGCCAGGAGGGTACTGCGTCCATGAAAATGAAAGCTTTGGTTTTGGAGACCTCCCAGACCCTGCACTGTGTGCTTCTCCAGGTGGCTTATTCCAATCTGTATTCTTTTGCTATGATAAAATTAAATCAAAATTATTGTGTTTTTCTGAGTTCTCTGAATTATTCTAGCAAACTGCCCAACCTGAGGGGGGCTGAGGAGGAACCCCAAACGTAGCCTCTTTGTCAGAAGTGATGACAGCCCTAGAGTAGCGGTGCTTATGGTTATCCTTTACTAGAAAAAGATGGCGCCTCCCTGAGCATACAGCTCTCAAGCCTTCAAACTAGTAGCACAGGGTTGTTTTTATCCCAGACTTCCTTGAGTTCTTTCCTTCCCCTTCAAGACTGATGCAGGCTGGAAGATTACGAGTTATCAGATTTCCTCAATCATTTCCTCGGAGGGATGAAAGGAGTTTGGAACCTGTGTTAGGTGAAGAGGGCCTTTCAGAATGCTAGTCCACCATTCTTGGTCTTGCTGACTTAGCAAACAAATCTTTTTCCTTTCATCAATTTGTCCTTTATTCATTGAACCCTTTTGGGTGATGACTAAATGAACTTAGGTTCAGTAACAATGGGGACTTCCAAATTTATGTCTAAAGGCTGAAGTGAGGGGAGGACTCTATGAAGTTTCTAACTCTGTATAAGTTGCTTCAGCATACAGATGAAAAATTTAGATTTATATAAAGGTAAACTGGTGTAGAATATGATTTGATTATAGAAAAATTTTAAGATAAAATTTTCAAAAACATGTTTGTTGAGTTATGTAAAGGAAATATGTTCAATAGCTAAAATGCTTTGATATAGATATAGGTGAGATCTTTCCAGATTATTTTACAAAATCTTAATGCTGGTGCTTTATCCTATTCATATACAAAGGATCTAATCACCCGAGGTCAGAAACATTGCAATGTATAGTTAGTTATGGGAGTTTGGGTTTGAGATCTTAGAGAATTTCAACTATACCTCACACAATTCTGTGTAGCATAGGGCTTGGCATATAATAAATATTAAATGTGTAAATTTCTCAGATAACTAATGAAAAGGCAGGGTTTGAGCTCAGACATCAGTCAAGATTGCCACATTTCTCCCCTGAACTTTACTATACCTACCATATTCAGCACTCTTAATTTTATTGCTTCCTTTCCCCCTTGAGAATTTTTTAAGGGTTCAGAAATGTTTATTTCTGAAATAATATGGGTATCCCCTGTACCTGATATGGTGCCAGGTAAGGTGTGGGTTCTAGATAAATACTTTCTGAATGAAGACTTAGTGTTAAGAGTGTTAAGAGGAGTTTCTCACTCACAGAAGTTATTTTCGTCATAGTCTGAAAGCAGGTGTATCAAATTAGTTTCTTCTAAGAGAACACAAAGCAACAATTTTTTACATTGTTTTAAGTGCACAACCATAAGTATTTTTGAAAGTAGAAAAGAATAAGTTTGTGATATTTTACATAAAATAAGCAAAAGTAAGTTAAAATAAAATACAAGCATTTTAGGGCAGTTAAAAAAAAGTCTTTGGATTTAAAAGACAGCCAAAGACATTTCACTGTGACCACTAATCATTATTGTCATCCTCTCTGAATTCTTTTTTCACCCTCATGTGTACCTTAAGAGTAGGACTTTAATATTTGCATCTGAATTTTTCCAATTGGTTGTTTCTGTCTAAAAATCTACTGAAAAAAAATTTCCAAGATCATTTGTTATTTAACTCATCATTGATCTTTGGTGACACAGACAAGATTTGTGGCTAATCATGAGGAAAATGTGGTCTAGGTACTCTACCCTCCTACACATGGCCCAGGCTCTGCCTTCTGTATGGGTTGCCTGTGACAGCTATGAGGCATGGTGGAATATGACCTCATTAAAAGACCTAATACGAATACAATGACCAGTTTGTTTTAAAATACACTAAAGAAAGACAGCAGACAGGGTCTCATGAGAAGTGACATTCTGTAATTACCTCCTCCTATCAAAAGAAAAACAATTCCCAGAAATTAATGAATACAGCAAGAGTCTATTCCCTATCTTAATTCTATCTTAATTGCAAAAGTGGATCAATTAAAAAAAGACTACACTGGCAAAGCCCCTCTCTTAAGGTTTTGTCTCCCAGTTCCCTAGTCATCAAATCAATGTATATACACATACTATAAACTTATTTTTACCTTCTGAGGTGAGATAAACCAACTCCACCAGCAGTGCGCCTGTGAAACAACCAAATCCATTAAGCAGAGTCAAAAATTTCATAGAAGTTCCTCTGATGGTGCTTGGAACAAATCTGTATGCTATTATGGAGACTGAGAGAAAAAGAGAAGATCAGAATTTAGAACATTCTCCCTAAAACACTTTCATAGGTACTGTTCAGTTTAATATTGATCATGCATCAAAGAAAATTTTCTAATATGATCAAAGCTTAGGTTGGACTTTAAGGTTACTATTGTAAGAGATGATATAGCTTACAAACATCTCCAATGAATAAAATATGGCAAAAATTTTCCCTTTTACAATTATGAGGAGAATTTGATAACTTGGTGATTGAGAGTCCTACTATATTCACCCAGTTCACTCCAGTTTGAATATTTCCAGTTTGAATATTTTTGGATTGATGTGAGGTCTGTATTAGGTGGTACCACAGCAATGTATGAAATCTATGATTCTGTGATTCTATATAAACCATTAGATTCTTTGTGGAAAATTTGAATCTATTATATAAAATTTTCATAGAGATTAAGAGAATAGGCTTTGGAGATAAAGAGGAATGTACTAAAACCTCATGTTCACCATTTAGTATCTCTGTGATTGGAGGTAAGTTTCCTGAACTTTCCAAACTTCAATGTGTCCTCCTCAATGAAATGGGAATAATGTTGTTACTCACTTGCAGAGATGCTGTGAGGCTTACCTGCCATCAAGAGCTATATAAAGCACTTAGTACAATGCTAACTTATAGATAGTGCATGAGGATTAGTTACTTTTAACAATATTAATTTTAATAAATCAAATAGCTCCTACTTGTGCTAGGTACTGTATGTGTTATCCCATTTAAGGAGAGGGTACCTAGAGAGAGACAATAACTTATTAATCATTGTCTCCAAAATGGTTATTTCTTCTTCTCAAGTCATTGTTGGGGTACTAGTAATGATGGTGGCAACTGGCTGAAAGAAAATTATGGGAGAAATTTTTTTAAAGGTGAACTAAAATTACTTTTTAAATTCAGAAATAGACAAAATAAGTATATATGATTTCATATATTCCACATTAACATAATCATATTAAAATATACATGGCAATCTTTAGGATGCAAATTAAAATATTTATTATACTGTGATAGCTGAGATTTAGTTTAAAATAATACAACAGAGAGGAAGAAGGTATGGAAATGAGGCTAGAGATAAAGTAAGTTTGATCATGAGTTGAAAATTGTTGAAACTGGAAAATGTATACATGGTTTATTTGCTAATCTCTCTCTATTGTATCTATGCAGAAAAATTGTAAAGAAATACATTGAGTAACATTAACAATCTTAGCTCTGAGTGGTTGAATGATTGGATTTCTAATTTTCTTCTTACTCTTGTGCTTTGCAAATTTTCCTACAATGAGATTATGAATATTAAAGCTCATTTTAAAAAGACAATAGAAAAACAGACGTATTGTAAACACCAAACCTTCAGTTTCCTTGTCTGTAAGAAGAAATAAACCTTATTATCTCTTTCTCTTCCTCTCAGGAATGTTTCACCCCTGGTTTACTTGTCCTTTTCCCCCCCAAAACTCTACATTTGCCCAGCATTTTTAAATGAACATACTAACACACAGTCAAATGTACTAATGTTCCTTCTTGCGTTGATGAAACATTTCTGTTTTACTTTCTGTGTGTTTTCAACATGTATTTATTCACTTTTTCAATAAACATTTAGGGAAGTCCCTACCTGGGTTTCAGGAAAGGTGCTGAAACATTATCAGTTTATCTTTCCTAGATTTGAAGCTCTAGAAGGGCAGAGAACAGAAGAACACACCTCACACAGGGCACTGCTAAGAAGGCATTCAATCTCACAGTGATTGCAGATGAAGGTAATAAGGGTGATACATAAAATATTGCGAGGAGATCTTCCAATATTGTGGCAAGGCCCCACAGCTCTTGTGTAGTACAAAATACCAGCAGGAGCCTGAGGCAAAGCCCCAGAGTATTTTCAAGAAGGTCCAAATGGGACTATGAAGATATGCTGAAGGGGCCTTGGAAAGAATTGATTCACAGCTATAGCAAAGATGTGGCTTATGAACTTTCCTCTCTATAAATATGAGGAGACAAACAATGGACAGAAAGAGTAAGTAGGTCTATTTCTTTCTCTGAGAAAAAGCAGAACGTACAAGCCCATTATTACTCTGCTGGTTAATTATTAATCCTATGCTTCTCTCTTGCTAGAACTTCTGGTGCGGTGTATAATTCATGAACACACTTTGCCAGCTCTCTGCCTGCTGGTTAATCTCTCTTTGGTGTCATTTTAGTCGTTTTTGAAAGTCTCCAGTTCCCTTTTATAAGTCTTAGTTTTTCAAGTCTTCAAATCTCCATTTTCAGGCATCTACTTGCATGTTCTGATCTTTTTCAACTTTAGTGATCATTAACTTGATTTTTTAGGCTACAAGAAACTTCTTGCAGTCCATTAGAATACAGATGTTATCAACAAGTCTATCGCTATTCTAAAAGTTCTTTTCTACTATGAGGACACACAAAAAAATATTCAAAGCATATGTGAAAGCTGTTCTTCTTGCCAATGGGAGCTAGAAATGTGCCTCCAGGTGGTAGCTGGTTACAGTTTGCAAGGATGCCACATAATAGTATAATAGTATAATACAGGGCCATAACCACCTTCCTAAGGCACCTGGTACTGGGGAGTCATTGCTGGAATTCTTTTTTACTCCAGTTGTTCATAAACAGTAAAAATATGTTTACTGTGTTCAAGAAGCTATTTTGAACATATAGTTCAAAATATTTTGAAATATGTTATTTAGAATATGTTTTCTACAATTGCAGAAAATGGAACTTTGTACTAGTATTACTTTTGGATGCTTATTTCTAAAAATCTTCAGCTTTTAATCTTGTGTATCAAAATATATTATCTATTACCTTTCTTTTGTGCCGTCATTTACCATCTAGAACGTTTTCCTTTATTTCTCAAAGTTGCCAGATCTTGTCTTCATCTCAAGTTCACTAGTACTGCTCTGGTATTAATTCTTGGCAATTTTAACATAGAAATCACATAACTTTCAGGCTTCCTTAGTTCCTTAGTTCTTTGACCTCTAATGTCATTGTCTTCCACCTCTTTTGCTTCCAGTCCATTTATACCATAGTTACAGACTGTACATTGTGCCCCAGATCTGGGCCAGCCAACCATGACCAAGAAATGTCCATCGCATTATCTATTTCCATAAAGTTTTGTTGAAACACAGTCACAGCCATTCATTACACATTGTCTACAGCTGCATTTGAACTATAATGACATAGTTGAATATTCATAATATAAACTGGCCCATGAAGTCTATTTATTATTTGTCACTTTACAAAATATTTGCCAAACCATGCCCTGAACTAGTAACTGCTCACTCCATAATCTCAACTTCATGCACCGCCCTCTGATTACCACCTTCTATATCTCCAGCTGCTTTCCACTACTCAACTACTAAAATGTTGCAAGCTCTATAGTCCAGAATTCTTTTGTTGCTTTCTTTTTTGTTTTGTTTTTCATTGTATTTTACTGATGTGTTTAAGGCTCCCAGAACAGCCTTAGGCACATTTTAGTATTTTTTGAATAAGCAAACACAGGTTATGAGACAGCTGGAGTATACACTACAATTAAAAAAACACATAGTTTGAAAAGTTTTCTAATTTTTTCTCCTTTTTCTTGTAGCTTATCCCCAGTGACCACATGGCTTGGGAGTGAAGTCCAATGACATTTGTGAACTGATCCACTGGACTTTTTTACTCAATGCCAATGGTATAGGACATTGTCCATAGTTTGAAATATAGTAAAATGTAGAAATAGTTATAGATTTCATTCATTCATTTATTTAATAAAAATACATTTATTGATAACCTATTCTGTATGTGTATTTTTCAGGAAGAAGAAACAAAGAAATATGAGTATGAACCAGGAAGACAAGAATCCTGCCTTCAGAAAGCATTCATTTTTCTTGGTGAGAGGAGGTAACACAAGCAAAAGCAAATAAGGTAATTTCAAATTCTGATAAGTGCAACTAAGGTAAAAAAGAAAAAAGGGAAGGAAAAAAAAGAAATGGGGTGGAAGGTGATGGGATGATCACGTAGAAGATAATAATAATGACTCATATGACAACTGGTAACTACCAAGTTCTGTTTCTATATAAGGCATTTTTTTTTGTTTCATATAAAATATTTCACTACTCTTTTGAATAGAGCCTCATTTTATGAATGACAAAGGCTCAAAAGTAGAGAATAATTTTCCCAAGTTCATACCACTAGTCAGTGACAGAACTGGGTTTGTACTCAGGTTTGTCCAACTTTAAGATCAAAGAGCTTAACCACTATACTGCACTGCCTCCCAGGAGAGTAATGCTTTATGATTCAGAGCACTCATTTGTATTTTATACCATTTGATTTCCAATGGAATTCCCATTGACTCTCATCCCAGTGATAGATTCTTACCCTGATGATATAGTCCAAGGTCACACCCCAGTGACATACCTCCTCAAACCATGCCTACATACCTATGTTACCACCTGGTAATCCATTCAAATTATTAATCCACTGATGGGGTACAGCCCCATCATCTAATCATTGTTTAAAAGCTCTACCTCTGAACCTTGCTATATTGGTGACCATGATTTCAAAACATGAGCTTTTCAGGGGACCCTAAAGATCCAAATATAACAGCTGTGATATAAGGAAGAATGGTCATTATTTGTATTTTAAAGATCAGATGGTAAAGCTTGGAGATAAAGTGAGTTCCCAAGGTCACTAAGCAGTCAGTGAAAAGCTGAAATCAAACAAAGACTTTGGGACTCTGGCTCACATCCCCTGTAGGAGAGAAATATTTGGCATAGTTGGCCAGTTTCCTGCTGGGTATTTGAAAGAGGATGAACTGAGTGATTTTTATTACATGATGTGCCTTTTAATCCGCAATGATTGTGAATATGCTGAGCCACAGTTGCTAAGCTGGCTAGGATTTTCCTCCTGTATTCATTCACTCCTTACCTCACTCCACATGTAGCCCAGAAAATCTTGGCTGACTACTTCCAAGAGTCTTAGAAACAGCATCAGGGAAGATCACCAAGTTTGCATAGTAGCAGTCAGTTACCCTCCTTTTGTATTCCTTGCAGTGTTAAACAATGCTGTTCCCATCACAGACTGTTACAAAACAACTTATGCAAAATATATGGAATAAAATGATTTAGCATGATCTGTAACTACAGTTACACAAATTTAATTTAATTTTGATTTTTTAAAATGAATCATTTTGATATCATATATGGGCATGTGTCTGCGTGTAAATACTATATTTATTAAATATATGTACACAATTCATTTGGAAATAATTTTGAAGAAAATAGAACCATTGAAGATTTTAGGCACAAATGAAATGATTAGAATTGTCATTGAAAATGATTATTCTAAAGGTCGTGTGCTGGTTGATAGCATGAGTTATTGGAGGTAGGAAGATAGAGGATATAAAAATATTCTTGGGCTGGGAATGTAGCTCAGTTGGTAGAGTGCTTGCCTCACATGCATAAGGTCCTGGGTTCAATCCCCAGCACCACTATTACCAAAAAAATATCCTCAGTAAAGTATAATGCAGGCTTGAGCTACAATTAGGGCTCCCACTGCAGGGAAATACAAGGTGGATAGAAACACAAGAGGTGATACATCACCCTGGTGAATGTGTGTACACACACAGACACATTTTACTGCATGACAGGAAGTTGCTGAAACTCTGTGACGAATTTTAAAGTGGTTAGTTTAATTAATATAAGCAATCTAGATAATAGAGAAACCCTTGATATTTAATAAACTTATTTTATTAACCTACTGATCACATTTAATCTAGTATAATTTAATTTAAAGACATTGAGTTATCAAGAAAATTGGGTCAAGTATTCATTTCATTTGCATGTTTATACACTTTCAAAGCACATTAAATGTCATTTTTAGAGGGAGTCTATATATGAGTTTATCTGTGAATGAGAGGGAGGGAAGAGGGAAGTGGGAAGAGGGAAGAGGGACGAGAGGAAGGAAGAGTTTTCATTTAAGCCTGCGGGGGTTGTCTCCTAGGTTTTAGCAGGGCTTCTTCCTGTTCTATATCTGACCAAATGATTATTACCTCTAATCAGCTTAGCAAATCTTTCATTCCATCTGTATCCAAGCAGAATAAATAATTGTCATTTGCGTGGTAGAGGAATGAAGAAAAATGAAGCTTTTTTTTTTTTTTTTTTTTTTTCCAATGAGGGTGTTAAACAGGTTTGTTTGAAGCACTATGGGACATCTCCAGCAGTGACAGATCACCTGCCACTTCAGTTTTTCCTGTGGTGAAGTGCTTTGTGTAAAGGTCCAGTGTCTTCTGACATGAGGTGTAAAATCGTTACTCACGGGCGGGGTTCACCAGAGTTTCGGCCACTCCAAGTAAAAGGTACTGAAGAACCAGGTGGAAACAGGGCATGGAGGAAACAGTCAGAACCTTCCCTGAAACAGGCTGCTCCAGCGGGGGAAAGTGTTTTCTGCTAATTTCAGAGAAGCCAGCTACCATCACAGACAATGCAGCAGAAAGATTTCCAGCAACTGAAGGAAAAGAATTTAAAAAATTAAAGGAAGAACTAGACATCAATGTAATAGACCACAGTGTTTCTTTTGTGTTGACACTAGGAGATGTTTCCTCAATCCTTTTTTTTTTTTTGCCCTGGGGATGTCCAGACTCAGCTAACTGTTTCATGGTTGGTCACCTAGTCTCCAAAAGGGCTGTGTTCACTCTCTGTTGCCTGACTCACTGGTTATATGACCTCAGGCCAGCTATCTAAGGACATTATCACTTTCCTTGTCTCTGAGATGGGGCAATGATGCTTTGCTTTGTAGAAAGGTTGTGAGATTTTAAATACGATAATGTTCTGGGGGTTCCTGGTAACACTTAATAGTTATTATGATTGCAGATAAAGCAATAGTTTCAAACTTTTATCCCCAGATAAAATTCATTATTCTAGATAATGTTTTTTTTTTTTTAAACAGATATATATTTGAATCAAAAATGATTTGGGGGAAATTTAAGATAAAATTGGCTCTTCATATAATTTTATTATTTAAAAATTGATTTTGAATAACTTGAAGGCATTTTGAGTCTTAGTTTTCTGTCCTTCCTTTGATATTTGCAGAAAAAGTAAAGCAGCTATTCCAGAATTAAGGACTACAAACTTTTGTTTAGAAAAGATTTTTAAAGAGGTGAATTAGGAGAAGGGTACAAATGCAAGCAGTTACTCAGGTTACTCAGTGGTCACACTCTTGCTCTTCCCTTCCTTTTGCCTTTGAAGTATTATACAGGACATTTTGGTGGCAAACGAGTAGGGATTTTGTTACAGAGTTTATATCTACTCTGACCATTCCATTTCTAAATTTATCATTCATATTACTGGACTTAATCCTATCATTGGAACAGAGGCAATCTTTGGCTTGATGGAATTTACTTGAAATTTAGAGATAGTCACATTTTGCTAACTTGCATAAAATTTTAGATAAGGCAAAGCTTTCAATTCAGAAAAATCAATCTAATGTTTAAATAGCTTCTTGTTTGTTTTGGTTGATAGAGAAACTAGTAGGTAAATTTTTTATTATATCTCAGCATTTAAATGTATCCATGAAGTCTGCTTTTTACTGGGTCTCCAAGAAATGGAAGGTATTTTAAAAGAGAAAACCTGAATGACAGTTCAAAACTGAAGAATTTTTTACTTAACGCTATTTTAAATTTAGTTCTATATAGGTCCATTCATAGAGAAGCAGAGATTTGGGTTCTGTAAATGATTCATAAAAATATCAATTTCATATACAATCCCCTTTAAGAAAATTCCTCACAAATTGCATTTATCTTTATTACTTAACACTTTATAAACTCATCAGAAGGCGTTCTAATATGTCACTTCATATATTTACTGCCTAGTTGCCACATGCAAGGTAGTATGCTGGGCGCAGTGGTGGATATAAAAGGAAAGTCTGTTCTCGGTCATTGCAGACTTGTATTCTTTTGGGGAATGTAAAAAGAAGAACTTATTTCTAGTGGGAGAGGTGAAAGACATCATTTTGCTTTAAAGGAAGAATGATTTCCATATGAAAAGGTGAAGGCATTGCAAATGGCATAAACAAAGACACAGAGCTCTGAAAGTATCTTACAAATTTCCAGAATGGTGAAAGGCTCAAGTTATTTGGGAATCAGGGGAGATGATAGATTGAGGTCAGATGGTAGAGGCATTTAATACACTTTGGAGGAATTTTAAAATTACTCTGAAGGTAATAGAATCATTGAAGATTTTAGACACAAGTGAAATGATGAGCCTTGCCATTTAGGATGATTACTCTCAAGGTCACTTGCTGTTGATAGAATGGGAATGACATTGGAGGTGGGAAGACAGGAGGTTATAAGAATAATCTTGTAAAGTATAACGGGGATTTGAGATACAATCAAGACTTCCAAGTACTCCAGGGAAATATACAGAAGGTAGAAACAGGGTGGGATAGAGCTCACTGACGAAACCATAGGAGTGAAGCAAAGAGGAAGTAGATGCTAATGTTGGGAAGAGTCCAGGTGACTGGAGAGGCAGTACTGACAACATAAAGAGATCCACAAGTAGGTAAAGAGAAATGAATTTAATTGGAGGTTTAACTGGGGGTACAAAGAGATCCTCTAAATAGAAATGCTTAGGAAATAATTGAAAATATGAATCTTACCTCTGAACATGGATTGAATCAAGAGAAAGATTAACTGTATCATTTGCTTAGAGTGGAAATTTAGTGGAAGTTTAGATTGGACATGTTCAGGGTGGTATGACCATAGGCTAGAGTGGGAGTTTAGGTCAGGTGAAATCAAGACAGGTTTGAAAAGGGAGAGAAGAAAATGTCTAAGCACTTGCATTTGAGACAGGAAAAAAAGAATAAAATTCTTTAAAAACAAAAGTCAGAAAAATAGATTGAAGGAAGGTTTCAAGGAGGAAGACATACCAAACAGAACTTTTGGTCATTTCCTTGAATTCTTCTCCTTCACTCTTCCCAGACTCCTTCACATCCTTCAGGTTTGCTGATAGGAGTCCCCTTTCCTTCCCCATATCTCCGGATATGTCATTAAGTTTTATAGATTCTATTTCTAAAATACATGAAATACCAACCTGCTTCTCTCCATGGTCACTGCCATCAGTCTAAGCCAAACTGTTCTCATTTTTAACTCAGACTATGTGCAGCAGCATATTAACTGGTCTTCCTGCTTCCATTCTTGTCCATGTCTAACCTATCAAGCACCCAGAAGTCAGAGTGATCCTACATAAACTGCAAAAGCTTCAATCCCTTGTATGGGTCTCCATACGATTCCGAGGAAATACCAACTCCTTAATATAGCCTATATGATGTTGCCTCTGCTTCTCGCTTCTCTCTAATTGCTTGCTACTTTCTCCTCTCTGACCATGTTTCAGCCTCATTGATCTTCTTTGTCTTTCTTGTGTATCTTAAACTCTTCCAACCTTAGGGACTTTAATTTGTTCTTACCTCTAAAACATTTCCCCCCAACTCTTCATGTGTCTAATGCCTAATTGCCCTTCAGATATGCACTTCATAATCTAAATTAGGTCCTGCCTGTTATTCTCCCCATTATATTCATATTTCTAACATATTTACCATAATTTGAAATGTTTTTAATGTGTTCATTTCTACAATGCCTATTTCAGTTACTTGTTTGGAAGTTTCATAAGACTGGAAATGGTTTTGTTTTGTTTACCTCTCTTTACTACAAAGACAAGTGCCCCGGTCCACCAAAGGCAACACACAAACACACACACACACACACACACACACACACACACACACACGTGTGCGAGGAAATGATCACAGAATTAAATATCTTGAGACATCGAAGATACATGTGACGAGTCAACTGTGCTGTTGAGTGAACTATCAGTTACCATTTACATTCAACAGAACTCCCATGACAAAAATCAGAAAGCAAGGCTTTGAAGTATGAGTGGGGGTGAGTGTGTGTAAGTTGTAAGTGTGTTTAAGTTGTGTCATCTAATCTAGAGAGTTCAATGTGTAGAAATGGAGACTGCTGCTAAACAATTTGCTTAACAATTTAGCAGAATTACAAGAAGCTGTTTTGTAAGAGGTGAAGCCTTGTTCCTATTTCTATGCAGAGAGGAAGAGCCAATAGAGATGAGGAAAAGTTAAATATATAAGAGCAAGAAGCAAATAATACAGAAATGTCCTGAAGAAGATAAAAGAGGAAAAAGGATAGAGAGCTCCAGAAGGATGATCATAGCAAGGAATAAAACAAGCTCCTTAAAAGAAAAAATATACATAATGTTTAGAATATAGAGAAGACTGGGGAATAGAGAGGTGAATGTGAGCAGATATGTACCATAAGATCTTGATTTTGCAACTTAGGCTGGTTACCTGCAGAGAACGAGTGGATGGGGATGAAATGTAGACAATAGAGGGGGAATATTTCGACAGCCACTGTAGGGTTTAACGAAAGGGAAGTCTGGTGAAATTACAGCTGTTGCCTGTGATTGGTAGCTAATGTTACTGAGCCTTTTTCTCCCTCTCAAAGTGCAAGAGGTGAACTATCCCAGACAATGGATATACAACTCAATACTTTTCCCATTTGTACTCTGCTTTTGACAGTAAGACAAACAATTAGAATGATAATACAATATTCAATTTGTTTACAAAATTTAGATGCCTTTTAAAATATGTTTTCACCAAGAGAATGAGACATGGGAGGATTTTTATTTTTAATTCAGAAGGGGGAAAAATCCTCCAACAATTATATTCTTCAATTCATGATTAATCAGGGTTAGGACTTAGATAATAGCTAAACATCTTTCTGATTGAATTGTTTCTACCAGCAGAGCTGAGTATGTTTCATACTAGGTGTGTGACTGTTGGTGGTCAAATCACTTTTTCTCAGATTCCTTGATATCTTTTGCAGAGTTTGGTATGAGCTGATATGCAATGGTGAAGGTTCTTTGCAGGTTGGAAAGAGCTATGCAAGTTTAGGATCCTTCTTTACAACAAAATAGATTTTTATCTCTATTCCAATATTCAAAGCGATATAAAGACGGCCAGTTAAGATAGTTGAGTGATCATACAATTTTGTCTCCTTCTCCTTATTCTAGTTAAATGATAGCAGAGAAACTTTAGAAAGGTAAAATATCAGAGAAAGAGAAAACACTGGACAGGAGATTTAAAAAATTGAAAATTAGGAAGACAAGTGGTAACTGATTTAGCAAATGAGTGGGAGCTACAACCTAAATTACTGAAAAAGAAACTTAAAAAAGCATAACCCTAGTCACCTAAAAGAGTCATTTAGGTGCTTACAACTGGGAGACATTGGGAATTTCAGAAAGTGGGCATAAGACTCTCTCTGTCTTTCTCTCTTTTAAGAAAAGAAGTTTAATCAGTCTTTATTTGTGATTCATGGTAGAATGTGAAAAAAAAATCCTTAGAAATATGAAAAGGAAATTCTACTAAAAGTAATGGATGAATTCAGCAATGTTACAAGTTGCAAAGTCAACCCACGACCTCAATTATATTTCTCTACAGACTAGCAATGAACTACTGAAAATAATTTTTAGACACCATTTACAATATCAGGGAATAAGACTCTTAAATGTGGGAGGACTGGTTGAAATTCGGCATGCTGAGCAGCAAGATTCCCAAATTTCCACTTCTACTTTAAAACCAGATGTGTACTCATCTTCCCTCCCTTCCTCCTGCAAGAGACTGGAGATTACAGAGTTTAATTAGGTGTGACCTTGGACTCAAGGAGGAAGGGTGAGGCTGACAATGGGGAAGAGGGACAAATTATGATTCTGAATGTTGAGGAATCCCACACTCTACCTGCACAAGCCTCACCCCCAGCACCAGGGAATACTCTCAAATCAGGAAATTGATTGACTGATGGAGTCATCAGGAAACTGAATGACTCCATGAAGAACTCTCTATGTATTATTTGAGGGTGGGGATATCTTCACAATAACATGACTGGCTCCCTGAAAAGTGATTTTACAGAAGCACACCTTTTGATAATTTCCACCTCTGTACATGGACATACTATGCACAGTAATACTATTATCCTTATAGTCATATATTCTTGGTCATACTATTCTCTTATAGTCCATACAAATGGACAACTGAAGATCATCAGACACTTGAGAAGCTTTCAGTATAAAAAGGCAGACAGGAAATAGAGATTATCTGTACTTAATATGCTGACAGAATATGAATATAAATATTTCTATGAAAAAGGAATGATAAGAAACCATAGGAAGCAAATATGACCGTTATAATTAAAATTTGTAGACCATTTGGAAGATCTAGTGAAAGACATGTGTGAGAAATTAGACCAACAACCAAAAAAAAAAAAAAAAAAAAAAAAAGAACAGGGAGGAAATAAAAACAGCAATAGCAAAATAACAACCAACTAACCAAAGAAACAAAAAGCACAGGATTGTTGCCATTTGAAGAGAAAATTTTAAGAGACTTGTTGGGTTCTTTTAGGAAGGTCTAACGTCTATCTGATCAATGGGAGTTAAAAAAATCAAAACTACTCTAAGATTTCATCTCACTCCAGTCAGAATGCTAATTATCAAGAATACAGGCAACAATAAATGTTGGTGAGGATGTAGGGGAAAAGGTACACTCATACATTGCTGGTGGGACTGCAAATTGGTGTAACCATTATGGAAAACAGTACGGAGATTCTTCAGAAAACTTAGAATGGAACTCTATTTGACCCAGCTATCCCATTCCTTGGTTTATACCCAAAGGACTTAAAATCAAAGGACTTAAAATACTACAGTGATGCAGCCACATCAATGTTTATAGCAGCTCTATTCACAATAGATAAACTATGGAATCAACCTAGGTGCCCTTCAACAGATGAATGGATAAAGAAAATGTCGTACTTATACAAAATGGAATATCCTCAACCTTAAAGAAGAATGAAATTATGGATGGAACTGGAGAACATCATGCTAAGAAAAATAAGCCAATCCCAAAGAACCAAAAACTGAATGTTTTCTCTGATATGTGGATGCTAATTCACAATAAGGAGAGGGCACTAGGGAAGAATAGAGGTACTTTGGATTACATGGAGGGGAGGAAAGGGAGGTGGGTATGGGGGTAGGAATGACAGTAGAATGAATCTGACATTATTACCCTATGTGCATATATGATTACAGGACCCTTGTAACTCTACATCATGTACAGCCAGAAGAATCAAAAGTTATACTCCATTTATGTATAATGTGTCAAAGTGCATTCTACTGTCATGTATAACTAATTAGAACAAATAAAAAATAAAATAAAATACAAAATAGAAGGGAGGAAATTATTTTTGTAAAATGATTTGATTTTTTTTCTGATTGAAAGAGTCCACATGAGTCAACAGGATGGTGATTGAAAAAGGTATGTACCAAGGCACAATAACATGAAATTTTATTATCATGGATACAAAGAAGAGCCTTCCAGTTAGGAAGAGAGGTTATAAAAACAGGAATGAGTATCAAAAGAGCACTGGAGTTCTCAATAGTCTTTCAAGTTTATATCTTTAAATTCCTCTTCTATATTTTGAGGGCCAGGGGTGTAGCTCAGTGGTCACTTAGTGTGACACCCTGGGTTGATTCCCATCATGGAGGGGAAACCATTTTTAGAATTTAGATTCTATGACTATTTTCTAAGTCAGCCCTCAACCTAACTAATTTAAGGCAACCTTATTTTTTAAAAAAATCACACATTTTTGGGTTTTATCATCTGTGCCATGTAAATGGCTTATATTTTGTCCTAGAAAGTTTATAGCATTTTTAGCAATTTTTTTCTGTAAATCACCAATAATAAATATTTAAATTTTGTGGGTCAAAAGGTGAAATCAAGGACATAAGGTACTTAAGTATTAGGAAGGAAAATAAATTTATCTCTATTTTTATGAATTATATTCAAAAATAATTTCTTTGAGGGGGTGATACAATTTCATTTAATTGGGGTTCAAAGTTAATATTTCCTGTCACCAAACAATTAGCAAATGTTCACCAGTGAAAACCATTCTTTGCTTATAAATCATAAAAACAGATAGTATACCAGATTTGGTCCATGAGTTACAATGATTGACTACCCTTTTGTTTAGTCATTGGCTTTTATTGACTGTTACTGAATTTTACCTCTGGCCTGAAAACAAACTGTGGGTTTTTATTTGGACCACTGTTGACTGAATATATGAATGAAACCTAAGAGAGCAGTCTTTTGCCTTCTTCCTCTGTTCTTGACATTCAATATGTTGTGACTGACCACTACTCTAGGTATCACCTGAGAGCTTGTAGACATGCAGAATCTCAGTCCCCTCCATCCCCTGCAGAACAACTGAATCAGAATCTATATTTAAACTCGATCTCTAGATGATTCCTGTACACATTAAACTTTGAGAAAGCTGCTTTAGCACAGAACATTATCAGATGTGATCTAGCAAATTCCAATAAAATAGAGCTCTTTAATTTCAAGCACAAAGTATATTTAACTCATCATTTTAGTTCATTTGTGCTGCTAAAATAAAATGCCTGACTATTTATGAAGAATACAAATTTATTTCTCATAGTTTTGCAGATGGGGAAGGCTACTCTCTGCTTCCAAGATGGCCCCTGGGATGCTACCTCTCTATAAGGGAGGAGTGCTCTGTCCTCACATGACAGAAGGTGTTGGGCAAAAGGAACAAACCTTCAGGCACCTAATCTGATTCATTTACCTAGAGATTAGATACACAGATATATCTTTTAAAGTCACCTACTGAAGGCGAAGACAGAATACTGAAGAATTCCAATAGTTCCGTATTCAGGATTAAGTTTCAACATGAATTTTGGAGGGGACAAAAACATTTGAATCATAGCACTCCTTTACCCAGATATTTTAGGGCAAAGCATATTGAAGAATCTAGTTAACTGTGTTTGCTTTTTATTTACTATTGTACTCCAGTGCCAATGAAAAATGACTTTTTAAAAATTCAAAGTTTGATCCCATCCTAAATTTAATACAATCCATTTTTAATTCTTAACTTGTATGTGATCACAACATATCCAAAGCAGAATGCAGTTTATCAGAATGCACACATTTTAAACCTCTTACAGACCTGTATTTATAAGATAAAGCACAATGGTTCCAAAGGAGATATTATATTCAGATAAATAATGTATGCTGTAATATTGGCTGTGTGGTTGCAGACAAGCCTTTAAGAGTCTTGAAGCTCTTAATAGTATATTCTACATCCTCACATGCAATAATTTTCCAAATTAGACCACAATGAAATAAAAGAAAGAATTCAAATTCATTCAAATATTAAGGTTGTGCTTGCCATTTTGTATTGAAGCAAAATCTAATACTCAAAAGAGGATACATTAAGATTCTAGGTGTTGGTGAAATGTATTCATTGAGAAAACTAAGAGGTTTCCAAGAGTAGTCTGATATATGAGTCTCTGATATGTAAGTTCATAACTATAAGTATGAAATTCTGTTGAGTCCTTGAGAAATTCCCTTTGGATCTATGATTTTGGCAAATTTCTGGAATAGGAAATTGGCTCATGTAAGACACACTGTTGTCCCCAAGTCACTCTATAGAGGCAGCTATGATTTTATTGTCATATGCATTTGCTGCCTTTGGGGAAGATATTTATCATTTACTATTAGAATGGCATTTTTTAATTTTAATTTTAATTTTTTTCTATTAGTGGTGTGTTTCTATATCTGATCTGAGCTATCCCTCTTGTTTGTTTCTTTTTAGATCACTGGGACTCATTTCAGGAAATTTAGCTTCACTTAGTGTTTTAATTTCTGAATGTAGAGCAGGTAACTCATTTACCTAGAGACTAGATACACAGATGTATCTCTATGAGGAATCAAGTACTGCTTCAGATGGTATTTGAGATTGTCTACTTCAACTCAAATTTAATTCCAATTTGAAGTTAACTTTTAGAACTGGGTACATTAATGTGCTTTTATTTAAAAAAGGAATATTAAAATGAGTAACTTTGGGGGCTAGATATTTATTTTTCTTCTTTGGTGTTTACATAGTTTCTTCTATCAAATATTTTGCAATGGGTATAAATGTTATTGGTAAAGTTTGTCCATTTGAAAACTATATGGAAATAAATAACTTCGCCTGAAATAATAATAATTTTAGTGTCCCTGACTCAGTTTTCAGTGTACAATCACTTTGGTTCCAACCAAAAATGGATGTACTGGGAATGTGTAGATATCAATACCTTGACTAACCTGGATCATGGAAGAATTTTAGTTAGAATTAGAGTTTTCAGGTTATTTTAAAGAAGATGTTGAAGATATTTAAATATATTTCATCTACATTTTAATTTAAATGATATTTAAGAGTCACAGTAATTGCTACCCACTGTGTTGTACATTTCTGCTTTGTGTAAGACTTAATAACTGTCTTAATTAGGCTAATTTTAGTCAGATTAATATTTGTGTATGTCAGCACTAGCTGCTGAATACCACATGCTGCAGGATTTTAATTAATGCTAAGGAAAGGAAATACGCATAGTGTAAACATTTTTTAATTGAAAAAGGCCAAAATGAAGTATGATCAATTATGACAGAGGATAAATCACAATGACATCACTAATTCTAGAATTTTGAATTAGTGTTGACCTTTAAATAATCCTATGTAAGTATAATATTAGGAAAATAAAGTCCGGATAAAACACTTTGAGCATATCAAGTCTTTGCCTTCATAGACCTGGAAGGTTGTAGAGAATTTTTCAATAGTTGGTATTTTGACTACTTTTGATTCATTAGGTGAAGAACTCAGGAATGTCATATCTTGAATCAGAAACCCCTCTTTCACTGCATTGTTTATGAACCACATAAATAAAATAAATTTTATTGTTTCTTTTGTTAAATTTCTAATTTGACTAACTGGGTGAGATTTCCTTATCTCTCAGACTTAGTTTGAACTGGGCTTTTGCATGTCAAACCTTAGCCATTGGCATTGTCCTTATCATCTGCCTCCTTTAAGTATGGTGGTCCTGGAAGGCACATGACTGAATGTGGAAGGTCAGGAGAGTATAAGGAATAACTGCCATTGTGCTAACTGGGAAGGGCAGCAAAGAGCTCAAGTAAACACTGATAATTTAACTTCTAGAATGTAACAGCAAGGTATGGCTGATGGGTGGACTAATTTTAAGGATGATGATAAAATGGCCTTAGAAATTAGAATGCCTGAATTCAAATGACACTGTCTTTGTGACCCTTGTTCTATTAAATGATGGTTTATCATGAGGTTCAATATAATATGCATACAAAGCTGAATAGGTTCAAACCAGGAACTCCTAAATATATGTTCATTCATAATTTATATACTTCTATACTTCACCCACATTTTCAGGCACTTGAGTTCAAAGTGAAAGGAAATTTTAATATTAGACTAATTCAATTATGTAAATTAGTATCAAGAAGTACCCTAGGTTTGTACTTTTATGTCCTGATAAAACTTGTTAATCTTCTATAATCATAACCAGAATATGGAAAACTTAAGCAAATATCTAGTTTAAAAGATGCATATCACCACACTTTTATATTCCCATAGCAAAATATTATGCAAATAAATGAACAAGTATGCAAATGATGAATGAATCAAGTCAGGCTTAGAAACAACTGAATATAGTATTCAGTACCCAGTGGAACATAGCTTAATTTCTTTGAAGTGTGTCTAGTTTTTCTTTTTTCCTGTGCAACAGGTTTTATTACCAATATTGAAGGGGAATATTTAGTTCATCAACAACATTGAATAATATACCAGATAATTTTAACTTTATCCTGAAAAAATACTCTTCATTAAGAATAGATATTATTTCAAATATGCGGAAGTGGGTATGATCTGGAATAAACTCGCTGATAGCTTTAATAAATACCAGGAAGCTTACACATTAAAATGTAACTTATGTAAACAGAAAGAGCAGGAAGTATATGTAACCAGAAGACTGTACGGCCTTCACAGAACAATAAGGGGCTGCGGCTATAGCCCAGTGGTAAAACACTTGTCTATAATGTGTGAAGCCCTGAGTTCATTCCTCAGAACTGAGAGAGAGAGAGAGAGAGAGAGAGAGAGAGAGAGAGAGAGAGAGAAGGGGGACGGGCAGTATGGAGAGAGATAAAGAATAGGTTCTATGGGTAACCATAAAGATCTAATAATAATAAAAAAATAACAGGTTAACAAGAAGAAGAGAATCTTCTATATTTCTGACCTTGACTTTCTAAGTGGAATTGTTTGTCGAGTAGAGGATAAGATGTTTGGTTATCATTGCATGGTGTTTCCTAAGAGTTCCAAACTCCCTTTGTTTTCTGCTTATGCCCATCAATTAGATGTGTCCTCTACAAATCATGGAACATAATAATAGCTAACATTGACAGAGCTTTCACTATGTGTTAGGACTATTTATGGGCACTAATGTCATTTTAAAGCTTTAAAATGAGTGCTTTAAAATGTCTTAAAGAACAAAGGAACCCAATATTCATCTGGGCTATGCCCACTAGGGAATAGAAAGCCAACTAAAGACAGGAGAGGTTAGGTGGCCATTCAGTCACCCAGTGGCAGATCAGTAGTAAATCGGAGCTCACGATGCAGACCCCTGATTCTGATTAGACTGAACCAGCACTTGTGCCTGAGGAAACACTGTTATGCAAAGGACAGAGTGATCAAAATGGACTTAAGCTCCTTCTTTCCCATTGCAATCAGAAATTTATTTTATGATTTATTGATTGTGTCCTAAGTACGATATCCTATCTTCAATCGTTACACTTAAAAATGCTTGAAAATCTTTGCTGTAGACTTTACTATTTTGAGAAGCACTATATTGAAGTTGTGTATCACCATACTAAGATCTTTTCTTTTCTTGTTTTTAGTGGTGCCAGGGATTGAACCTAGGTACTCGTGTATGCTGGCAAGCACTTTACCACTGAGCTACATTTCCAGTCCCACAATACTAATTTTTAATAAATTTTGCTATTGGCTCAGAAATTTAAAAAAATTCACTGCCTGTGTTCATTTTTAAGAACATATTGGCATTGACTTAAGAGGAAGAACTGCCTTATTGAAGAAAGATAGGCCATTTAGTGATACTGGAAATTTTACCATCTCTTTCTATCAATAGTGAATTCTGAGGAGGCATAAAAGAATGGTTATGAGAGAAGATGTGGATGTGTAGGTAGAGATTTGGGAAGTCGCATGTTATCATTTATAAATTTACCTTCTTTGCAATCTGTGAAAATCTGACTGTACTCAAGAGCATGTAGCTAGTTTAGATCTCAGCAGAATGCTTTTTTCTCTTTTTTTAAAGAAGTTGCAGACAGTTTACTTGAAATGGTAAGCTGTACTTACTAATGCAGGCTGACAGAAATGGTCCATCTCTCTTAGAGGGAAACAGGCAGGTGCTGAAGTACTCCATAAAAGGAGCCAGAACTAATAATGGTAGGATGCTGATGGCATTCATTACTGCAATTGGCAGAAGAAATCCATCCAGATTCAGGTTGGAATTCATGGTCTGCAGATAATATGCTGAAGGAATCTACATTCAAGGGAGGAAGCAGCCGTGCATTAAGACAGTGGTTTAAATTTGAACAAAGCATAAGATGCCCGTCCCTTGCACGTACTCTGTGAGAGATGAGTTGGACATTTCCCAGTTTTTCATGGTCCTAATTATGGGCTGATAAAAGGTCTTCATCTGTGACAATAGGAGCTCTGTTTAGTCAACTAACAAGACTACTGATTCTTTATAGAGGACTCTTGTCACTTAGTTTATCTTCTTAATTTTCTACTAATTTTGTAGTTAGGATGACACATAAGAAATCACTTAAATTCTGCACATAAGCAAAATAAATTTTTCCCACAAACGTTAAAGCAAAAATACCATAGAAAGTATTAATGATGTTAATTTTCACCCTGATGGCAAAAACTGGAGTCTAAAATAGATTCTTTAACATCTGGTTTAATGGCAAAATAGATAAGAATGGTCTTTCCCAAGAAGCAGGGACCAATGTGGATATACATTATTTCTTGTAGGCTTTCTTCTTGGGCTCCCTGAATTGAACTTGTTTCTAATCGTGACATGCGGAAAAAGGAGAGAAATTCTCCTTCATTTGTGGTCTCCTTTTACATGAATTACATAACACTGGTGTACCACAAAGGGAACTACATGAAAAAGGTCTGCATAGTAAAGTAACAGACACATTTTAAAAACACTATTGCTCTACCCCAGCCCTTAATGTATTGTGAGTTTTTTTAAAAAGTATTTTTTAGATGTAGATGGACACAATACCTTTATTTTATTTATTTTTTATTTTATTTAATTTTAAAATTTTTTTTAGATGTTGCTAAACCTTTTTTATATTCATTTATTTATATGTGGGGCTGAGAATCGAACCCAGTGCCTCACACATGCTAGGCAAGGGCTCTACCACTGAGCCACAATCCCAGCTCCTAGTTTGCTTGTTTTTTTTTAAATTTTTAAAATAGTCCTAATGCTAACTGAATCCCATAACACTAATTTAGAGCCTCTTCCTGTATGCCAAGCCTCATGGTAGGTTATAATATCAGAACTAAGGCACTGTCACATGAAAGCAAATCTCTTACTTTTCTGGTTCTTGAGTTAGTGGCACGTACTGTATTCTTAGTTCCTGGTGGCACAGAAACATCCTGAGTGGCATGGAGAAAAGACTACCAGGTCTTCTTGAGGAATGAAGTCTCAAAACTGTTCTTTGGTTTTAACTTTTGCTGCCAGTGCAGGAACTGCACTTAGACTCCTGCCTTATTGTCCTGGGAGAGGTGCCCTTCTCAAACACCCAGATCAGAACTTCTTATCTGATGGTTCCACTAACTCCTTCTGTCTAATCAATTGTGCAGTTCAAGAGGGTTTGAGGAACATTGGGGTCATGGACTCAGTACAGTTGTTAACAAGCCCACCAATTGTAAAACGAGTCTGTGGCTAAGTTAACTGCCTAGAAATGAGAAAGAGCTTCATTTTTACTGATCTTTTTTTCTTTTTCTTTATTTGGGGGAGGGTACCCAGGATTGAACTCAGGGGCACTCGACCATGGAGTCACACCCCGAGCTCTATTTTGTATTGTATTGAGATACAGGGTCTCACTGAGTTGCTTAGAGCCTCGCTTTTGCTGAGGCTGGCTTTGAACTCATGGCCCTCTTGCCTTAGCCTCCCAACCTGCTGGGATTATGGGCATGCGCCACCACACCCAGCCTCATCTTTTTTTCTATCTACATAAAATATATCCTGGTGATAATTTATCTTCCAAGTTTTAATTTGATCCGTGGGATAATAAACAAGGCTTGTTTTGGTTAGGTACGGGAGGCAAGAGTGAAGGGAACATTAGCTAGTTCTGCCCTACTTTAAGAAAATTATTAAGCATGTGTCCCTTGATCAGAGGAAAATGAATGATGTGTTTGAAAAAAAAAAAAAAAAGTGTTGGCAGCAGACAACGCTAAGACTGAAAGCCTCCCAGCATAACTTGGAAGTTTCTGTTACTGATTTCAAATGAGAATTATTGTTAATAGGAATAAAGTTATTATCGGCATGAATCACAGACACAGAAACCTGTTAACTTAATAATGTGGCAAATGTACTATTAATCTTTAGTGAAGCTATATTAATATATTGCCTAATCTAAGAAAAGGCTCCAGTGTCTTGAAAGCTTGAAATCATTTCTGCTTCTGCCTCAAGTTCTGAAATCATCCCCTTTTAAAATTTTAAATACTTTTATTTCATACAAGCCTCTGACTATTCAGAAATAATTGCTGTCAATAGAGATTCATTTTCACCTTTGAGTGGCCAGTAATGTCAAATGGCAACCCCATTGGCCTTAATACCAACATATTTTAAATGTATGTCTTGGAACTGAAGGTCAATAATGGCTACTAAATTTAAAATATGGAATTCTCTGATGCTTTATTCTTGGTAGTTTGATTGCCTTTGTACTGGTGATTATTTCATCTGGGGGCAAAGTCTAGTATCAGCCTATCCTTGCAGAGCTTCCTCTGCAGAAGTAAAGTCTAACATTTTCTTTAAAGTTTCTAGCATAACATTACTGTATATAATTTTGGAACCTATATAGTTTGTATTGGGAATTTTTAACCCAGTCTAAGAGAGGCACTGCAGGTTAACAGCAAAGCACTGGCTTAATACCAGCCCTGAGTGGGGATGATCATTCTGATATATGTGCAAGTTATAAGTTACTTAGTGTTTCTGAGCCTCAGATTTATGATAATAATTTCCGTCAGGTAGGCTGGCCGTAAGGATTAAATTAGATATTAAGAAACCATTTCTTGAAGCTATGACACATATTAGGTGATCAATAAATATTAGTGTTTGTTCTTTGCAATAAACTGGGAATCTAGATTTGGTGAGATGCTTAACATTAATTTATCAAAATTTATTGTATTTATGTAAATAAGAAATATATAATGGTTTACAGAGAAGGTTCAGCAATAGAAAAACATTAGTTATCATTGATGGTGTAGATAAGGAATTAGTAATTTGTGCTATTTTCATAGAAGGTTTTGAGGCTAGCTATGTGCCACTTAATAATCGGTTACTAATTTCCCTATTTTAAGCTGTTTTTTGATATGAATGTGCATGGATAATATTTTTGCTGTATTCTGCTCTCGTGTCTGCTTCTAATATAGAATCAGGGGGGAGGTTGAATCTCCTAAATCAGACTAGCTTTCATGCATTGTTTAGACCAAGGGTCAGCAAACTTTCTGTAAAGGACCAGATGGTAAATATGTCCACATATGGATTCTTTGGCAGCTACTCAGTTCTGCTGTTTTTGTGCATGAGCAGAGAAAAATATAACAAATCAATGAGTGTGTCAATGTTCTGATAAAACTTTATTTACGGACACTGAAATTTAAATTGCATATAATTTTCACGTGCTACAAAGTATTCTTTTGATTTTTTTCCAACCACATAAAAATATAAAAACCTCATTAGCTTGCAGGATGTACGAAAATAGGCCACGGACTCAATTTGGCCTGAAGGCATCAGTTTGCACACCTGGTTTAGAGGAGCAGGCATTGTTCTGAGACTCAGAGGGTCCCTTCTGCTCTTCCTTTCACTACGATTCACTGTGACCTTCCACCTATATCCCTTTCAAAAATTACTAAATTTTTTGAGCTTGTTTCCACTTTAACAAATGAAGCAGTTACAGCATTGATCTCTAAGTTTCTTTATAGCTCTACTGTTCTATGATTGATTCCTATAGCTCACGTTTAGCCTTCTAAATTCCAAGTTGGGGGTCAGCAGTGAAGAAAGTCCCAAGTATGTTCAGAAACTTTTATAAATCGTTTATTTTTCTCCATCAATAACTGTGTCTTTGACCATAAGTACATTAAAACGTTTTAAAAATCACATGTATCTATGAAAGATACTTTGGGCTTAGTGTTTTCTCTTTGATTTCCTCACAGCATAGGCACTGAATCCCCCATAGAACTAACAGAGTGGGTGGGAAAAGCATCCTTTGCTCATTAGTCCTTCTACTTAAGAGGATGGTGGAGGTGGGACTCAAATCAGTCAGTTTAGCCACTTGTTAGTACCACTTTTTAAAGATTTAATGAGAGGGGAAGGCAAACCTTTGGCTAACAGGAGGCTTGGTAATTGCTTGTGAATCTGATATTTTCATGTGCCTCTCTTATGCCTTCTGACTATGCACTCTGCAGAATCATCTGCACCTAATGTCAGACATTTATAGTTCTTTAGAAGAAGCATATGCCAAGGGGTTCCTAAGGGACGCTTCTGCTAACCCCACTTAGCTCTTGAAATCAGAGCCTCTGATGAGTAGAAGATATTTTGGAATTATAGCTGGATGCAGTGTATGTAAAGCCCTTGTTGGGGTGAAAGCATGTGTCTTCTTGTAATGTTAACAAGTGATCAGTTTATTCATTGTCTTTCCTTACCTGCATAATGCACACTCTGTATACTAGTTGAAAAATGAAGAGAGGGAGAAGGGTGAAGAAGGGTTTTGTGTCTTCCACGAGGCGCTCGCTGTAGCAGCCACCATTTTTTTCCTTGGCATGGTCTAACCAGTTTGTCACATCTCTGCCAAGCTGAAAATTTTGCAGGCAGCATGTTTTCAGTGCATTAACAAATACCCCAAATGTTGCCAGGAGGGAGCAACCTGCAAATAATTGGAGATATTATGTATCAGTATAGGAATTGTTCTTCAACTTACCTAGATGTCGATCAGAAAGATGACAATTAGAAGGATGAAGGGCAAAATGACTGAGAAGGTTTCAGCACCCAAGGGGTTTCATTCAAAGGAACAAGCTCCTGACAAGGATTCTGGCATCCTGATGACCAGCCCAGGGTGGTGCCTGACAGCTGATGTAAAAAATGAAAAAGGTAAGATCAATGGGAACATATTAAATAGGGAAGAAAGGTGACAAAAGAAAACACCAAAGTAAAGGATTTCATAGTCTCTCAGAAGTCTCACACTTTAACTCATTAATGAATAAGATAACCTGAACTTTCTTTTACATCCTCGACACAAAGAACCAGTACTATTTTTTAAGATATAAATCATTATATAAATAATCTTCACTTTACTTGGCAGGTAGAGGTGGTTCTTATTTTGACATAGAGATGAAGGGAAATATATTCTTTGCTTTGACTTTATCCTTGAATATCAGACATGAGGTTAAACTTTGAACTCTTTAACAACTTTATGAATGTTGATAGTGTTACTGAAAGTTCACATAGGATAAGTTGACTTTTGACTTTTCTTGTACTTTCCCCTGGGTTTATATGGCTGTTGCTTTAGTGCAGAAGCATTTTATTGCCTCAGATGTTAGCAGTTACTGCTAGTGATTTGCAACCTCATTGTTGCTACTTTTATGATCTTTCAGATTTCGCCTTTTTTTTTCACTCCATTAGGACTTCCTGATACAATGACAGATAAGATACCCCCATAGGGTTAGCAGTTCAGCTGTGTCATCGTGATTGTTACAATTTTTCACAGCACTCCCTTCGACCAGATAAATCCTTCCAACTATATAGACAACAAACCATGGTTCTAGGATAAATAGTATAATAAATGTGAAAACATTTGGATTTCTCCAAAGAAGTCTGATATAAGGGCTCCAAATATCGTTTAATCATCATTTTGGCTGTGTTCAGATTTCCTATAATAAAATTATTGATTAAATGTATTCTAACAAGATCCATAAATATCATAGAGTCTTGAGTTTTGTATTTAAATGAACAATATTGGTTAATATTTCTTTTTATAGTTAGAAAACATATTGGTTATGTTGATTTGATCTGATCTTTTCTTTAAGAGTTGTAATAGACTCATTATGTCAGTCTTTGATTAATTGAGGAAGCTGGGGGCCTGGTAATTGAATATGGAGCCTTTCACCTTCAAGTCACTGAATCTAATCCAGTCCAAATTGGTAGTGACCAAGAGTGATTGCAGTTGTAGCTCTTCGGTGGCCTTTGTGAGGTGTGTCTAGGTAATATGAAAGTATGTTGGGATAATTACTGACAGGATATCTATGGTTGTCATTGCTTCTTCTCAGTCACTGCCAGACATAGCAAAGACCCAGGGACTGATACATTCAAGGGGACAGAAGCATCTGTCTCTTAGAAAAGAAGTAAGGGGCAGTTCTTTATTTTTGTAGACAGAACTGCTCTGAGACTTTCCTAGCTATTACAATTAGTTTACTTAAGGTTTAAGTAGGATGAGAACATGTTGATGAACAGTCTAGAGACTGAATCTGGAAAGGCCTGGACTAGCAGGCTTAACTCCCTGACATTGCCTTAAAATCTTGTCTCTGTGGCTCATCCACATGTTCTCTGCTCAACTCTTGCAAAACAGTGTTATACATAGCAAGGCTATTATTAGCATTGATCCAGATTATAGTTTCAAATATAGGCTTTATTATTAAATGACAATTGTTTGCAATACGGATTATTTCCAAAAATATTTCCCCCATTCCTCCCCAATACACGATTTTTTAAAATTCGGGGACTTGGCCCAATGCAGTGGCACATGCCTCTAATCCCATTGACTCTATATGCTGAGGTAATAGGATGATAAGTTCAAGGCCAACCTTGGCCAACTTAGTGAGACCCTGTCTCAAAATAAAAATGTAAAAAGAGTTGGGGTAGTGGTTCAGTGGTAAAGCACCCCTGGGTTAAATCCCCAGTACTACCAGCCTGACCAAAAAAAAAAAAAAAAAAAAAAAATCAGTGACTTGTATTGACTATAATGTTTTAAGCACACATTTTCTTGTTTTGTTTTTAAAAAGTCACTACTTTTGCAAGATGAATTTGGATCTATTCCTAATACATGCTGAATCAATATAATATTATTAAACAATTAAATATTACTAATGTTATTTCTAAAGAGAGGTAGCTTAGATTAGTGCCTCACAAGTTGTGTTAAAAATAAGATATCAAACTGGGAATATAGTTGATGGGTACAGTGCTTGCCTAGCATGTGCATGGCCCTGGGTTCAATCCCCAGTACTGCAAAATAAATAAATGAATAAATAACCAAACAAAGAAATAATAAGTTTTTAAAAAAATTCTCAAGTAATGGTCAATATGTTTGTGAAATACAATTAGAATGAAATACCTTTTATTTTATTTTATTATATTTTATAATTTTATGTCAGCAGACATAAAATGTAATTTTCTGTAAGCATTTCTACGTATTTTCTTCCAATGTTTGTATTTATTTTGTTATATTTGAGTGACAAACAGTTTGTAGATCAGCCCTGCTCCATGAATTGAGTTTTGAGTAGCACTGGCATCAACTGAATATACACTTTTAAAAAACTTATTTAAGCAAAATGTATCTTATGTACTGTCATGAAGCAACAAAAATAAAATGGTCAAGAAAGAGGAAATGATTAAGCATGAATGAGATTTGAAACTTCCGTTGGCACAGCAAATACACATAATAGATGCCAAGGGAATGTGTGATAGTTCAAATTTTCAACAGATTTATTGAGCATCTACTATGAGCCAGGGACTATCCTGGGCCCTGGGGATAAAGCAGTGAACAAAATGTGTAAACTGCTGGTCTCCTCTGCGGTGAGAGAGATACTGTAAACAGGAAGATGGTGGACAAGTTCTATGATGAAAATAAAATGGGCTGATATGGGGTTCGGATAGAGGAGACCTCTAGAGAAACGACATTTGAACTGAAGCAGTCAAAAGGCTTAGAGGAACATGTGCCAGGCATGGCACAAAGGAGAGAGTATCTGGAAGAGGTTCTGGAATAGTGAAAATGAATGGGGTAGTCGCTGAGATAGGAGAAGACTGGGAAGAGATGAGGTCTAAGAGGTGGTTAGTGGGGAGGCCCTACCAGCCAAGGAAGGAGCTTGAAGTTCACCCTCAGTAGTATGGGGAACCCCTAAGAAGTTGCAATCAGAATAGAGATATCATAACATGTGTGTATTTTTAAAGTTACCCTGGAACTCTGGTAGCTGTGTGAATGTTGGATTTTAGGGGACAAGTGAGAAAACCGAGAGATAGGGAAGTGATGGTGGTGACACGGATGAGCCCAGGGGTAGCAATGAGGAGAAGTGGACTGGGGGGATGCACTGGTGAACCATCAGGGGAATTCTCTGATGTGGGAAGCAGTTGGAGACATGAGGCAATTTGAGGCTGACTCCTTTTTTTCTCCTTCAACAACCGCGTGTTGGGCTTATATTGAGGAGTAACCCAAAATGGTGCCAGTTTGCAATGGAGCGAGTCAGGAGCTGGATTTTGGTTCAGTTTGTGAAATTATTAGATAACCCAGTCAAAATGTCAAATAAAAAGTAGAACAAAGGCTCATGAAGGTGAGGAGAGAGGTCAAGAGGAAACAGAGGGTTTGGTGTACAGATGACACTAAATGCCATGGGACTAGGGTATGTAAAAAAGAGACGAGATCCCTGGAATGAATCCTAGGTGTCCACATCAGTTAGAAAATTATCAAAGGAGGAAGGTGAGTCAAGAATCTGAGAAGAGATAGACAATGTGCTGGATGGGTCATATCAGGGAAAGGAATCAGTGAAGTGATAAACCTAAATTGATCAGCTAGACTGGGAGGGAACCAATAAGCCAGCCAGCAAGTGCAAAAAAGGAAACGAGACAATCATCTGTCTGCCAAGTGGAGTGACAGCTGTCATGTGTAACTCTAGTTACCACTGAATGTCAGGATGGATATTCTGCTGAAATCACCTACATCTAAGCATTGTACCACCTCCTTGGATTAATCCATTAGACTTAATAGAAAATCATGCCTTTTATACAAATAATTTTGGGTGTCACATAGACTCAGCCTTAAAAAAAAATCCACTGTCATTATAATTCTCAAATTACTTTTGTGCACCAGGAGCAGAAATGGGAAGTCAGAAAAAAAAAAAAAAGCTGGAATGAAAAATTCAGCTGAGACTTCAAGCCCTGGTTTAAATATGCACGACAAACACACCAGGCATGCACATTTTAAAATAAAACAAATGAGCTATTTTAAATGTTTTATTGAAAAACTTAAAGATTGTAGCTATTACTATTAAAAAAAAAACTTTTAGAAAGCAATTTTTCTATTCTTTGTACCTTTAAGTCCTTGGCTCTGATGTTCTGCTCCTCTGACCTTGATCTAATCATGAATATCTATGCTACTTAATTATAATAAAAAAGCCTACATTGCACTCTAGATGGTAGATGCACATTTTTTCTCCTTTGGTCACCTGCCAGTTCTCAAAATTATAGCAGTGGGAAGAAATGCAAATGAAGGCCGTGCTTGACAGCTAAACATAATGGAATGCATGGTCCACATTTGAAAAGTTACCTTAAAATAAAAGGTAGCATATAAAAAATCATTTCTTTAAGGTCACCTATGGCTTTGAATTACAGCTTTGAGGAATTTCCAATTTAGTCATCAGAAAAGAAGAAGCCAAAATAAGGATTATATACTTTGCCCGAGGGAGGATAGAGTTTTACTTCATCATAGTTGGGTGATCTAATAATTTGGAAATAGTAAAAACAAAACAAAACAAAAAACCAAAAAAAGCCACCCCAGATAGTCACAGGGTAGAGAGCCTTGTGTAACAAGAACCATGGATGAACAATTTCTATGCTAATTATTCTTGCAGCTAATACAAATTTTTTCTTGTTAATGTTCAAAGGACGTTTACCTTATCATATGATAAAAATGTAATATATGGAGTATAATAGACTGGCAATAAACAGAGTTGGTTATATAGATATTTACTGTCTGAAAAAGAATTATATTTCTTTATTCAGATTAATATATTTTCAAATAAGATATTGGGAAGCAAATGGATAGATGTAAATAGTGCTTTTGAAAATTGGAAACTAAAAGCAATATATATGTATAAATGTGCATTGGTATTCACAAAAACCCCAAACTACTTGATAATTAGACACTCTGGAAAATGCATTACTATTTAGCAAAAAACCCCCCATGTCTTACAGTTTTCTTTATTTTTGCTGTCTGCAACTGGCAGAGACATCTTTTTGCAAATGGACCACCTTCTCTAGGTTGCTGGGAGGGCATTATGGCTAGGTGGAGGCCTGCAGCACAGAGCTTTGAGAACTGGGCAGGCCTTCTGTGGATAATATTTTCAGTGTTTCCCTGCTTCAATATGTGGCGTAATAGAATGAGTTCAAGCCCAGGAAAAATAAGGCTTGAATTCTAATTCCAGCTATTTTCTTTTTTTTTTTTAATTTTATTTTTACAGACTGCATTTTGATTCATTGGACACAAATGGGGTACGACTTTTCGTTTTTATGGTTGCACACGATGTAGATTCACACCATTCGTGTGTACATAGGGCAATGCTGTCTGTCTCAGTCCACTGTCTTTCTTTCCCCCACCTCCTCCCGCCCCATTTCCCTCTACACAATCCAAAGTGAGGAAGTCATTTAATTGAATTAAATGTCTTAGTTTAACAATCACAAACACTGATTGAGTTTTTACCATATTCCAACTATTTATGAGACACAGGATTTCTAATTCCTAAAGAGGCAATTTCAGCATTATATGGTAAATGAAATGGCAAAAATAAGCTCAGGGTACTATAGAAGCTGAGGCCTACAACCCTGTTTTTTTTTTTTTTTTTTTTTTTTTTCAAATATTTCTAGTTGTAGATGGACACAATAACTTTATTTTTTCTTTTTATGTGGTGCTGAGGATCGAACCCAGTGCCTCACACAGACTAGGCGAGCACTCTACCACTGAGGCGCCCCCAGCCCCAACCCTGTTTATTGCTAGTCTCTTATAATCTATGGAGTCTTTCTGGAAAAGGACACAGGCTGCCCTTCCCACCTGCCTCACAGGAGTTTGGTAGAAACAGTGTGGCACTGGTGAATGGCACTCATGAAAACTCCAACTCACTGTGTTGCTATTGGTGGTAGTTGTGCAGATAAGTAGTAGAGATGAGGGTAGCTGTAAAAGAGAAATAAGTTAGAAAATAAGAGCAGAGTTAAGGTGAATGGAAAGACTGACCAAGGGACAACAGAAATTCCAGAAATGCAAGTGCAAGTGTGGAACAAAGAAAGCATCTCAAATCACTGGGAAACATGGACTTAATAAATGAGATTGCATAACTTGATAGTAATTTGGAAAAAAAAAAAAGACCCAATTGGGTTTATTCTTAAAACCTATTATTTTGTGTAGATAATTTTGTTTGTTCTAATTAGTTATACATGAGAGTAGAATGCATTTTGACACATTATACATAGATGGAGTGCAACTTCTCATTCTTCTGGTTGTACACGATGTAGAGTTATACTGGTTATGAAATCATATATGCACATAGGTAAAGTGTCCGATTCATCCTACTGTCATTTCTACCTCCATGCCTCCTTCCCTCCCTCCCCTCCCCTCTGTGTAACCCAAAGTACCTCTGTTGTTCCCTAGCCCCACCCCATTTTGAATTAGCATCCTCATATCAAAGAAAACATTGGGCCTTTGGTTCTTTGGGATTGGCTTATTTCGCTTAGCATGACATTCTCCAGTTCCATCCATTTATCTGCGAATGCCGTTTCATTCTTCTTTAAGGCTGAGGAATATTCCATTGTGTATATGTACCACAATTTCTTTATCCACTCATCTGTTGAAGGACACCTAGGTTGGTTCCATAGTTTAGCTATTGAGAATTGAGCTGCTGTGAACACTGTTGTGGCTGTGTCACTGTGATATGCTGATTTTAAGCCCTTTGGGTATAAACTGAAGAATGGGATAGCTGGGTCATTCCAAGTTTTCTTAGGAATCTCCATACTGCTTTCCATGATGGTTGCACCAATCTGCAGTACCACAAGCAATGTATTGAGTGTACCTTTGCCCCCACATCCTCACCAACATTTACTGTTGCTTGTATTCTTGATAATTGCCATTCTTAGAGGAGTGAGATGGAATCTTAGTGTGGTTTTTATTTGCATTTCTTTAATTGCTAGAGATAGTGAGCATTTTTTTCATGTGTTTGTTGATTGATTTTATTTCTTTTTCTGTGAAGCGTTCAGTTCCTTAGCCCATTTATTTATTGAGTTATTTATTTTTTTGGTGTTGAGTTTTTTGAGTTCTTTATATATTCTGGAGAATAATGTTCTATCTAAGGTGCAGGTGGTGAAAATTTTTCTCCCATTCTGTAGGCTATTCTTATATAATTTTTATTGGGTCAGAGATATAAAAAAAAAGATAGAAAAGATAAAAAAAAAGATAGAAAAAAAAAATAAACTCCCAAATAACCTGAGTTTAAAAAATGGACAAAGTACTTGCATAGACATTTCATCAAAGAAGATATACAAATGGCTAATGAGTACATGCACAATGCTCAACACCACTAACCATTAGGGAAAAGGAAATGCAAAATTCAATGAGATACCACCTTACACTGCTGGAATGGCCACCATTTAAAGAACATGAAATACTAATGTCAGTGAGGATGCAAAGAAATCGTGAGAAATATTAATGGGAATGTAAAATGCTGCAGCCATTTTGGAAAACAGTGTGACAATTCCTCAAAAAAACTGAAAGCGAATTACCACATGATCCAGGAATTCTATGTGTTCCACTTGGGAGTATATAGCCTAAAGAATTCAAAGCAGAATCTTGAAGTATTTGCACACTGATATTCCTTGCAGCATTATGTACATTACCCAAGAATGGAAGCAATCCAGATATCCATTGACAGATGAATGCATAAAGAAAATGAGGCATATACATGCATGGAATATTATATAGCCTTAAAAAGAAGGAAATCCAGTTGCATGCTAGAAAACAGAAGAAAATTGAGGATATTAGGCTAGACAAAATAATGCAGTCATAAAGGAACAAATACTGTACAATTATAGGAGATATTTAAAATAGTTAAAAATCAAAGAAATAAAAAGTAGAAAGACTGTTATCAAGGATTGGGAGGAGGAGGGGAAATCGTATCTAGTCAGTGTTACAAGATGAAAATTTCCAAGGAATTGTTACACTGTATTGTTTAGGGAATAATGGCAAGAATAAGAAGTTTGTGCATGTTCAGTACAGATCTAATGTTTTTTCCTGAATGGACTAGAGGATTTAGGCAAAATTTGTCAGTAGGTGCTCACACTGTAAAAGCAAAGACATTATTATACTTCTGGATTGAAGTAGATGACGACATCACCATAGCATTTTACCAAAAAAAAAAAAAAAAAAAAAAAAAATCAGAATCTGATCAAGTATCTGATTCTATTAGAAAATTTACAAGAAATACAGAGGGGAAAATTTTGTTTAAGGACACTTTGTGGATGCAATTGTCAAAATCTAGTCTCTAGAAAAGACTCTACAGATGTTCAGATTTCTTAAAAAAATAAGTTAGAGACAGATGCATGGTTAACAATATAGCTTAAGGGACATATCTACCATTTGGAATATATGTACCTTATTTGGATTTTATTTGAACAAACTCTGAAACAAAAAATAAACAATACTTGTGTCACTTATTATTTAATAAGTATTTAACATATTTAATAATATTAAAACAAGCAGGGAGATTTTAGCAATGATGAGATAGTTGATGGTGTTAAATTCTCTCTGCACTCCCATGTCCAGCCCTATTCTTGACAGCCAAGGAATGGAAATAATCTAAGTGCTCATCAGTTAATGACTAGATAAAGAAAACATGAAACACAGATACTGTGGAATACTACAGTGAAAGACAAGAATGAGTCTGGAGTTTAACTCAGTGGTAGAGTGCTTGCCTAGCATGTGGGCATGTGGGTTTGATCCTCAGCATCACATAAAAATAAAGTAAAGGTATGGTGTCCATCTACAACTAAAATTATATATATATATAAAATTATATATATATTATATATATATAAAATTATATATATATAACACTAAGTACACTATAAAATTCTATAAATTCTATAAAACTAAGTAGTTTTGCTTCAAAAGTATAGGGTTGGCTGTTAAAGCTGAGAGCGAGATGACTGGGATTCATACATGATTCTTTTCTACTTTTGTTTGTATTTGAAATATTCCATTACTGAAACTGTTTCAACAAGGAAAAAAGAATAAAGAGAGAAATTATAGATGTTCTTGCAGACTCTGTGGTTATCAATTGTAATAATTAGCAGAATTCTCAAATTCTATAAGTTGAAGCAAGTTATAGGGAATTAAAAATTATGGTGCTATATGGAGAAAAAGAACACACAAACGTTCAATGTAGGCTGTGATTTACTTACATTTTTCTGGTTGATAAATGAGGTTACAGTACATCATATGAAGAGTTATCAGAGCCATGAGTGTAGACATAATAGGAATAAGTAAAACAAGGGTCCAGGCCCCCGAGTATTGGATGTAGGATATTCCCAGAAAGACCACAGTTGCATTCAGGTTCATGAGCCAATAAAACCTGGGAGAGATGGAGAGACACAAATAAAACAGCATTGAGTTACTGCAGATAACAATTGCTGATTTCAATGTTTTTATTAGAATGTAAGTATTAACTGGTGGCATGTTAGCTGAACCAGATTTTGCAAATATTGTTTATTAGATTTTTTAAAGAAGTGTATACACATCAATCTGTCTTACCTGTTTCATTGTCTTTGCTTTATTTCTCTTTAGAATAGATATGAGTGTCTGCCCTTTTATCTAAATTGGAGTTCAAAAAACTTTTTCTGTAAAGTGCTTGATAGAAAGAAAATATTTGAGTTAACTGTGGAACTGAAGAAGCTTAGACAATGCCCAGTCACTTGAACACCCCTCATGAGCCTGGAAAAGGTCTAAAGCTTGAGTTGAATGTTCCTGTATCTTTTGGTTTTCACGGTACAAGGAGATAGAAAACTCACGAATACCCATCCTGAAGTCCTGGTGAGCAGTGGGGAGGGGCAGCCTTGGTGGTCATGAACTTAATGTGAGCATAGCAATGAGACCGTGCATTCTGCTGCAGATGTGTGTGACTGCGAACCCACTGAGAAACGGCGGGGAGGTGGATTCGACCAAGACTGTTTCATCTGTCACATAGTAGAGTACCACAAAGTGAGAGAAATGAAATGAGAGGGATGGAAGAGGAGGTTAAAGACCAGCCCCACTTGATACTACCTCATTCCACCTGGTGGTTGGGAATGGAGGCTCAGCCACTGCCACCACCAGGCAGGTGCATTACAGCACTTCCACAGGGTGAGGGTGGAAGAGCAGTTCCTCACTTGCCCACCATCACCACCTCGTGGAGAATCAGCGACAGGCCTGCTTTTGCAGGTGTGTGGGGAGTACTAGAATCCACTCATCTTTGCTTAAACTAAGGGCGGGCAGTTTTTCAGAGTATTCTGCCTCAGCAGGGCAGGTATAATAAAAACATGTTTCTCCTATGTAGGGACCTTACCTAGTTCTTTGACTAAAGGGAACAGGCTTTTCTTGGGGTTCCCTCTCCCTCTCCCCTGGCTATTGCCCCTCTCAGCTCTGGTTGGCTACTCCTGGTCCAGCCTTCTCCATTGCCCCCACTAAGAGCAGGAAAAAAAAAAAAAAAAAAAAAAAAAAAAAATTCCCATGGAACTCATTGCCATCTTTGCTCAAGTTCCAAGGTCCCTAGGCAGCATCTGTCCTCTTTCTACCTTCCAGAATCTTCCTATGTTTATTTTCTGTGTTACGTGTAGGGTTTGTTTTTTCTCTGTAAGGAGTACCTAGAAAAAATGGGGCCACTCTATTTTGGCCAGTACCGGAATCCTCCACTTTGTTAAATTGTACAATCTGTCTTCCTATTATTGATGTGTAAAAGTTTTTCATATATTCTGGATGCAAGTATTTCGTTAGATATATGTTCTACAAATGTTTTCTTATGATCGACAACTTGCCTTTTTATTTTCTCAGTGACAACTTTGGATAAGCAAAAGCTTTTAATTAAAAAATTCAATTTAATATATTTTTTTCTCTTTTGGCTCATATATTTTGTGACCTATGTAAACAATACAGTTTACACCTGGGTCATAAATATTTTCCCCTACAATTTTTAAAATTATTTTTTTTTGGTTTTAGAACTTACATAAACTTAATGATCCACTTTGAATTTTTTCAGTACAGTGATATGGGTAATTTTTTTTCCTATGTGGATATTCAGTTATTCTGGAACAATTTATTGAAGAGAGATGGTCTTTACCTCATTGATTTTTTTTTGACATCTTCGTTGAAAATCAATTGACAATATAAATGTAGGTCTATTTTCTGACTCAATTCTATTCTACTCATCTATTCTTATGCCAATACTATACTGTCTTGATTACTGTTGTTTTTTCTTTTTTTTAACAGCTTTATTGAGATAGAAAGATGAACTGCTTTATTAAAAAATATACAGTTGTGTATACATATATGATATAAATGTATAATTTGATGTTTTGAATTTTTATGCACCCATGAAATCATCACCACATTCAATATAAGGAACGTATCTGTCACTCCTAAAAGTTTCCTCATGACCTTTTTTAAATCTGCCTTTTGTCTCTTTTTACCATCTCATCCCCATCTCCACTGATCTTTTTTCTGTCACGACCAATGAGATAGCAATTCAGAGACTTTGTGGTGGTACGGTGGAGGGGTAAATTAAATTGTCCCTTTTCATATTTTTATTTGGCTAATTTTACTTAACATGCATATTTTGAGAATGATCTTTGTTGTATTTATGAATAGTTCATTCATTTTTATTGCCAAGTAATATTCGTTTATGTAAGTATACTGTTATCTATTAATTCATCTGTCGATAGATCTTTTTTTCTAGCTCATGGCTCTTAGAAGTAATGCTTTCATGAACTTTCATGGGCAACTCTTGGTATAGACACAGGCATTTATTTTGGGGGATTAGAAACCTAAAAGTGGAATGGCTGGGTGTTATGGCAGATACATATTTAACATTTTAGGAATTTTTTTCTTTTTCTTTTCTTTTCTTGTACCAGGGATTGAACCCAGGGACACTTAGCAACCACTGAACCACATCCTCAGCCCTTTTTTGTATTTTTACTTAGAAACAGGGTCTCACTAAGTTACTTAAAGCCTTGCTAAATTGCTGAAGCTAACTTTGAACTCATGATCCTCCTTTCCTAGCCTTCTGAGCTGCAGGGATTACAGGTGTGTGCCACTGTGCCTGGCTCATTTCAGGAAGTTTCCAAATGGCTTCAAGTAGTGTGATGCACAGGTATATGAGACTTCTCACCCCTCTATGCTTGGTATGACATATGTGCATTGGTATTTTGTTGTGATTGTACTGTGCATTTCTCCAGTGGTGTTGAACATCTTTTCGAGTGCTTTTTGGCTGTTTATGCATCTTCTTCGATGAAGTTTTCTGCTCAAGCATTTTGCCCATCAAAAAATTGTATGATATTCTTTTTGTTATTCAGTTTTAAGAATTCTTTATGCATTCTGGATAGAAGTCCTTTATCAAACATGTGATGTGCAAATATTTTCTTCCAGTCTGTGATTTGTCTTTTGATTCTCTAAACAGTGCCTCCTGAGGAGCAAAGATTATTAATTTTGATGAAAAGGAATTATTAAGGTTTTTTTTTTTTCATGGATCGTGGGTTGTTTCTAAGAAATATTTGCCTAACCAAAAATCACACAAAAGAATTTTTCCCTCATTTTAGAGAAGCCATCTGAGACTTGGAGAACTGAAGTGACTTATGGAAATTCATGCTATGGTGTGCAGAGCCATGAACAGAAGCCATCTGTCCTGGTGTAACCTCTTAAGAAGTTGGTAATTGGGCTGGATGTCCTTTTTGTACATCTTTCCTGGTCTTTGCAGTTATAGTTTTATGACACTATAATTTCATTATTAATACGAGCTTTAACATTTGAAATTACCTTTCATTCATCCTTCTCATCACATTTTATATACCATTAGTTATAAATATTGTCCTTCCTCTTTGAAATGGTGATCAGAAGACGTGAGTTTGAGCCACAACGCTGATAATCATGTGGATGGTGACCTTATGCCCTCGGAGATTCAGGGTAATTTTTTAAATGAGGATCACAGCTTCTAAACAAGGTTTGTGTAAGAACTGAATGAAGAATACAGACTGCAGCTGTGTGGTGCTAAGCAAATATTGTCACTGTTCATTTTTCTTCAATTGTGATTTGGAACAAAAGAGTAGCGAAGTTGGAGTTAGTGAACAAGGGATAGAATGTTGGAAGAGAAGATCACATAGGTAATTGTGGTCTCCATTGTTTAGGACCTGGTGGCTATAGAAGGGAGTTTGGATTTTATTTTCAATGCATTGGGAAGTCATTGGAAGGGAACTGAGCAGTGGACTGATAAAATCTGATTTTAAGTGGAAACCAAAAAGACATTGTGTCAGTTCTAGGAAATGCAGAAGAGGCATGGTAAAGAAACCCTTTACAGCTATTGTACTAACCTACTTGACAACAAAGAGGGAACTGAACCAAAGAGACAGCAAAGGGAAGGGATGAAGGTGGATAGACATGTAGTGTATGTTTGGAAAGAGACATGTCAAATTGGGCTAGTTTCCTTGTTGTTCCAGAAACATATCCACTCATTTTTGTCTCTATGATTTTTCATGTTCCTTGGCTTTCCGTGTCTCTATGTCAAGTCTCTTGTCTTTCATTCAACACTCCCTTGAATATTCTACTTATTCTCTTCTCTGAACTTTGAAAGCAAATGTTCATTCTCCAATTATTTCACTTTTGTTTTGCTTCTCATTTGTAGATTATCAAGATGGCTGATGACAACACCTTATTCTTTATCTCTGTGGGACCTAGGACAAACTAGGTCTACAAGAAATGGAATGGAGGAACTTTAGATTACGTAGAGGGAAATGAGAGGGAGGAGGGAGCGGGGGTATGAAAAATGGTGGAATGAGACAGGCACCATTACCCTACATACATGTATGATTACACAAATGGTATGAATCTACATCGTGCACAACCATAGAAACGAAAAGATGTACCCCATTTGTGTACAATGAATCAAAATATAATCTGCAAAAACAAACAAAAATTTTAAAAATAAATAAAAAAGAAGTGAATATTAAATAACTAATTGATTAATAATATGCCATTTGTTATAAAAACGGCAGCACAATACTAGGTCCACAGTAAATGGACAGTAGATAACTAATTGATTAATAATGTGCCATCTGTTATAAAAATGGCTAAATCAAACAAATAACATTAAAAATTCCTCTCAATAATTGACATAGGAACATAATAGAATATTGAATATGACCATGCTGAGAAAACTGGTTTATGGTAGTGTACTAATAGAAATTTATTTATCACAGTACAGATGAGGCGCAAAGTTAGAATTTTCTAGGACAACTGGATAGAGTCCCTAGGCCCAGCCTCAGGTTATCCTTTCATGCGATTGCAAGCTGTGCAGTTGAATTGTGCTGCAGTGACTGAGATGGTGAAGCTGAGGGCAATGTTATAGTTCTTTCAGTCTTTAGGAACCCCTCCCCACCTTTTAATTCTCAGCACTGTTGAGAAAATCCAAGAGGACACTATGTGACTCTTCCATACACAATGCAGAAATGTAAACTGAATTGCTTTAAAGAGGGTCAAGGAAAATTATAATTATTCTAAAACTTAAGACTTGAGAAAGGTAGTTAGAAACCAAATAATTATGGTGCTGCATAGCTATGTATAGCGAGTGATTTCACATAAAGTACTAAATGTATTTTAACAACCATCCAACCTATTTGATTGTGTAATTTTCTGAAAGAAATACCTAGTGTGGGCATGTTTTATATATGTCTTTGTTGATCCATGGACAGGACAAGCCACAGATAATTAAGGATGAAATTATATATGTATTGTCAGTTAAACAAACAAACAAAAAAGAAATAAAAATTCACCGTCTTCCAACTCACCATTAAGATGCCTTTCATCTCATAACTCACTAGCAAATTGAATGTATAAAGCACCTCTCACACAGGAAGTCAGAGAGCAAAGCACTAAAGCAAAACAAATACCAGTGATTAAGGAAAATTGAAAGCATCAGTAAAAATATGTTTCTTTGGTCTACTTTTTAAATATAGACTGGAAACTGAAAATAACTGGTAGTGTATAAGTAGTAATTTTTTCTTGTCTTCATGATTCTATGTTATTGAATACAAATAGGAAAAAATTTGTTGTATCAAGCCCAGCAATCATTTTGAGATAACTTATTTTAAATATTCACTTACTTTAGTAATAATTTTATAGTCCCTTGAATATTTTTGTCATTTCTTAGACTGATCAATTTTGACATGCTTCAGATCGTTTTTAAGGGATTTTAGGAGAAATTACTTACGGTGGTTTTTCTAACCTGAGAAAGTATCCAGGAATGGAAGCAAACTTCCTGCAACTATTTGGTCTTCATGGCATTAGTGGACAATTTAAAGACTTCGAGCAAGTATTTTAATTCTACATTGAACAACACTGAGATAATTCTCCAGGGCATTTGTAACTCTTCAATGGAATAAAATCAAGCTGTTTAGAAGAGTCAGTGACACACTTGGGCACTGATTTCATGGTAGTTGCTTCTTTTAGCAATGAGTCCATTGTACTTCAAAGAATATTCTGGCAGCCATGTATTTGGAGAAGCAAGGAGCAAATAGAATTTTTTTACTTCTTTGTTTTTACTTGTGAAATTTTTTTAGTAGAGCTTTGAAAGAAAAATCAGATTAATAAAAGATGATCATTGATCTTGATGAATAGGCAGCAAGATAAAAACAGAAAGCATATTTTTAATTGACGAATGTTGGGCCCTGCTTCCCTCTCTCATGCCTCTCACTCTTTGGACCTGTTTCTATATTCTTTCTCCTCTCTTCTTTGGCCAACACCTCAATTGTTGTTTTGGTGTACCATTTTCTTACTTCTTGCATTTAAGATCTTTTAACCATGACATATTTACTGGTTGATAGATAAAAATAAGTCCTGATTTATGCACCTACCAAGATTAAAAGTGGTTCAGAAGAGCCAAGGAAAAGTAGGTGGCAAATAGAACAATAGATGCAAGGACTTTTATCTTTTTTTCCTCAATATTCTTTAGTTTCCAAAATTATTTATGTTTATAGAGGAGCTCTGAGTACATTTCCTGAAAACTTACAGTTTGGCCTAGGTAGAGAAGGAATTTCCTGCTGTTACTAGGTTGAAAGGGTAGCATTTGTTCAAGGTAACTAACACCAGTGCAAATAAAATTTTAGAAGGTGTAGTGACTTTTTCAAAGCTATTTAGAGGTTACTCAGTAGTTTGTAAGTCATAGGATATTTTAGTATTAATAAAATTATTCTGTGCACCACTTTCATATTGTTGGCTGACCTGTACCTTATAAATTGCTATTTTATCATTGAAGAATACATGTAGGTTTATGTTTTGTTTCTCTTTCTTCTCAAGGATTATGCAGAATTTCTCCATCAGGTATATTTCTAAATGCTATGAATCATCAAAAATTTTCAAAGTAGTGTTGGCATGTAGTTGTGCTCAATGTTTAGTTCCAATTCTTTTCAAAGTTATTTCAAGAACAAGTTTGCAAATCCCCTTTCCTTATGGCTATGGAATTGGTTTCAAAATCTGCTCCGTCTTCTTAATCACCTGAAGAACTTGCTTTACTCTGAATGCTTGTGTGTCTTCTCCAAATTCATATGTTGAACTCTTACCCCACAAGGTAATGGTATTTACCTTGCAGCTTTGGTCATGGGGTGAAGTCCACCTGAATGGGATTAGTTCCTTTAAAGAGGAGGCCCAAATTAACATTTAAAAATGAGTATGTTGAATTCAACATAAGTGGTGTTAATCTTCATAAATGTTTAAAAGAAACATCTGGTTAATTCACAAAGTGAAAATACTAAACATCAACTGCTAAAAATAAAGTACTCTTGATTTTTTAAATTCTACAATATAATATATTTGGGTCCTTTAAATGTGCTTTTATATGTAAAAAAAAAAAAAAAAAGAAAGGCCCAGAGAGCTCCATGCCCTTCCACCATATGAAGACATAAGGAGCTGTGAATTTGCAACTCATACAGGCATGAGGATCTCATCCTGGTCTCTAGAACTGTGAGAAATAAATTTCTATTGTTTATAAGCCACCAAGTCTATGACAATTTGTCATAGTACCTGTTAAAAACATGCTTTCCTCAACTCTCCTAGGAAATTCTGATCCAGGAGGTTTAGGTTGGATTTCCTGGCAACTTAAAAAACAGAAAACATCCTGCTCCCTGGGTTCCACCTCAAAACAACACCAACATGACCTCTGGTGGCCAGGCCCAGGCATCTGTATATTTTTTAAGGCTCCTCAGGTAGCTCTACTGTGCACCTAAGGCTGAGAATCACTGTTATCCAACAATGCTCAGGTGACTATTGAAATGACTTCCGGAAAAGTGCTGTGGAATAATATATTTTTACTTCTGTCATTTCCTTAAAATAAAAGATATTGCATTTGAGTATGAAAGTATTAAAATTAGACCATTTCTGTATGGGACAGATATCATATAGGGTCAATTTGATATCAGATATTCATAATTTCTGAGATGAATAAATTCTTCTTTAGACTTCTTCAAGAACTTCATCAGTATTTTATTTGGGGGTCCTTAATCATATATAATTCACTCTGGTACACCCTTAGCAACAGACTATATATACAGGTAGGATGCCAATTTTCAGGTGAAGTAAATAATATGAAGCAAGATTTGAGGTTAATTGTGATAGAATTTTAAATTGTGGCCATGAAAAGACTTAATTATCCACCATCATTTTGCTTCCAGAAAATAATCTGCACAGGTGTATTTACCTAGATTATTGCCAGTGTGGTGACTCGTAATTGTACACTTAAGATTTTGGAAAAAGTCAGGTTCTGATCTGGATAAGAGCACAAGGATGTTGGCAGGTTATTACGCTTCTTGATTTCAGGGAGTTCAGCTTTATTCTTTCAATGAGGTACACAGTTGAGGAAGATCCAATACCAGATGGTGATGTTGGCTAGGAGTGGTTTTCTCACCTACATTTGGCAGCCTTACTCGGAAGTGGTGCTTCCAGAGCCTGAGACTTCCAGTCTATGCTGCTTAACATGATCATGGGGAAGCGTTGGGTGGTACGGATGCAATGACACATCTCATTAAAGGTCTCACAGCTATGAACATCTGACATCTGTGCTGAAAATAGGACTGAATGCAGCTTTCAGGGGTTATATATTCAAGTGGCATGTTGTCTTTTAAAGACACTACTGAAATTCATCACATATTCCAGGCTGGTAATTTCTAGGGGCATTTTTGACTTGGAAACAAGGATGGATAATGACCTAATAGACTGCCCATTTTAAAGATGGTCTTCTTCTATTAAATAAGTTCCCTCTTTCCAGTATTAAGATAATGATTTTAGCTGATGACTTATTTATCATTTGAGAATTATAATTATCATAATTTAATACCTAAGATGTGTTATTATACTGTATATAGAGGTAATACAGTGGCCCACCAAGGCCTTCTCTTTTGTGGTTGTGGAACCTGGGGCTCTAAGAGATTAAGAAACTTGCAGGAGGCCATATAACTCCTAAGTAGTAGAGCTGGTATTTTGCTAGCTCCCCAGTGAGGACTCCGTCTATCTTGCCACCAACTCCTGCAGTTTATCCTGGAACAGACTTAGCATGCATTTCCGTAAAGTACAGTAAGTGGATGTCCATAAACATTGGTTGTCCTGCAGTTTAGAATTCAAACTGAGAAGAAGAAAAGCTAAAGCAACTGGCTTCAACCTTCAAGGAGCTTCCTGTCCAGGCTTTTGACTCATTAAAGAATAATATTCTGATTCTTTATATATATTTGTAGAGGCTTTAATTTTAGGTCTTTAAAACACTACATGATTGCTTTTATCAGAGACTCTAATGAAATTACAGAATAGTAAAAAGCAAATCTAAATGTGTTCATCTTAAATTTGGCCCAGCTCTTCACAGAGGCAGAAATTCATTTTCACTCCCTTCCCCATCCTCCTTCTCAGAGCCCTAAAGCATAATCCCATTGGGAGGCCCCTCTGTTTCCCAAAGGAAATATTTCATTCATATAATGTCTCCTTTGTAATCAACACTGAGAAATGTCACTTTGATTAAACACAACTCTGAATGACTAAGACCACAGTACAATAAATTCTCCAGAGCTATCTTTCAGAACAACTGATTGCTCTCCGGTGTTAATCCTCCAGAGTCTTATTTAATCAAAATGATGTTGCTAATTAAGGATTAAAACCTCCGAATAGAATAAAAAAGAAGGATTTTTCTTTCTCCTTTGGGCAGGTCAAGGAGGCAGAATTTGCTATAAGGAAGTAAAGACTTCCTTCCACCTTCAGTAAACTGCATTTTCTCTGACATTAGGACTTAATCCAAAATAGGCCTGAGTGCTTTGTAATATTAATATAATTGGTGGGGGGAGGAGAAAGAGAAGGGGGGCTACATATACCAAGACAATATTTACTTAAAAGTTTTTCATTTGATGCTTTAAAAACGAAAATGTTAAACATTTTGTTTGATGCTGTCTGTGCCTTGCTTTTAACCATTGCTAACATGGATGGAAAGACAAAATATTTTAGAAAAATGTTGGCAATCTGTTTCACAAAAACAGAGGGAATAAAAGACTTAATGTATCTGTGTTGGTCAGCTTCCAGTCTCTGGGCACCACGTGGTGACAGGGAACACATGGGGGAGCAAAGCTGCTCACCTCCTGGTGTCTAGGAAGCAAAGAGAGTGAGTGGAAGGGACTGAAGTCCCATTATCCCCCTCTTGGGCAGTGACCTGCTTCCCCAGCGAGGTGCCACCTCCTAAAGATTCCACTGCCTTCCTCTAGCATCACAGTCTGGAGCCTAAGTCTGCAATATGTGGGCTTTCCATAGGCATTTCAGATCCAAACTGTAGGAGCACCTCCCCATCTTTTAACATCTGCTGATGATCAACAAAAAACAAAAAGAAATTCTATGCTAAATTCTGAACTAGGTTTCTTGAAGATTCAAATTTCAATTTCAATTTTTTCTTGAGTCTCTATTTAGTAATAGAAAGTGGTTCCTGTAAAAACATATAAAATAATGAATTATGTAAGAACACAATGGAAGAGGCAAAGATTCACAGAAAAGTATTTTGGTTTTCATGAAATACAAACTCTTAAATTTCGGGGTGAATTGAGTTAGAAATAGGTGCTGGTTGATGTTAACAAATTGTAAAATACTTCCATATTTTGTCGTCTCCCCTGTGCATTGGCCTATGAATTTATAATCCCTGCCAAATTAGTCTATTACAATGTAGACATAACTAATAATAACAGCTACCATTTTTTGATCACCTACTACATGCCAAGTTTTCTGCAGGCGATGTGCATAATGTAGTCTCTAATAAAACCTGAGAAACATTATTATCCCCCTTCAGAAATAAGTAAACTGAATTAGAGAATAAATGATTTGTTCAAGGTCAGTAAGTTTGTATTAAGTGCCCTGGAGACTTCCAACAGGCCTGTTTGGCTCCAAAGCCATGTTCTATTCAACGTGGCAAGTCACTTCACATCATTCCATTTGGAGGCTAATGTATCAGTGTGTCTTGGGAACTGGCTGATTAGCTGGGCTGGGCGGAACCCTAAATTCCCATGATTATTGACTGAAGCATTGTCACAGACATCATCACACCATTACCTACCCTATCCAACCTCTGACAAACACCAGCAGGCTGCTATGAACACGCGACCAGGAACTGAACAATGAAAAAACCTAAAAGGGAGATGATTGTCATAAATTTGTTTGTTCTCCTAACCAGTGCAACCTACCAGTTAAAAAAAGACATTCGTGTCTTTGATTCATGCTCCTGAAGACCATAAGCAGCCAGTGGACAGACGATGGCTCTCACTCCCCCTGTGCCAAGGGAGATGGCCAGCAGTGCTGCGTGGAACAGCCTGTTCTGCTCCTTTGTGGGTATGTGGTTAATCACGTGGTGAGAGCCTATGTAAGAATCTTCTGAGGGGAAGGCAACCCCAGATAACAAGGCAGTGCCTGTACGGAAAGAAAAAAAAAGTACATACATAGACCATAGACCCACGGAATCACCAAACCACAGCACAATTAAGGTTTTTCTTCTGAAAGTAGCATCATTATGTGATTGTCTCATGAAGATATTTATGTTAATCATTGCAATTTTGAAGATAGCCTGATTTTTATCAGCATAAAAATTTCCTCTATTGTGAGTATTAACCAGAGTCCTTGTGTTTTTCTTTCCTCTCCTTACCCTAAGCTTGAACTATCTTTTTCTCTCAGAATGTATAAGCAAACTGTGTCAATTTTAACAAAATTAAAGCAATTTATCAAAGCATCGTGTAAAAAATTAAGACATCTGTATCACCCTCACCCCATCCACCCTGCAAGAGAAAAATCACTGTTAATATGCCATTTGTTTTTAATAGTGTTAGGAAACACGATGATCTCAGATATCTCAGAAGCCTGTTAAAAACTTTTGAGAACATTATAACAGAAGAAAGCACAACCAGTGGTTTCCATTTCTACACCTCTATCTTCCTTCAATGCTCTTCTTACTTTTTCTCATACAGCTGTCTGGAGACTTCTTTGACACACAGACGTGAGAAGGCTGCAGAGATAGGAGTGGGACTTGGACGATGGGGTACCAGCTGGAGAGAGAGAGGACATGAAGTGGCAGAGGTGGGTTTGAGCATCCTTTTCACCTCCCCCTGTAGGTACCACATTTGATGACTATTCTTGTTTAATAAACAGGCATTTGGCTAACACTTTATATTTTGCAAATCATTTTCATATGCTATATTGTTCCCCCTTGGAAAAACTTTGTGACGTTAGAAAACAGATTTTCTTATTCCAATTTTTCAAAAAAATGAAACAGGTTCAGTGAGGTTAAGTGACTTGCCCAATGTTACAGAGCAGCCCAGATATAATCTCCATCTTCTTGTGCTTCTTATCAGCAAGTGGTCACATGATCAGGTTTTTCTGAAATAGCATCCCCCCCACCAGATTATAAAAGTAATAATTCTTACTTCAAAAAATTTGAGAAATACAGGAAAGCATCCAAAATAATACAAAAAGCCCATACTTTTATGATCCAGAAATAATCTTTACCTTTAACTATACTTTTTATGTTATATTTAATTATAATTTATAGTATATTTTATATAAATAACAAATTTGAGATTATACTGTTGATTGATTCTTTTAACATAATCAAATATTATGAACAAATTTAAATGCCTTTATATATATATATATGCAATATATATATTTCAATATGATTTCTATTGATGGGAGTCTAATCATTGTTTTATAATCCCTTTTTAGTAATTGTGAATGAGTACTGCACAGATGTTGTGACATGTAAATTTTGTACACGTCTTTATTTCCTTAGCCTAGGTTCTTAGCCAAAGCATTCATATTTTTATGACTTTTAATACTGTTAACAAATGTTCTTTAGAAGTGTAACAATTTTACCTTCCACCATTATTGTATGAGCTGGCTTGAATCAATACTAGTTACCATCATTATTTTTTGTTGTTGTTTTGTCAATTTGATTAGTGAAGAATGACTTCTCCATGTTAGTTTTGTTCTTTTTAAAATTAATTTTGCATTATTATTTTTGTTATAATTTTTTATAAGCTATTTTATGTGTTTGCCTTTCTCATATAGACAAAAATTGGGTCTAATGTTTCTGTTTTCTTACAGTGGCTTTTACGATGTGAAAAACATATGGACTCAGTTATCATTCAGTAACAGACTGATCTACTTCAAAGATGGACCCTTTAAATTATAGAGTTTGAAATGTATCCTTTAAGGTTAGCCATATGTAGAACCGACTGTTCTTTTTTCTCTAATATGAGACCTGGTAGGCAAAGGGTTAAGAGTCAGAGAAATTATTTCATGCAGCAACTACTTGTTTAAGGACAAGACATTTTAGTCCATATGGTACTTTGTGTAGGTTAAAAAGGCACTTTATTTCCATCTTTTAAGAAAATGTCATAATATATTACTTTTGTTAGATCAAAATTTTATTTCTATCTGCTGTAAAATTGACATAATAAAAATACAAATCTATGACACATTTGACTAAAATTCTCCTCTTTGCTGTGTGCTATTATGTCCCACACATTCATGTATGTGTTTGACAGTTCTGTTTGAAGCACCAAGATGTGCCATATCTTGTTAGGTGGTAGGGGTCCCTTGCTCTTTCCTCCAGGAGCAAATGAGTCCACTGGAGAAGTCATGATGGTGCACAGTTGTATAATAAAGAAGTAAATGCAGTCATATAGGGATGGTCAGTGTGTGGTCGAATACAGAAAAGCTGGTAACCAACGCTACGTGGATCTTGGAAGAACAGCAGAAGTTTTCAAATGTTGGATGTGGGTTGGAAAGATAAGGGAAGGTGACAATTTCAGGCATAGAAAAGAACAGTAGAGAAGTTCAGGACAAGTTCAGTATATTCGGAGTTACATATTGAGAAAGAAGTCTGCAGAGATAAATTTTGTATAGATTGTAAAGTTTCTTGTATGCTAGATTAATAAAGTTGGGTTTTATTTTTTAGGTAATAAAGTTTGTGTGTGTGTGTGTGTGTGTGTGTGTGTGTGTGCGTGTGTGTGTGTGGTTTCTTTTTTCTTTTTCAAAAACATCAATGTCATTGGTAGAATGGCATATGAACAAGAGTTAGACTGACAACTGGCAACCCAGTAAGTAGGCCATGGTTAAGAAGAAAACTGAGTTTTTGAGTTGAGTGTAGCAATTCAGACAGAAGACACATTAATGATAGAACCTCTGATATTTAGTGACAGGTTGGAACCTAATGGTACTGTGAGTGGGGAGACAAGGAAATAATCTGTAGTAAGGAAATGAATGGATATGGAATTGACATGGATCTTTTTTGCCAGATTCCAAAGGAAAGATTTCTGTTCTGGTCTGGTGACTTACCCTGGAATTTATACTGATAGGAATTACCAGGTTAAGCAAGAAGTTACCAAATGCTACTGAAGTGGCCTGTTACTGAGTCAAGCAGAACAAATTATTCATGTTTTTGTTTAAATGTCTCTTTGTCAGAAAGCATTCCCTGATAGAAAATAGCAACCCTGTCACTGTCTATTCCATTCTATGCTTACCCAGCTCTATTTTTCATTGTAACACTTATTACCACCTGACATAATATCTATTTACGTGTTTATTTTCTCTCCCCTTATCTGAAAATCAGCTTCAGCAGAAACTGACTGTTTTCCCATCTATTACATTCCCAGATCATGGGACAGTAGCTGGCACAGAGTGGTCAACGAGAAGTATTTGTTGAATGTGGAGTCTATATTTGCCAAGTAGCAACTTTGCTTTTATTTTGCAGAACTTAAGCAGTGACATTTACATGTTCGAATCACACTCTAATCAGTTTTCTGAATGGTCATTTGCCAATGCCTGAAATTTTGTGATAGGTAGAGCACCTGATGTCTGTCATCCTTCTCTCTTTTTTCTCCCTGCCATATGCATTTCAGTTACATTTCGCACTAATAGTGAACAACAAACTACCTTCCCAAGCTCCTCAGCTCAGACCTGTGGAAGTGAATTTGGTTCCTCCATTGTTTTGTATCTATATTTAGTTTCCAAGTTTATATAGCTTTCACTTGTTCTCTCCTGAATGACACTTCTCTATTGCTTAAAGCATCATCCTGAGGCTTTTTTTGGTCTCTATTTAATCTTTCACTGTGGTTTTCCACCCTGTTTATGGAGGAAAATCATTTTCTCAAAAGCTATGCCCATGATATCCTCAGTGCCTCTTGTCTAAGAACTTGAACATTCCAACTTAAAATTCTAGACTATTCATCAACTTGGTACCTATCAAACTATCTTGATATTTCCCCAGCACTTCTCACACGGTCCCTAAACTTTTTAGGTATATTTATTTCTCTGTGTAATGAAGCATAGTGTAGTGCCTGAATGCACACATTTTTAAAAGCATGCAGTCATAGTTAAAAATATAGAAGTCAGAACTTCATATGCCTTCTTAATTACCCTATGGTTAGTTGAAAGACCACTTTTTTTTTGGGGGGGGGGGTTGGTACTGGGAATTGAACCCAGGGTGTTCTATCACTGAGCTACCTCCCCCACCCTTTTTATTTTTATTTTGAGACAGGATAGCACTAAGCTGCCTAGGTGTCTTCAAACTTGGGATCCTTCTGCCTCAGTCTCCTGAGTAGCTGAGATTATAGGCATAGTCCACTGGACCTGTTTTAAATACAGGCAAGAGGATTGAGACAAGAGGATTGCAAGTTCAAGACCAGCCTCACTAAGCAACTTAGTGTGACTCGGTCTCAAAATAAAAAAAATAAAAAGAACTGGGGATGTGGTCAGTGGTTAAGCACCTCTGAGTTCAATCCCTGGTACCTGTCCCCTGCCCCAATAAAAGACCATCTTTTGATAAAAACATTCCTCAATTATTCCAATTATTCTACATGACCTACAAAATATTTTTCAGCATATTTCATCTTTTTTGTGAGGAAATTAATTTCATGTTTCACATAGAATTTTCAAAAAATTTAGGTTTGGGATATTAAGTAGGAAACGACATTCTAAGGAGAACAGAAGATAGACATGCAAAGAAATAGTTGTTATAAAATAAATGCAGTGTTATAGGTATCAGAGGATCTTCTAACACTCACAGTTATCAGCATCTTAAATAAAATACAGAATTAAATAGATTGAAACAACATTCTTACTTCATTTATCACACTTTGTGCTAAGAGCAGGGTAAGAGTAACATAAACCAAAAAGTCTAACCAAAATCTCTTCAGTTAAATTACAAAACAGCCCAGTCAGCAGGGGAGCACTCACCTAAGAAATGTAGGAATAAGCAGATACACACCAGTTTATTTCTTCCTAGGTAGACGTCAGCCAGCCACCCCACAAGCACAGGGGTAAGTATTGAAGTTCCAATAAAACACAAGTTCAAAATGGCTGCCTGGTAATTGAGGTATCCCAGCTTGATAGTGCAAAAGGGAATCATGTTGCAGACCACCTCAAAGAAGGTGAACCTCTCACACAGCTCCACCAGAAGCAAGCAGATTCCAACTTGAATTTTTTTCACAGAGTTTGGCGATGAAAAATAACCAATATGTCTTACGGTTCTCTCCTTCTCAATGCTGTGATGTAAGGCCACTTCCTCATCTGTTATTGTAAAATCTGTAATAGACATGACCACCCTCCTCGAATACAACTAGTGTTAGTGGTTTGGACTTGGTGATTTTTTACCCCCATCCCTCTAATGAGAAAATAAGTAAGATTGTTGCTTTGAATTTCACATCCCTATGCAAAAATTTTTTAAGGTTTTTGCACATTAATGTTGTTCATTTTGATGATCCAGAAGCACAGGAGAGGAGACTTGAGTATTTGAACACTCATGGTTCAGTGTGGCCAAATCTGATTTGTTTGTTTAATTAGTTAGAGACTAAATTAGGCTCTTCCTCCAAAATTATATTGAATTGCATGAATCCAGTTGCATATGTATGGAAACTTGTCTGCCTCACACTGATAAAGGTTTAAATACTGAGGCAGAAGAAGCAGTTTTTCAGGAGAATTTGAGCAGAGATCAAGAAATAATTTGAGTCTAATAATTTCTGATATTTTAATTAAACAAGCCAGAACAGTACCAAGAGATAAAATGCAAAAGGAAATCTGTTTTGAGGGGGCAGGATACCTTATCGTTATTACATTTCTTGTTATTTTTGGTTGGAATTCTGATAAGAAAGTTAATTAGGTAACAAAAGTGCTAGTACATTTAGGTAACAAGCAGAGTTTACAAGAAAGTAATTTAAGTGTACTAATGAAAGGAGAAAATATTGAACAAAACCCCACTTCCTTTAAGTTGACCCCATGCTTGTAGAACAGCCTCTCAGAGGAAATCAGAATCAAAAGGCACCATTTGACTCCCTTATTATTAATCATCAGTTAGGGATATAGCAACCAGCCTCTACATGCTTTGGGAAATATTAGATCTGGTCTTACCCTGACCCTCCAGCTAGGTGAATAGATATTAGCATTCTACTTTAGAAAGCAGGAGGCTACCTATTAAGCTAAAAAAGTGATATCAAAACACCACCTTAACATTTAGGGGTTTAGCTGCAAGGATGTAGGAAGATGAGGGACTATTGGGTTAAAGTCTTACTAATTCAGCACATGAATTAGTAATTCAGTACAGAAATGCAATTTTCTTGTTGGAGTCAAAACCAGAAGACTGCTAGGCATGGTGACACATATCTGTAATTCCAGAGACTTGGGAGGCTGAGGCAGGAGGATTGCAAGTTCAAGGCCAGCCTCAGCAATTTAGCAAGGCTTCAAGCAACTTAGTGAGACTCTGTCTTGATATTAAAAAAAAATAAAAAAAAGGTATTGAGGGGTGCTTGGGATATGGCTTAGTTAAGTATCCCTGGGTAAAATCCCTGGTACCAAAACAAAACAAAACAAAACAAAACAGAAAGACTAATAAATGGTTTAGACTCTGATTTGTATCTTTTGTCCTGAGAGAAAAACAGTGACACTCTGATTAACAGTTCCACCATGCGTTCATATAAAAAAGGGGCATCATTCCCCAAAAGTAAGTTGACACCATGTTGGAGTTGGCTTGGGATAATTCTAGTTTACACCAGTTTTTCTCACCAAGAGCGTCATCGCATGGCCTAAGAAATTCTTTTTATTTTTCTCCTCAGCGGTTGTCCTCAGCAGTTGTAATCATGTGTGGAATGACTCAAGAATGCATATGTTGGAAGTCGAATCATTCAAAATGCAGTACCAGATGAAATTGCCCATGAGGCCCCAGTGGAGAATTCAGCCCCTCTCTGGTTCTTATCCTTCAGGAGGCAGGAAAATGTTGTCCTTCCGTAAAAGACTCTGATCATTCCAATCAACTTAGAAAGGCCAGAGTCTTCAGGAAAAGTTTTTTAGGGTTTTGAGAAATCCCCAGTTGGGACCAGAGTTTCATTTGGGCTTCAACATTGTCTCCTAATTTTTTCTGTCCTCATCTAAGACTACATCTCCCAAAGAGATGAGCTGGTCAGAAGCCAAAATGAGAAGAGGAAGTGGAACTAAAGATCAGGAGAAAAAAGACCTTGAGTCTATCCTGGTTAGAGGCCAAAATGAGGGGAAGAGGAGGTGGAACTAGAAACCAAGAGAAAGAAAACCTTGAGTCTGTGGATCTGGAGATCCTGCAACCACTGATGAATTCTATGCTGTTGCTTGGAGTGGTCAGATCTCAGGAATTGGAGCAGCACTGATTGCATCTAAGTGGTATATAATTGGTGTGTACTTGCATATGTCATACAAGCTTGTCAGAATAGGAGAGAGACCATCTACAATTTTTCCACCTGCATCTTCAGAACTCCCTCTAGGATGGGCTGGTATGCAACTTGTCATAGGCTCAGCTCCTCAGCCTCCTGCTCCATCTCATCCTAGGACCAGCTGCATGTCAGAATTTGGTGGTGGTGGTCATTGTGGGGTCCTTCAGACCTGAAGGTACCACAGTGGATGTTCTAGCACCACCCATGCTTTAATTTTTGTTTTGTGAAAAAGACATTCTCTGTGTAAACCCTTGCTCTTCCATTTTAAAGAGGTTCTGAAAAAGTATACAGTATCTATACACTTGTCCTTCTGCCCAGTGTGAAGAAAAATTACTTTAATCCTAGAAGATAGTACCTCATATAGTCCCAAGCTCATAATTCTCCAGTTTGATGTATATTCTCCTTTTTCTGGGGATGACTAAGAGTAAAGTCTGGCTGCGTATGGTTGCACATGCCTGTAATCCCAGAAATTCTGGAGGCTGAGGCAGGAGGATTGCAAGTTCAAGACCAGCCTCAGCAATTTGGTGATACCCTGTCTTAGAAATAAGAAAAACAAAACAAAACAAAACAAAACAAACAAACAAACAAACAAACAAAAAAAACCAAAAACAAAAAAACAAAAAGAAAAAAGAAAAAAACTCAGTGGTAATGTACCCCCTGTTAAATTCCTGGAAGACAAAAAAGTGAAGTTTGTTGTACTCTTACAGGGTTTTTCTTCCACACCATGCAATGACCATCCTGGACCTTACTATTGTGTTGAATTCTACATAGAAGTGTAATTATATAATGTAAGTAAGGTAGGAATGAGTTATCACATTATGATGGTTAATTTTAGTGTCAATTTGTTGGGCAACAGGGTTCCTATATTTGGTCAAATATTCTGGATGTTTCTGTGAGGGTGTTTTTGAATGAGGTCTACATTTAAATCAGTGGATTCTGAGTAAAGTAGATTGCCTCATTCAATCAAAGGGCTGAACTGAATATAAGATTGACCTTTGGGGAGTAAGGGGGACCTGTCCAGCGACTACCTGTGGAATTCATTTACAACATGGGCTCTTCCTGACTTTCCAGCAGGCTGCGTTGGACTCAAACCTCCACTCTTTCCTGAGCCCCCAGCCTGCTGGCCTCCCCCATTAGATTATGGACTTGCCAGACCTCCACAATCACAAGACTCAATCCTCAGAATAAATTCTTTCCTGTAATGCACACCCTCTCTGGAGAACCCTGACCTATACAGATACCATCTATATTACACCCCTTTTTCTCTTTGATCATGAAGGAAAAAGAAAGAGCTTAAGAGTATGGAACCCACAGCTTCAAAATTTATATGTTTGACTGAGACACATCTCCTGAGTTCCCAATAAATTGATGCATATCTTTCCCTAGTTTTCTCACTGAAATTCAAATAGGTGTTCTAAGCTTAACTTGTTACCTGCATTCTGCTCCTCTTCCTTCTTTTCTGTGTGATTTATAACATCACCCCTTGCTCAAATATTCAAGTTAGAAAACTGAGTGTCCTAGATTCTCTCTTCATTTCTTCCTGTTTTTTCCCCCAGGAAAATATTTTTCCATATTTTATTGGCACATTATTACTACACACAATGGTACCATTCACTGTTACATATTCATACACGTACATGGTGTAACAATATAACTTGGCCAATGTTGTTCCCATTGTTTTCCCTTTTTCTCCCTTTTTTCCTCCCTCTAGTCCCCTTCCTCTACTCTGCTGATCTCCCCTTGATTTTCATGATATCCTTTCCTCCATCTTTCTTGTCTTTTATCCTAACTTACACATATCAGAGAAAGCATATGACTCTTGATTTTCTGAGATTGATTTATTTCACTTTACATAATATTCTCAAGTTCCACCTATTTTCCTGCAAATGACGTAATTTCATTCTTTATGGCTGAATAAAACTTTATTTTGTATGTATACCATATTGTCTTTATCTATTCATTCACTGACAGATAAATAGGCTGGTCCCATAGTTTGGCTTTTATGAATTGTGCTGCAATAAACATGGGTATGCATGCATTTCTACATTGTGTGGACCTTAATTCATTAGGCTAAATACTGAAGAGTGGTACAGCTGGCTCATATGGTGGTTTCATTACTATATTTTTTGAGGAACCTCTGTGCTATTCCAGAAAATATTTATTGAGTCCCTAACATGTGCCAGACACTACCTTAGACTTTGGGGTTGGGGGAGGGCTGTCAATTAAAATTTCTGAATATTTCATAAATTCATTCTTTTTTTTTTTTTTTCACCTCTGTGCTCTGATCTTCATTTGAGCCCTCAGACATTTCTGGCTTGGGTTGTTTATCGCCAGTCATGCTTCTTTATCAAGCCTTAGTCATTTGCACATCATTTTCATCTGTTTTCCATAGTTTTATATCCTCTTTTCCCTCTGGCTGTCCTGATTCTTGTCATCTCTTATATTATTTTCCTAATAGTTTTATTTAAAACTCTTTGATTTTTAAAATCAATTAAGTATGTTTAACAAAGAAACTTCAAGTTACCTTCAAGTTAAATGGAATCATTTGCCACAAATAGAAGGTAAAGCAAACACAATATGAATTAAAAATAATACTTAACATTAAGTATTTTTTTCCTTGGTGGGTTAGACTCTTTTCTAAGTACGAATTCATTTATCTTGGAAACCATCTTATGAGGAAGAAACTATTTTTATGAGCCCATTTTAACATTGTAGAAACTGAGACACTTATAAGTAAATCATTTACTTAACACTAGTAATAAGTAGCAGAGCGGTGACTGAAACTTTGGAGGCTCATGCCAAACCTACACTCAATAGGTGCCTTTTCCTTTATATGATAAAAGTGTTTGAAAGATGATGGGTGAACGACCACTTTCACTGTGGGATTTCATGTTACCTAATGTCCACGCCACATGTCACGTAAAGGCAATTCAATTTCTAAAATACTCCTCTATTTAATCCTTCTTAGATCTCCAGAGATTATTTTTTACATCTTAATTTTTCAATGTGTTCCCCTGCTTAAAATCTGTAAATAGCTCTTCTGGACTATGGGTTCAAATCATGCAGGAGCATCAGGACCTCCAAGACCAAGCTCCTGCCTGGTGACGCCCCTCCCACCCTGCTGGGCTGGACCCCAGGCTCACAGGTCTGTGGCTGTGCCATGCTCCTCCCTCTCTCCTATTTCATACACTGTTTCTTTTGCTGCAAACACTTTGTTTTTCATTCACCTTGGGGACCTTTCTTCATTATTTAAACCTCGGCATGAGAACTGCATCCTGAGTAAAGGTTCTCAAAGCTAGACTCTTCTTTGTGCTTTTAAAACACCGTGTACATCTCTTTTAATGTATATTATGTTAATTAGTTTGTATGCCTACTTTTGTTGCTGACTGAGTTCTTGAAGAATGGGTACAACTTCATGTTTATTTCTCCTTTTCTTAGCACCGTGCCTAGGTTGTGCTAGTTATTTTAGTGTATAATTAGTGGCATACAGTGGCAGTGCCATGTGACATACCCAGACACTAAAAATTTGAAGTTTTGATGAGTGTTAAAGCCCTCACTTTTAAACTCATCATTTGCTTAGAAAATGGTTAACAATCATGTTCTGAGGATATGCTGTCTCCCTTGAAGGTAGGCATCTTTCCATGTGGGGAGGAAGATTGGTGATGCTGGGTAGAGTTAAGACTGGTGGCATCTGATTTTAAAAGTTCATCATTTCAGGCCAGCTGTCCTCTAATTTCAAATATATACAGCTTTGGGTTTGAAAGAAACCATTTTGGACAAGCTCCTTATTTTAATTAAAAATCTGAGCAGTCAAGTGGCTGGTCGAAGGCAACCTGACAAATTAAAGTTCATCCCGCAATAAAATTCACACCTCTTTGCTGCCAGTCCAGTGTTATTTCTACAGCATTGCAACTGGGTGAAAATCTACCCTGGAGCTTTCAAGTTTGAGTATCTTGAAAAGTAGAAATTGAGCTGGACCCATAGAACTTATGCCTATTCAGATCCATAATATAATAGAAATGCTTTTAGACCCTGTTCCTATCTACACAAATTTGCATAATAAACTTAACTTCTTAGGATATCAGTGTCTTATGCAGTGACTAAGGGCTTTGGATTTAATGATATTTAAGACTCTTTCTAGTTCTCTGAGTCTCATTTCCCTTGTTGAAGACTCTGGAAATTTATAAAGAATCATCTTCCTATAAATTTTACTTTTCATATATATAAACTATGCACAGGGTGTAAGTAAGATTTAACTATTTTAAAAGATGCAATTACCATGGCTGTGGTTAAATTTCTATCTTTGTAGCACTCTCCCTGTGGATCCAATTTGAATGGTAGGGACAGTGGAAAACAGAGGAAGAGCTACTGCATCTCTCTCTCCCCCAGGACCCCAAAGTTAAAAAATTATCCCTGGCTTTTCGAATTTATGCAGGAGAAAAAACAGAAAAATTTAAAATATGGTTATAAATAGCTCTTTGGTTCTGATTTTATTGTTTCTTCAAACTCTGCAAATTTTATTCCAGGGACTTTATTCAAAGACATGTAATTACCTAAGCTAAGCAGTTTTTCATACTTTCAAGGCTCTTGCATTATTGCACCTGTACGACGGCTTTATAATTCAGTAGTAATTGTACAGCAATTATTTTTCATGATGCATGTACATTTTTATATCAGATTGTTGGCAGATATTCTTTATGATGATGTCGTTTTCACTAATGAGGAAATTAGAGCCAGTTATCTCATAGAGTGAGATACTTTTTTCTAATTCATTTCCTAGCTCTTGACTTGAAGTTTTTGTGTTATAAAGCAACATGTACAAATGGATGCAAGTCCAGGAAGGGTTGTGGGTAATGGTGAACTGGTAAGGTCCTAATTGTCTGGTTCACATGATGGTCTCTGAAAGTAAGTTCGTATAAGCATTTATGTGTATATTTAGATTGTCAATTCTGTGACAACAAATATCTAGCCTTATCCCACTTTTAAGCATTTCATAGTATCCACCATAGTATCCTCCAATGAATGATGGACTGACTTATACCAAAGTTTGACATAGGACAAAAAAAGTAGAGTGCTAGTATGATTATCCAATAAACTGGGGTACCAAATCATTCAAATTAGACCAATTAGAACCAATCAAAATTTAGCATTTATTGAGTACCTGCTTATGGTAGAACAGGTACTCTACCTGATGGTAAGGACTTAAGACTAAATAAGATCTGATCTTTAACTTTCAGTCTACTCTAATAACAATTATGTATTTCAGCTATGCCATATGTACACAAACTATGATATAATTACTTCATTTCATTCAAGAATTTTATTTAAAACATACTGTATAAAGTAGGGAGGACACAATGAAAAAGACACAGATTTGACCTTCAAGGAATTTACAGTCTGGGTATACAGACAGAAACAAACATACAAAAACAATTAGAAACAGTGACAATTGTTCTCATAGAGGTACACACAGAGCACTATGGGATAATAGATAGAGTGAACCTTAATAAGACTGTACAATTCCTGGAGAAAGTGACATCTGAGGGAAATCTCAGTGAGGGATGAAGGATTGTTAGGGCCAGGAAGGTAAGGAAGTGGAATCTGGGAAAAGCAGGGAAAGGATCATAGCTATGTGAAATAAATAAAGTTTAGAACTTTGGGTACTTTTTTTTTTTTTTTTTTTTTTTTTTGGTACCAGGGATTTACCCCAGGGGCATATTCCTAGTACTTTAAAAAATATTTTTATTTTGAGACGGAGTCTTACTAGTTTGCTTACAGTCTCTCTAAGTTGCTGAGTCTGGCTTTGAACCTGTGATCCTTGGTCTCAGCTTCCTGAGCTGCTGGGATTACAGGTGTGCATCACCACACCCAGTCTTCAGGTACTTTTTGATAATACTTGAGCATAAGGTGAAGAGGAAGAGCGGTGGAAGATGCATAAGGTGAAGAGGAAGATGAGTTAGATGCAACAAAATTGTGAACAACCTTTTATGGCATGATGAGGACTTCAGATTTTGTTCTGAACTCAGTAGAAAGCCATTAAAAGTTTCTAGCTGAGGAATATGGGATCAAAAATTACATTCTAGAGAGCAAACAACATTTCCCTAGCAGCAATGGGAAGAACAGACAGGAGGTCATAGAAACTGGGTTGTATAGAACTAACCTTAGATGTAAGTGAAGAGAACCTATTAATGGCCATTATATTGGGGATAGAAACAAGGTACAGATTAGTGAGTCATTAAAAGAAGGAAAAATTTACTAAAATTTATGATTGATTTAAATATCTGTGGTAAGGGAGGAGAAATCAGTGTTGAGCTTCTAGAGTTTTGACTGGTGAAATCTCACAGTGTTATTCCTTGAGACAGATTAGTGGACAGGGTGGCAGTAGCAGACTGCATGGAAATGAGAATGAACTGGGTTCGCATGTATCACTTTTGAGAAGCCAGGGAAGATACAGAAAGAGATGCTCAGAATATTCACATCTGATATTGAAGATGCAAAATCTGACCAAGATTTGACTAATAGTTGAAAGTTTACTGATAGCAGAGGCAGTCATAGGAGTGGTTGAGGTAGAAACTAGGGCAAAACAAAGCATCTTGGAGGATTTCAATATTTAAGAAAGAAAAAGTTCTTTCTGTGGTATCATAGGAAAAACTTAGAGTGGGATTTCCTGACAGGTGTGGAATTGCCCAATAGATTTAGGAAGAACTAAATAGTCAAGTATCAGATTGATAAGAATTAAATGTACTTATTTGATTTAATATAAATCCAGATGTTGATATCTTTGGCAGAGATAAATATCATTGGTACATTAATTAATATACTGAAGGTGTTTTCAAAGTGTTCAGGAAGAAGGAGGGACTAATTCCACTGAGATAGGGAGTCAGGTGATGTTGGAGGTGGGCATGAATAAATCTGTCACATGGAAAAGGTAAAAAAGTGAACTCCACCCAGAGAAACATAATGGGAAAAACCATAGAGGCCTGATAAACATGGAATGTTTGGGTTGCAATGTGACTGGAGATAGCCTCTCTCCCTTCTCCAGGACTACCCACTGATCACAGTGAAACAGAAGACAATTTGTAAGGGAGATTCAGAAATAGAGTTTGCAGAGGTCAGCCCTCTCCTCCATGCCAGACACAGGAAGCAGAGTAGGGGCAAGGCTGGAGATGGAACTGAGAGAAACTAATACTGAAAATGGACAGAAAGAAACAGACTCCATAGAGATATCATAGATATTGATATCTAAATATGTTAATTGATTGGGGTGGGCTAGAGATATTGGACCCAGAGGATTGTAGAAATGGTGACTTCATTTCCCTGCTATGCATCACTCTGACACCCTACACATTTGGGTGAGTGATACCTAATTGGAATGGAGAATTTAGAGGAAAAAGCAGGTTTTTGATATTAAGCTTGATTTTGGGCATACTGGTCATATTACTGTCATCATTATCATTCAGATAACAATGGAAATATGTATGGGTCTGGGACACAAGAAATTGAGCAATAATAATGTTCACATGGGAATCATTAATGTCTAGATGCTTATTACAACCAATAGAACAGATGAGGTCATCCAGGAAGGGTGTGAATAGTAAGAAGAGAAGATCACGCAGCACAAACCCTGCGGGAGATCCAAAAGTTCTGGATGAGATACTCATAATATTTATTTTCATCATTCACCCTTCCAGATTCTGATGGCATTGTGGCTGAGGGTATCCATGGTTGGTAAGTGAAATTGAAACTGTTCAAATAGTACTATGTATTTTAAGACTTCTTTTTTTAAAAACATAACTTCTATAAGTTTTAAAAGAGAAAGAACAATTTAGAGCGTTTAATTCTTTGTAGCTTTTTTGTTTTTTAAAAATATTTTAATCATCTTTTTACTATGAATTTTTGCCTTATTTATTTATTTGTTTATTTTTACCAGAGATTGATTGAAGCCAGGGGTGCTTAACCACTGAGCCACATCCCCAGTTTTTTTTTTTTTTTTTTTTTTTTTTTTTTTTTTTTTTTTTATAATTTTGAGACAGGGTCTCACTAAATTGCTTAGGGCCTTGGTACGTTGCTGAGTCTGGCTTTGAACGCTTTCCGGCTGTATATTTTTTTTTTCCTTTTTAAATTTTTCTTGTTGGGCCTGGTGGCACATGCCTGTAATCCTAGCAGCTTGGGAGGTGGAGGCAGGAGGATATCAAGTTCAAAGCCAGTCTTAGCCACTTGGCGAGGCCCTGTCTCAAAATAAAAAATTAAAAGGGTTGGGGATGTGGCTAAGTGGTTAAGCACTCCCCCCTAAAAATGAATATATATACATATTCCCCCCCCCCCTTACATGGAAACCACAGTCATGACGTGGGTTGATACACATCATTCCATCCTCTGTTTCCTGATTCCTCCTTTTTTTTAAAACTTGTGTACTTACAGTCATAACCAGTTAATCTGCTTTAAAAAACAAAATAAAACAAAACAAAAACACAAAGAACAAAAACTACTTTGGGCCTTCCTTTGGCCACCTCTACTGAGAGAAATCAATGACTATTCCCTGAATTGCTTTGTGCTGTGCTGACAGTCTCCATTTAACACCCAGAGAACATGGAGCATTTAGTTGTTGCACTCCCTTACATTTGCAATTCATTTTCTGTGTCAATTCGTGTGGTTGATATTATAAAAATCATTTTAAACCTAGTTTAACTTTTCTTTTTTAACGTTTGGCTTATTCATAATTTTATGAGCTATAAATTTTATTGCATTGTGAATTGCTTTTCCCATCTGCAGATAACTCTGAGGAAGTCCTTGGAGGAATTGCTTAGGATGTGGTAAAAAATGAAAAGAAAGGGACTTGTGTTGTGATTTGGTGCATGTTAGGCCAAAATGTATCATTGAATAAAAAATGACCAGGAAAAAAAAAATATTTAGGCTTTGTAAGTCTGGTTTTATTAGAAGTAGTCACTCTAGCCAAACAGGTAAACTGTCTACACCATGCAAAATGAATGTAAAATTCAATAAAATTGCAGAGTTTTGTGAAGAAATAGTTTTAATTTTTAGAGTCCTTTTCAGCTGAAGATTTTCTTTGGTGTGAATTAGCCAGATAAGCTGTCAATAAGACTTAAAATAACAAGAAAATGCAAGTTTCTATTTTTCCTATAAAATGCTGACCTAGTCTTAATGCAGATTGAAGCTAGGGTTATTAAGGTCATACCAAATATTTATTGAGTATTTTAGTCTTCTTTAGGCCCATATTTTATCATTAAGGCAGGGCAGAAAATAAGTGCCAGAAATACATAGAAAGAAAAGTATATCGATTGGTTTCGTGTTGGGTTTATTTATCTTGAAAAAGTCTACACAAACAATACTGAAGAAAAAGTCCAATAAATTTTGGGTCCAAGTTCATCTGGCTTGTTGATTCACTACAAATAGTTTTATCTAATCCTTTTCTATTCTCTATTTAAACTGTCACTTTTATTATTTCCCATAATGTATAATGCTACTACTAGAGAGTTTGGAGAAGTCTAAATTTGTGAGAATCAGGAAGTAGAAGATGCTAGGTTTGATTCTTGCTCTGATTCACACCTTGCCTTTTTTGTTTTGTACCATATCGATAGGCCATCTGTAACAGATACTTTCACTATGTGTGTTCATGCCATGTATATACATCCCCCACCTGAGGACTTTTCCTTAGCTCTTTCCTCTGTCCATAATGCTTTTCTCATAGATATCCACACATCCATTTTCCTTACTTCCCTTGAGACTTTACTCAGATACCACCTTTTCAATTAGGTCTGCACTGAACTTCTTGTCTTAAATAGCTTACCACTGCCCCACTCCACATGTGAGATGATCTAATTTGCCTGAGAAGTTTCTGGTTTTAAAACTGGACGTCCCACAACTCAGGAACTTCATTGAACTCATTCCAACATTTCCTGGTATACCCAAAGTTTCTCTCTCTCTCTCTCTCTCTCTCTCTCTCTCTCTCTCTCTCTATCCATTCTTCAATATCTACCTATCTACAGTCCCCTCTCACACATCCATTTAATTAAATACTTCCTTGTACTAGATTAAGTTCCATAATGGTAGGAATTTTTGCTATTTGACCATAGAGGCATTCCCGGGCCTCCAAAACAGTTTTCAATGAATATTTGTAAAATGAATGAAAAATACATTTGTCAGGGCATAATACTAAAAATGAGAATAGAAAGACCACATTGACATTGTTCCATCTGTACAAAGAGCTACCAAAATTATGTTTTGATTTTTATCATTCTTATAACTCATACTTGCAGGTAAACTGAATGAGTCAGAGATTCCAAATGGCAGGAAATGTAATGCCTTACATCCTAGTGGTTTGAACTGAAAATTGAGATTTATGTAATGAAAATGCTGATTCATATCAGAATTGTGCTGCAGGATGATCAGATTGGACAGAAACTTTCAATTGCATCTCAGTATGTTAGATACACTGATAGAAAAATAAAGAGAGGGAAAAGATGGTCCTGAAAGAGCATTATAGAACTAGCTTGGCATTGACTTTAAAGTAGTTATGGCACAGTCAGTGCTAGCAGATTGAGACTGAAATTCAATCAACCACAATGTACTTAGGCAAACAGATATATGTTATCTAGTGAAAAAGTAAAAACCAGAAAACAAATGTAATAGACTGGATATGTTATTAGACAGCATCTAATAAAGTAAAAATGAGGACATGAAGCCAGGGAAGTGACACGATTTACCCAGGATGACTCAGATAGCGTCTCTCTCTTTCCATGTCTTAATCACGGTTTCTTCCAACTTATGTCCTGGCTCTGTGGCCAAGTGTTGCTGCTTTTCATTATTTCTCTTCTCTTTTCTTATTTAAAAAGTCTGAAGTTTCAGGTATTTTTCCTCCCTCACCATCCGGTACATCCTATCAATCATCAGGATCTCATTTTATCTTTAAATATTTTCAGACAATTGCCTTTTTCTACCCCCACTGTCTTCTATTTACCATGTCACTCTGCAGAACAAAGTCCATGCTCCTGGAAAAGACTCACACTGCTCACAGTGATCTGTCCTCTCCTGGTTTTCTCCTTCATCCTCTGCTTCACCTACACTGAACTACTTATGGTTCATGACAACTGTGGTGTTAGTTTCCTTTCTTTACCAGGTACTGCCTCCTACTTGCTGGATATTGCCCTCCCCAGTTGCCTAAGGTTTATTTGTATTTCAAGATTAATTTCCAGTGTCCTGGCCTCCAGAAAGATGTTCCCATCCCTCAGTCCACGGCAAGTGAAAGTATGTTCCTATAATGATATCATGATTCTATATTTTGAGGCTGTATTTGTATCTCTTTTCCCTATCTCCTGTTTCACATATGTGAACTGAGTCTTATTTCTCTTTATATCAATAGCATCTGGCAAAATGCTTGGTGATAAAACAACTATTGGTTGAACGATTGAATTCATGAATGAATAACTGTTTATAGGACTTCACTGTGATCAGCATTGTATCTATGGACACACTTTGCTGATCATTCATCCATCAGCAAAGAACTTCCTTTTACTCTTTTTAAAGGCACCTTTAAAAAAAAAAAAAAAAAAAAAACAGAGAATCCTCTTCTATTTGAACACCTGACAAATGAGTCACACCTCAGCTGTAATGAAATTTTCCTTATACTGCCAAGTCTCTGTTCCTGATGGAAGAATCCATGCTAAAACTTCTATTTTATTCCCTTTGGACTATTGTAATGGTCTCTTGGCTGGGGTCCCAGCACACATAATTAGCAGACTTCACTTGGTATGAAATGTTGCTGCTAGAATCCAATCCAACACTGGATCAAATAAGTACATAACTCTGTTTTCTGTGTCATCAAAATTAGAGATGAAAAATTATTATTAGTCTCACATAGAGTCTATTCCTCTGGGGAATTAAGGTAAAATTGTTCCCCTCTGGTGTTTTGTCCACTGAGTTTAAGTGAATTAAGCAACAGGTCCTCTACTATTTCCCCTGGGAGTGTTTTCACTGTCAAGTAGAAGTGAGTTAAAAAAAAAAAAATGAAGAAGAAAAAAGTCCTACAACTTATATTAGGTTTTCTTTACTGTTACCCTCCTAGTCTCTGCTCAGTTGAATTTTGGAACTGTATGTGATGGAGGATATCCTAGGGCTGAAAGGTTTATTTTCCTTTGTGATGTTCATTGAAGGCAATGCCTTTATAATGACCCATTTAATCCCAGTCACTTAGAAATGAGTTAACTATTCCCTCCTTTGCACGATTTAAATTGGTTTAACATCTTTCAATGCAAGTTATTTGTGTAATTCCCTGCACATGCTAATGTATACACCTCAATCTGACTACACAGACATCAGGTCCAAACAAATGATTTCAGAGCCCCATGAGCGAATTACTGTATTGATCTATTAAATAGACTTAAAATGTTTGTTTGGATTTGGAAGTCACTTGTAATCAGCAGCATTTTAGTGGAAGACTTTGCCTGTGAATAACTTAGTAGTAGAAGGCAAAGCCAGATTGCCTAACTACACACAGGGACTGGAATTCCAAGAAGTTTCTCCCACAGCTTTCATTACCAACAGGTCTTGCTATCAGAATAGATGTCAGCATTCCCCATTAAGATAATTCTCAAAGTTAAATTAAGGCCATAAGGAAAAATCTCCCCATTCTACCTTTTCACCGTTACATACAACTTTCATTAGGGAGGATTTAACACAAAGGAAAGAAAGCTTGCTGGGATTTGAAGCCAGATGGACTACAATTCAGATACTGATTCTCCCACCTTCCAGTTGTGAAGCATTAAAATGCTACTTGGCATTTCCAAATCTCCGATTTCTCATTTATAAATTGGGAATAGTAATGTAGTGCTCATATGATTGTTGTGGGGATTAAATGATGCAGTGTGTATGGTATGTCTTGGCACAGGATAGATACTCAATAAAATTTAGTTTTCTTTTTTCTTTTCCTTTTTGCTAAGACAATTCTACTGCACAAATCAATGAGAGTATGTTGGCAAATGTAGATGAACATCTGGGATGAATTTAACATGCATTTTACAGAAATAGGAAACCAAGGTACACTTTATATTTAATTATTAATAAATTTCCATGAATGATTTTAAATAGAAAGTTCCATATAAGTTCAAGATGCTATTGCTACTGCTAATTCATAATCCACTTACTGATCACATTCCCTCAATGACCCCTTCTTGACCTATAAACTTTTTTCCAATATATCTGACTATATTCTCAAATGTTATTTGGAGCATTTCAATCTTGCCTGTTCATGTCAATAGTATGTAAGTGTATCATACTGAAAAGTCCATTTCAGACATTCTGGAGACCTTCCCCTTTCTTATTTATAATTAATTGGTCAATAATATTAATTAAATTTTTGGAGAAAGCAAAGGGTATGTGTATGAGCAAAATGTGACAGAAGTATATCATTTGACTGAATCTGGTCTCAAGCTTCTGTTATTCTCCAGGTTTATTTTTAAGGTCTCCAGAGACTGAGCATTTGCTTTGTATTACTTTATACCTTCTTCGTTGCCCAAATAATGAAAGGCAATGAAGTCTTAGGATTTAGGATGTGGGTGTGGTATATTAAAAAGTTTAAAGGGTTTTTAGGTATGTGGTACGGGCAGGAGGGTCCCAGCCCCACACAGTGGATGCATTTCTGGCTGGTACTAGTCAAACCAGTGGGCAGTCAGCTTGAGCAAGGTCCTGCAGAAAACCCAGGAGAAGGGGAGTACTGCCTGGAGTATAGTCTTGTGCAGATTAGTGAGGAAGCTGGTAGCAACAAGGATTTCTAGATAACTTAGTTTCTAAACTAAGTTATGACTTAGAAGAATCCAACCCTTTTTTATTAATTTGTCGCCTCCCCCCAAAAATTCTCATTGCCTTAGCATTTTCATTGACTATTGTATTCTTTTTTAATTCCATGAGACAAATCAAAATCAACTCTGGTTGAAGAAAATAGTTCCTAAGGGCAGGTGTATACTTTAGCTTATTTCAATCTAGAACTGGGCTCTGGTCCCATTAAAAGAAGTGCCAGAGGAGTATTAATTTGCTTATTTTTACATAAATCTGCATTAATATCCATGAGGCCCTACTCCAGGTATGCAAAATTAAATATCATTAATTAATTAGCACTATCTCTGTCAACTATATTCAAGCTTGAGTTTCAAAGCATGAAAGTGGCTGAAACACGCAAGTACTCAAATCTATTAGTGATTATTCATGTTCAGAGGAGACACATGAGGGAATTTTTCAGACACACACCTAGAGATACCCTCACATTTGTGACTTGGAAACCTGACATTTCCATCCACAACCACCCCTAAAATCCCACCACAAACAACAAGCAGACACAGATCCGGGGCACAGAGGGTCTTTAGCAAGAGCTTAATCAAATCTCCTGTATATTGTTTTTCAAATTTTATGCTCAGGTTTTGGATATGTACCACTCTCCAAAGATAAGACACAGAGCTAAATGGGGAGGTAGCGGGCAGAAAGAGTTGAATTGCTCATCTGAGTAAATGGTGGAGTTTGGTTTTGATAGAGACCCACAGAGAAGGGAAAGAAGAGGGAGGGAAGAGGACTGAGCAGTGAAGGAAGACAAGCCTGAATCCCTTCAGCGGCCCACCACGTACTTTGATTCACTGATTCAGATGAATTCTTAGGGAGAAATCACAGAAGAATGAAAGGACAAAACTTGGGAGAAAACTAAAACGTAAGATGAAAAAGTGCCAGTAGGGGAGGTTAAAAATGAGTTTTCCTTCTCCCAAATCTGCTGTTTGCTTAATTTTCACATCACAGAGCACAGCTGTCCCTATTCTGGACTATCACTACAGCTTCTCTCTCCGTTCAGGACTTTGGAGAAAACTCATTTTGAAGCAATCTCATTTTCACCATTTATTGACTTGATGGAGAATCTATAAATAGCTTATATGCCATTTACATAATGAGCACAATATAGTAGGTAAATTGAGTAAAGTTGAGTCACATGGATGGGAAAAATGAAATAAGGAAAAAAAGCCCTCTCAAACACATAAGGTCAAATGGAAAAAGGAATTTTCAGAATGATACATCCAACATGGCTTTAACCGTGGTTGAAAACTAAAATAACAGATAATTACCATGGAAAAATACATACAAATGGGAATGATAATCAGCAAATTCAGGATGGAGCGTATCTTCAGGGAGGGAGTGAAGGGATGGACTAGGCTAGAGGTGAACAGAAAAGGTTACATTTCTGTGTGCAGTCTTATATTACTCCCTTTCTTCTTTGCGGGAATAGAAACTTTCACTTGAGTTTAAAAGGGCAAAGGGGGCTGGGGACTTAGCTCAGTTGGCAGAATGCCTGTCTCCCATGCACAAGGCCCTAAGTTCAATTCTGAGCACCACCCCCACCCCCCACAAAAGGTGGATGGCTACCTAGCTGGATATTAGGTTTTCCATTTTTCCCTTGTAGCTATGTATGATCATGTGATTAAATACTTACCAAGGTAGTGTAATTAAAAGTGATATATGTGACCTCCCACTTGCTTCCTTAAAGGAAATTGCTTTTCTGTACCTCTTTTCATTTCCCTCTCCTGCATGCTGGGATGCGGAAGTACTTTATTGCTCATGGTCCAGTCTCTGCCCTCATCCTGTGAGGGTTGCCCAAATAGAATTTGAAGGCCCATCATGGATCCAGTCTTCTATAGTTCCATGATGTGTCACTTTCATTCAATCAACAAATATTTGTTGAGTACCTACTATGTGCCACATCCTAGGCCAAGTATTAGGGATGCAGTGGTAAGTAAAATTGGTGTGGTAGAGACCTTGAAGGAGCATGTATTCACTCATCAAATCTCTGGATCTGAACTTGCCAGTGAGTAGCCTCTGTGTTTCTGCTCTACAACCCATTTGAGTTGAAGGACTACTGCATAGAGGTATCAATTTCTAATGACCCTCCACCTAACTGAAGCAATTGGAACAAAGGTTTGAAGAGAACCTCTGGGAACTTTCGAGAGTTTTAATATTTGGTTATTCTGATTCTTTTAAAAGGTGTTTGATTATTGGAAAACATGTGATGCACATAAAAGTATATGAAACCCATCTGAGTAGTTTTAAAAATAATAATGCAGAGAACATGTATGAGCTCATAGTTTAAGAACATGTTTGGAGTGCCTTGGCAGTCCCTCATATGAACCCTCATCTCTACTGTGGTGTCCTCATCTCTCACCCTCCCAAGCAGCATATACCTTCCTAGTAATGTGTATCATTACATGTACATATGGATGCTTGTAATGGTAATTCATTCATTTTCATTCCCAAGTCTTATTTTGTTACAAGACTACATCACAGTTCATTGTCCTGCTAATGGACAATGAGATCACTTCCCATTTAGGGCTACTGAGAACATCTTTGTGTGAAACGCCTTTTCTCATAAAGTTTCTCTATGATATATATTTAGGAATGGACTTGCTAAATCATAGGACATGTATATGTTCAACTTTCCTTAGTAACATCAGGATACACTTTGTTTTCACGTGACTGTAACAATTTACATCACCAGCCTTGCATCAGAGTCCGTCACTTTGGGGGGCTAAATTTTAGTTTCAAAATTTATCATATTAATTTTCATAAAAACTGTTTCTTCTTGTGGTTTTAAATTGTATTTTTTCTGATTACCCATCAGGATGGCCATCTTTCACACACATAGGGCCATTTGTGCTGCCTTGCCATGAAATGTCCATGCACATTTGGATTCATTTTCAACTGGTTCATCTTTTTCTTATTGATTCTACATATGAAACCTTTGTCAGAAATATGGATAGCAAAACTCTCTCATTCTGTGATTTGTCTTTTTAACTCCTAACATCTTGTAATGAATAGAGTTTTTAGTTAATGTAGTGATATACCTTTGGCTTTGTGGTGTGCAGGCTTTATTATTAGTAAATCTTTCTGCACTTCAAGATTGTAAAGATATTCTATACCTTACCTATAGTTTCTGTAGTTTATACTTTTCACACGTGTCTTAAATCTATATCTAGTAAGTGATTTTTGAATGCTATATGGATTAAGAATCAAATGTATTTACTTTCTTGTGGATAACTAATTATCCCAGGTTTGTTAACGGAATTATCATTATCTGCCCTCCCCTACTGATCTATAATTTCTGCTTCTAACTATTTGCATAGGATTATTTCAAGACATTATTTTTGTGCATTATTCTGCTTAGCTAACCCCATGCAAATGCCACATTGTCCTATTACAGCTCTAATAAAAAGTCAGTCAGTAAGACAAATCTTCCACTCCTTGTTCTTCCTGTTGAAGATGGTCCTAGATTTATTTTTTCTTTGCCATTCTCATTTTAATTTCAGAATCACACTGTCATGTTGTTCTACCATATTTGCTTATTAAATAAGTAGAATCCTTTTATAGAATAATTAGGAGACTGTTAGCTTGAGTTCTTTACCAGGTTTTAAATTTACTTAAACTCGCCGCTTTTAGGTAAGTTTATTATCTGTCTGACTTTAATACTTTTCTGTTTTTACATGGGTTGCAATTTTGATTAAAAATTAAACAAAGGAAGTGAAAGAAAGAGGTAATCAGGAATAAATGGTTTAAGAAAGAAGGCTGGGGGTGTGGGTGTGGCTTAGTGATAGAGCTCTTGCCTTGTCTCTGTGAGGACCAGTGTGTGTGTGTGTGTGTGTGTGTGTGTGTGTGTGTGTGTGTGTGTGTTTAATTAAAACTTTGGAGGTACACATAGCAGTTGGGTTCATCTTCACAAACTCACACGTGTGGACTTCGATTTTGGTTCTTGATCCTCCCTTTTCCCTCCCCCATTCTCCTTCCTCTACTCTACTAGATTTCCTGTCTTTCATCTATTTATTTATAATTGATTGGTTCTAGAAAGAAGAGTTTTTATTTTTGCTTAAAGGACATGTATGTACATTGAAGAAAAGAAGTAACTTTAAATGTTAACAGTGAAAGCTAAAGTCATAAAAGATGGAAGTGAGAAGCCAGCATGTGCTCCATCCCTTGAAGAGCCAGATAAGGAAGTAGAGGTCATTCTGGCTCCCAGCTGGCCCAGATTGGCTTGGGTGGCTCAGCTCCACTCTGGAGCATTCCCTGAGGGAGAGAGCAGGGGATCTTGAGGTAAATACTGAGGGTGGGAAAGAATGAGTTCATTATGTAAATAATAGTTGCAAGCCAGATGTTCATAGCTGGGGTATACCTTACCTGCCTGAGGCAGTTGTACAATGCATTTTGCATTTTGAGCTACTTCTCATATCCCCAGGGGCCTTGCTATCAAATTCCAAAATTACTCCCTCTCCTCAGATAACTTTCCTCACAACTGCTGAAAAAAGGAACTGTTAGAATGGTCTCACATTGAAGAAATTTTGGTAAAGTGTGTAACATGCGAACAGGAAGAAAGCAGGAATTAAGCAAACTGGTTAATTACTGTCGTGAATACTGGATGGTGTAAAGAAGAGGAAAGATTGTGCTTTTCAGTGTTTATACTGAAATACATAAAATGAAAAGAAGAATGCCACGGAGCTAATTTTTTAAGAACTAAGCAATCTTATAGCTGCTCAGTTCCCATAAAAATCAAAAGGACAAATGTGACTTAAACTTGCTTTACTGAAGCAAATTTTCACAACCTGGTATTTAAATTGAGCTTTGGGGCAGTCAAATAATCCCATAGGCATGTAAAATCTAATACTATATCTGCATCTAAGTATTCTGCTCTGGGATTTGGAATCCCAATTGGCAACCTGGGAAAACTGTATTACTTACACTTGCTCAAATAGTCTCTAATTAGTTCTTCTGACCCTCTTGTATACTAATAAATGGCCCATTACAGAGCATTAAAACTGAATTCTTTCCATTAAAAATGATTTCCTTGCTAGTGAACATGATCTAGATTTAATGTACAGTGTTAGTTAACATTAGATTGTTTTAATGTACAGTGAATGCTTTCCACCAGGAAGTGATTGTTGCACTAATTAGGCTTTCTGGTTCAGTCAATTAGCTGAGAGGGGGATGAGTCTTCCTATGGTGATCTAAATATTGCTTATATTCTTAGTTTGTTTTTGGTCTATTACTTTTTGATCGAAAGAGCTGGAAACTCTAATGTGAAATTGTATAATGAGCCTTGGAAAATTATGAGCCTAAAGAGACATTTAGATCACCTCATCAGGTCAAGTTTCAAGTTTTATTTGGATATGCAAATGGCCAAATGTATTAGGAACTCCTTTTAGATTCTGGCACACTCTTCATCCTGTCCAAGGCATGCAGCTCCCTTGGCATCTAGTACAGTGTCATACATAGCAGGTATCCAGTGATTATGTTGGATAAATGTGGCAAAGTACTTCTGGGTATCTGGTGTTACTGAACCAGCCCTGTTTTGTCCATTATGCTAATTACTGAAATGGCAACTTTTGGAAAGGAGACTATTCATGAGGTGGCCAATCACAGAGACTGAAGAGATAGCTTCAAATCTGCCTCCCTAAGGATAGGGTTGAAGGGTGTTCATAGGATAAAGAAACAGAATGGTCTAAGGTGTGCGGAAAAGTTATTGCAAGTAAAGTAATTGGTGATCTGTGCATGCCTAACAAAACTTCATGTCTATTCATAGAACATATGTTCAGAAAATGGCAGCATTAGTGTGCTCTGGGAGTGGAATTTGGGCTTTATGACATCAAAGTGTCACCCATCAGACACTTGCACAAGTGAAGAGTTGGGGTTTCAAACAGGTCCCAACTACCTTCACATTCCTGAAAAACAACATAGGCAATTATTAACCATTGTGACCAATATGTCAGATTTACTATCTAAGCAAAGTTAGTGGGAGTTCACTGCTTAGCTAGGTAACCTCTAAAATTGGTGAGAAAAGCAAGTGAAGCTAGAAGGTTGACTCAGGATTTTCTTTGGTTTCATTGATAATTAAAATTTGTGAAACATTTATCTAATAAATTGACAAACATATTTATCAAGCACTTATATATACGCCCAGGAATATGCATGGTAAGTCCTAAGGAAAATGGGAAAGATATGTTAAATATGGCTCTATGAAACAAATATCATAGGGATTAGATAATTTTAAGCTATTTTAGATTGCAACTCTTCTGGAAAACCCAGGCCACAACCTCACTAATTACATGATATCAGGAGCTGAGTAGGAGGTCAGGAAAGATTTTAATGCAGTTTTTTCCTGAGTTGCTATGGTAAGAATTTTACTCACCAAACTAATTTTTATTAAATACCTGAACTGTGCCAGGTGCCTTGATAGGACCTAGGCACAGAGATAAAGCATTGTGATTGCCCTTCAGAAGAGCATGGTCAGAGGGGGAATGCGGGGTAGGGCAAGAGGGAGATTGGGTCGGGGAAGACGTGCAAACAAATGAAAAATGGCATTTGCACCACAATGACTTTGCAAGTTCAGCTTGACTGATTTCATCTATCTCCTGAGCTAGGCTTTGCCCTCCCATGTGGAAAGGTAGTAATCCCTATGACTAGATAAGGATAACAGTCGAAATCAAAGGAATTAGTGAGGGATGTTGAATAAATAGGAATGTGCAAGAGATGGAGAGGAGGTCAATGGAGGGAAGAGGAGATATTTGTTGAATGGTCTGAAGTCTAGTAGAGATTATGGGACTTGGTTGGTACCCAACATCACAAGAGCTTCCAACCATTCTTCCTATTTTCCATCTGAGCTCATAATTAGCAAATGAATCTGCTTTAGGACAGAGAGCAGCTCTGCTCTTTTTTTTTCAAAAGTCTCCCAATTTTAAGGTTCCTTTTTCTGACACTCAAGATCTTCCACAGTTTGGTTCAAACATAAAATTTTGACCCCAGAAAATAGCATTTTTATGTTTCAAACATGCAGTTTTGTCTTTCTCAATTCCTCCGCAAGTATATCCAATTTCAGTCAATCTTCAATGTCTCTGGATCCTTTCCCCAAAATTGTTGCTAATTGCTGAAAGACCTTTTTAAATCCTGTTTCTCTATCAGACTTCGGTTGGTCCTCTTTCATTTCCACCACAGTATGTGATTTCTTCCTCAGATGATCACACCATAATCTCCTTTCTATGCTGTTGTCTGCTTTACATTGTAATTATTTATGCACACGTTTCCAACCTCCTCGATTGTAAGACATTCCTATGCACTCAGCTTTCAGTCTTTCCTCTCCTTGCAACTAAAATAATGTAAGACCATACATGACTGTTATGATGACAAAATAGAAATCTTGATGGAGTTGACAGTGAGGGACTTGAAGATCCAATGTAGAAGTGCAGGAGTATTGAGTTTTGATTTACTGAGCACAGGACTGGCTAAAGAATCTGTCTCCTTCCATGCTTTGTGTGTGTGTGTGTGTGTGTGTGTGTGTGTGTGTGTGTTTGAGGGCCTTGTTAATATTTAAATGAAGATCAGGAAGTCTCTGCTAAAAGTATTAATAGCAATGACTATGCAAAACCACTAAAACCCCCTTATTTATTGTGTAATGAGATTTGCAACCTCATTTAAACACTGTGAATAAAGCAAATGCCTTTGTTGGGGATGCCAATATACAATTTTTCTAGCAGATTCCAATGAATACAAAGTTTTCTCAATGCCAGTACTCCCAAGAATAGTTCGATCCTAAAGATTTTTGTCCCCTACTTGCATAATAAAATATTTACAAAAAAATACTAAATTAAAAAAATTAATTTGTTTTGGAGTGGAACAGAATACCTGTGGATACAGGTAAAAATTTGAATTAGGTACTTATATAATGAAAAAGAAGCACACACACCCAAAAGAAAGTAAAATGAAAGACGTGCATGGAATAAAACTGCATGTACTTTGAGATCAATGTTGCTAATCGGCATTTGCTACACCCAGTTTACCATTCAAGGTGTTTTCCTCATACCCATAGGAGGCAAGCATTTTTCAGATGTGGACAATGAGGCCCTGAAAGATTATGTAGTAGGCACTTATTTTCTTTCTTTCTTGCTGTAGCTTTTGCTCTCTTCTTTAACCATTTAAAGAAAAACTCAGTGAATGAGGAACTTATTACTTCTTTCTAATTTCATACTCTTGTTCTCTTGCTCAGTTCTGGTTTTTGGCCAACTTTTTTAAAAATTCATTTTTATTGTAAACAAATGGGATACATCTTGTTTCTCTGTACATGAAGTAGAGGCACGCCATTTGTGTAATCATACATTTACCTAGGGTCATAGATTTGATTCATTCTGTTATTTTTTTCCCCCCCACCCATCCCACCCCTCTTATCCCTCTATAGTCTCTCCTTTCTCCATTCTTGCCCCCTTCCCACCCCCTATATGTGTCATCATCCGCTTATCAGTGAGATCATTTGTCCTTTAGTTTTTTGAGATTGGCTTATCTCACTTAGCATAATATTCTCCAACTGCATCCATTTGCCTGCAAATGCCATAATTTCATTATTCTTTATGGCTGAGTAATATTCCTTGGTATATATATATATATATCACAGTTTCTTTATCCATTCATCAATTGAGGGGCATCTAGGTTGGTTCCACAATCTGGCTATGGTGAATTGAGTAGCTATGAACATTGTTGTGGCTGTACCTCTGTAGTATGCTGATTGTAAGTCTTTTGGGTATAGGCCAAGGAGTGGGATAGCTGGGTCAAATGGTGGTTCCATTCCAAGTTTTCTAAGGAATCTCCACACTGCTTTCCAGAGTGGCTGCACTAATTTGCAACCCCACCAGCAATGTATGAGTGTACCTTTTCCCCCACATCCTCTCCAACACCTATTGTTGCTTATATTCTTGATAATTGCCATTCTAACTGGGTGAGATGGAATTTTAGGGTAGTTTTGATTTGCATTTCTCTTATTACTAAAGATGGTGAACAGTTTTTCATGTTTGTTCATTGCTTGTAGATCTTCTTCTGTGAAGCGTTTTTTCATATCCTTAGCCCATTTGTTGATTGGTTTATTTGTATTCTTGGTGTAGAGTTTTTTGAGTTCTTTATACATTCTGGAAATTAGTGTTCTATCTGAAGTACGAGTGGCAAAGATTTTCTCCCACTCCGTAGGCTCTCTATTCCCATTGCTGATAGTTTCCTTTGCTGAGAGAAAGCTATTTAGTTTGAATCTGTCCCAGTTATTGATTCTTGCTTTTATTTCTTGTGCTATGGGAGTCCTGTTAAGGAAGTCTGATCCTAAGCCAACAAGTTGAAGATTTGGACCTACTTTTTCTTCTATAAGATGCAGGGTCTCTGGTCTGATTTTGATCCATTGTGAATTGAGTTTTGTGCAGGGTGAGAGATAGGGGTTTAGCTTCATTCTGTTCCATAGATTTCCAGTTTTCCCAGCACCATTTGTTGAAGAGGCTATCTTTTCTCCATTGCATATTTTTGGCCCTTTTGTCTAGTATGAGAAAATTGTATTTATTTGGGTTTGTGTCCATGTCCTCTATTGTGTACCACTGATCTACCTGTCTATTTTGGTACCAATACCATGCCGTTTTTGTTACTATTGCTTTGTAGTAAAGTTGAAGTTCTGGTATTGCGATACCCCCTGCTTCACTCTTTCTACTGAGGATTGCTTTAGCTATTCTGGGTTTCTTATTCTTCCAGATGAATTTCATAATTGCTTGCTCTATTTCTGTAAGGCACATCATTGGGATTTTAACTGGAATTGCATTGAATCTGTATAGCACTTTTGGTAGTATGGCCATTTTGACAATATTAATTCTGCCTATCCAAGAACATGGGAGATCTTTCCATCTCCTAAGGTTTTCTTTAATTTCTTTCTTTAGCGTTCTGTAGTTCTCATTGTAGAGGTCTTTCACCTCTTTTGTGAGATCGATTCCCAAGTAGTTTATTTTTTTTGATGCTATTGTGAATGGGGTAGTTTTCCTAATTTCTCTTTCTGAAGATTCATCACTTATGTATAAAAATGCATTGGATTTATGAGCATTGATCTTGTAACCTGCTACTTTACTGAATTCACTTATGAGTTCTAAAAGTTTTCTGGTGGAATTTCCAGGTTCCTCTAAATATATAATCATGTCATCAGCAAACAGGGATAGTTTGAGTTCTTCTTTTCCAATTCGTATCCCTTTAATTTCTTTGGTTTGTCTAATTGCTCTGGCTGGAGTTTCAAGGACGATGTTGAATAGAAGTGGTGAAAGAGGGCGTCCCTGCCTTGTTCCAGTTTTTAGGGGGAATGCTTTCAGTTTTTCTCCATTTAGAATGATATTGGCCATGGGCTTAGTGTAGATGGCCTTTACAATGTTAAGGAATGTTCCCACTACCCTTATTTTTTCTAGTGTTTTGAGCATGAAGGGATGCTGTATTTTATCAAATGCTTTTTCTGCATCTATTGGAATAATCATGTGATTCTTAACTTTTAGTCAGTTGATATGGTGAATGACATTTATTGATTTCTGGATGTTGAACCAATCTTGCATCCCTGGGATAAAACCCACTTGATCGTGGTGCACTATCTTTTTAATATATTTTTGTATGTGATTTGCTAAAAATTTGTTGAGAATTTTTGTGTTGATGTTCATTAAGGATATTGGTCTGAAATTTTCTTTCCTCGATGTGTCTCTCTCTGATTTAGGTATCAGGGTGATATAGGCTTTGTAGAATGAGTTTGGGAGGGTTCCCTCCTCTTCTATTTCATGAAATACTTTGAGAAGTATTGGAATGAGCTCTTCTTTAAAGGTTTTGTAGAACTCGGCTGAGAACCCATCTGGTCCAGGACTTTTCTTTGTTGGTAGGCTTTTGATGACTTCTTCTATTTCATTATTTGAAATTGATCTATTTAAATTGTGTATGTCCTCCTCGTTCAGTTTAGGTAATTCATATGTCTCTAGAAACCTGTTGATGTCTTCGAGATTTTCTGTTTTGTTGGAGTATAGATTTTCAAAATAGCTTCTAATTATGTTTTGTATTTCACTCGTGTCTGTTGTGATATTTCCTTGTTCATTATGAATTTTAGTAATTTGGGTTTTCTCTCTCCTTCTCTTTGTTAGTGTGGCTAAGGGTTTATCAATTTTGTTTATTTTTTCAAAGAACCAACTATTTATTTTGTCAATTTTTCCGATTGTTTCTTTTGTTTAAATTTCGTTGATTTCGGCTCTGGTCTTAACTATTTCCTGTCTTCTACTACTTTTGGTGTTGCTCTGTTCTTCTTTTTCTAGGGCTTTGAGCCATCGTGTTTGGTCGTTTATTTGTTGATTTTTTTCTTCTTTTATTGAATGCACTCCATGAAATAAATTTTCCTCTAGGAACTGCTTTCATAGTGTCCCAGAGATTTTTGATATGTTGTTTCTTTGTTCTCATTTACCTCTATGAATTTTTTAATTTTCTTCCTGATATCTTCTGTTATCCATTCATCATAATAGCGTATTGTTTAATCTTCAGGCATTGGAATAGTTTCTCTTTTTTATTCTGTCATTTATTTCTAGTTTTAATCTATTATGATCTGATAGAATACAAGGTATTATCTCTATCTTCTTGTATTTGCTAACAATAGCTTTGTGGCATAATATATGGTCTATTTTAGAGAAGGATCCATGTGCTGCTGAGAAGAGAGTGTATTTGCTCTTTGTTGGATGGTATATTCTATAAATGTCCATTAAGTCTAAATTATTGATTGTGTTATTGAGATCTACGGTTTCTTTGTTCAATTTTTGTTTGGAAGATCTGTCCAGTGGTGAGAGAGGTGTGTTAAAATCACCTAGTATTATTGTGTTGTGGTCTATTTGATTTCTGGCATTGAGAAGGATTTGTTTGACGTATATGGATGAGCCACTGTTTGGGGCATAGATATTCATGATTGTTATGTCTTCCTGATTTATGCTTCCCTTAAGCTATATGAAATGTCCTTCTTTATCCCTTCTGACTAACTTTGGCTTGCAGTCCACATTGTCTGATATGAGGATGGATACTCTGGCTATTTTGCTGTGTCCATGTACATGGAAGTTTTCCCCCATCCTTTCACCTTTAGTCTGTGGGTATCTCTTTCTGTGAGATGAGTCTCTTGCAGGCAGCAAATTGTTGGATCTTTCTTTTTAATCCAATCTGCCAGTCTATGTCATTTGATTGATGAGTTCAGACCATTAACATTCAGGGTTATTATTGAGATATGTTTTGTATTCCCAGTCATTTGGCTCATTTTTTTTTTTTTTTTTTTTTTTTTTTGACACGACTTGATGTCTCCTTTATTTGGTTGTTCCTTTAGGGTAGTTCCTCCTTTGGCTGATTTATTTCATTTTTTTTCATCTCTTCCTCATGGAATATTTTGCTGAGAATGTTCTGTAATGCCAACTTTCTTTCTGTAAATTCTTTTAGCTTTTGTTTATCATGGAAGGATTTTATTTCATCATCAAATCTGAAGGTAAGTTTTGCTGAGTATAAGATTCTTGGTTGGCATCCATTTCCTTTCAGAGCTTGAAAAATGTTGTTCCAGACCCTTCTAGCTTTTAGGGTCTGAGTTGATAAATCTGCTGATATCCATATTGGTTTCCCTCTGAATGTAATTTGAGTCTTCTCTCCCTGCCTTTAAAATTCTGTCTTTATTTTGTATGTTAGGTATTTTCCTTATAATTTGCCTTGGTGTGGGTCTATTGTAATTTTGTTTATTTGGATTCCTATAAGCCTCTTGTACTTGATTTTCCATTTCATTCTTCAGATTTGGGAAATTTCCTGATATTATTTCATTGAATAGATTGTTCATTCCTTTGGTTTGTTTCTCTAAGCCTTCCTCAATCCCAATAATTCTTAAATTTGGCCTTTTCATGATATCCCATAATTCTGGTAGATTCTGTTCATGATTTCTTACCATCTTTTCTGTTTGGTCAACTTTGTTTTCAAGATTAAATATTTTGTCTTCGATATCTGAGGTTCTGTCTTCCAGGTGTTCTATCCTATTGGTTACGCTCTATGGAGTTTTTAATTTGGTTTACTGTTTCCTTCATTTCAAGGATTTCTGTTTTTTTTTTTTTTTCTTTTTTTTCAATATCTCTAACTCTTTATTGAAATGATATTTTGCTTCCTGTATTTGCTCTTTTAACTGTCAATTGGTGCAATCATTCAGTGCCTGCATTTGCCCGTTCATCTTATCCTTCACTGCCTGCATTTGCTCTTTCATCTCCTTGTTTGCTTCCCTGATCAATTTGATTATGTACATTCTGAACTCCCTTTCTGATATTTCTTCTGCCATGCTATATTGGATTTTATTGCTATACTATCTAGGTTTGTTTGGGACATTTTCTTCCCTTGTTTTCTCATATTTGTCAGGTATCTGCCCCTCTAGTAGTGAAACTCTGGGATGTTGCAGATTTCCTCTATTGACTAATATTGTCTCTGTAGATTTCCAATAACTCACCTCTTAGCCTTCAGTAGTCTGAAGTCTTGGAGGAACTTCATAATGCGGTGCTCTACTAGGAAGCTGGCCTTCTTAGGGTTGGTGGCCTTCAGGTGGGGTATATTTCCCGCTGGTTCTGAGTTGATTCCGAGTCTCTCAGTACCTCCTCTTCTTGGCTCCTAGGTCTTGTCAAAGGTCCTCTAGCCTCCTGTAAGTATCTCAGGAGGGGAGTTGCCCTTCCAGTGATGATGGCCACGCCCTCAGGAGTAATTCAAAATCCCTGCACCAGCCTATAAAGAAGACTCTGGCTAACTCTGTAATGGCGACAAACCTCTGCGTGGTGGTCGGGCGGGGTTGTTCAGTGATGGTGTCTGTCTTTGGCCTGGTAATTGGTCGGGTTGGCTACCCACCGCCCAGCTCCGGAAGTCAGGCGAGTTGGGTGCCTGCCTGCTACCTTCGTGATGCAAGTGACCTGACTCATCCACCAGCTTGCTCTGCGACTGCGACCAACCAGTGATCTTTGGCCAACTTTTTAACGGAAGATCCTACTCTGAAACAGCCAGTTGGTCAAAGGAAAATACTCATCTTATATTTGAACATTTTTTTTTTGTTTTAATCTCTCCTTTATCCCATATATTAGTTTACAATATTGCTATTGATCTTCATTTAATATATATCTCCTATAAGTATTATTATTATTGTTTTCCTGCTTAGGAGAATGAGACCCTAGAAATTTGTGAGATGTGTCCAAAGACACTGGAATTCTGTTATGGATTGAATTCTTCACCCTCATTCTTAGGATAATGTCCTGACTCCCAGTACCTTAGATTGTGATCTTACTTGGAAACAGGATCACTATAGGTGTAATTAATTAAGGCAAAGTCATACTGGAGTAGGACATCCCTTAATATAATATACAGGTGTTCTAATATAAGAGGGAAATTTTGAGAAAGACATACCACAGGGAAAATGCCACTTGAAGATGAGATCAGGGCAATACTTCTATGTGGCAAGGAATACTAAAAATTGCCACCAAACTACCAAAAGTTAGGGAAGAGTAATGGAATATTCTTCTTTATACCTCTCAGACCTTGGTAACACCTTGAGCTTGAATTTTTAGTCTCCAGAATTATGAGAAAACAAAGTTCTCTTATTTAAGTGATCCTATTCATGGTGCTTTGACATGACAACCCTGGCAAATTAAAACAGATTCCAACCCAGATTACTCAAGTTCTGGGCTATTTCTACTACATCACAGATGCATGTTCCCAATGGACATAGCTTTGACTTGAGTCTTAAGGCCTGGCCTTTCATGCAAAGTTAGTGGTGTCATAGAAGGTTCTATTGAGAAGCTATCATTTATTAGAAGCACCGTCACATGTCCTAATACTACCAGTTGGCTCAGCCTTCTCTGGAGCAAGGTTCTCTGACCCAACTTTCATAGCACTTACATAATATAAACCAACCCTGTGTGATGAAAACCGTCTTTTTTAACAGCTGCCCATAGGGGACAGGTAATCTATTACAGAAGCACAGAGGAGTTAACCAATAGAATTTTGGCCAGAGACAGAAGGCAGGGAGGAATCAACAGATGCATCACTTCTTCTTTTTGACAAGTTATGAGTAGGTGTACTATTTAGTCTTGCCCATCAGCTGTGGGTTTTTCATTGTTGTTGTTGTTGGATATTGTAGCCATTTCACCTGAGTTTTGCTTTGTCTTCTTTCCTGCTTCACTTTTCTTTCTCTTCACACCTACTTTCTAGGATTATCTTTCTTTATCTCCCAATGAACAGAGTAGAACATTAGTAGTTTACATGGTTGCTTCAATTTGAGGGACAGATTAAGACAACTGTATGAAGGATTCGCTTAGAAATCAGGATCTCAAAATAGTATTTTGAAGTTGACTTTTCCACTGGTCTGAAGATACAAGACTCCATAGCATGCAGCAACGTCCCAATTTTTAAAGCATACTCCTGTGGAGATATGATTATGTCTGTAATCAGTTTCATGGGTGTATCCTCGTCCCCAAACTCACTGTTATATATACTAGATGTGTACAGCATTTTACCTGTCAATCTTACCTCAATAAAGTGATTAGGAAAAACCTTTTCTGATATGTGATTGGAGAAAAGAACCGTATGCAAAGTAGGATATTGTGAAAGGAAATTGTGACAATATTTGTCCAATATGGGAGCATTGGTAATTCTAAGAATTTTGCTGTAGGATAGCTACTTTTGACAGTACTGGAGATCTTGCCAAGTGAAAGCACTCTGTTAAAGCCACAGGCAGCTTTAAAGGAGATTCTTATCACATGCAGACACATGGAAGACTGTGCTGGAAATCAGGCTTAGGATCTTATTATAAAGCAATGCAGCAGAGGAAACTAAATAGACAAGACTTGTCAGATGTACTGTGTGAAAGTTTGATGCCTCAGAGGGAAAAAAAGGACCCTTGGACATTTAAGCAGACAAATCTGAGAATAGCAAACCTTATAGTTCCTTGGAATGCTCCTGAGTGGCAGAAGGAACCCTTTCTCCTTTATTAAAGAAGAACAGTCTTCATTTATCTGATGTCTTAGTCTGTTTAGGATAGCTAAGTTTGAAACTTGCTATAATAATTGACTTTAATAAATACATTTGAGATACCAGATCTTCCTTGAACTCTTACTGAGGAAGGTGAGAGAAGGCTCATGGAGGTGGGAATGTTAAAGTGATTTTGTTAGGTAAGACCCACCAGCTAACTATGGTTCCTCAGAGGGCTGCAGGGGGAAGAAAAGAGAGGAATGTTCCTTCACTCAGGCAATAAAGAATCACTTGAAAGTCTTTGAGAAGTTTATAGGTTGTTGTTCTCTGCTGTCTGTGCTTAGCAGTGGGATATGTTGTAGAATTAAACTTTCTCATACTTGTCAGAATATTGGGATTTCAAAATGTCAGGGGCAGTTGACAGTGCTTAGCAATCAGAGAGAAGATAGATTTAATCACAGAACTAGAAGCAAAGGTATCAAAGAAATTTTGAAAGGGTTCCTTTACCTGCAAGAATCTGTGGCAATGCTCATAGTTCATAGTATAGCTAAGAGTGATATGGGAATGGCTCATGATAGTATTACGCTGTTTTTGTATGGATAGTACTTCAAAAATCTGGCAAGTACAAGTTATTTGCTATGTTAGAAAATTGAGGCCTTTTACTCAGTTTATAAATTGAGGTCAGTTCATAGATCAAGATCTCATCGATTAAAGGAGAGATTGAATCCTGTTGAAAAAAAACCTCACAATATTACCACAGGTATGTATGATATATATTCCTCAGAACCATGAACCAAGGCCATACACCCACTTTTCCAGAGGACAGTGAAAGAGGAATGCGATTTTTTCAAACATAGTAGATTTATGATCTTATGGGAAGTTTCAGCTTAGTCACTCAGATAGATTTAGGCAGGGAATCAGAGGATTGCTGGTCCAGGACTGACTCAGAGTGGGTCTAGTGGGTTCATATATTCAACCAGTAATGATTTTCCCATCCCTCTTAGCTTCTGGCAAACTCTATCATTGGAAGTCCCTGTAACTTCTCCATCCTTGAAAAGTACACTGGATCAAAGCAACATTGTATCCCTAAAGGGATTGCAGAAATGAATACTCTTATTAAAGACCTGAAAGACATGAGGATAGTGATTTTGGTTTTCATTCTAGACCTGCTTAATTCACCTGTCTGACTTCTTCAACGACTTAATAGATCAGAACAGGTGGCACAGTAGGATCATTATAAATTTGGAGCCCTAATCAGTGGCTATGTCATATGTAAAATCTTCACTGCAGTAGGTCAACATAACCTCTGGTACTTGGTATGCAACTCTTTATTTGGTGAATGTTTTCTTTTAAATCAACATTGAAATATACCGCTCACTGTTTTGTTCCAGGCTATTCAATTATCCTGCTTTCTGTAATAATATAGGGACCAGGATAATATTTCCATTCTTCAGACTGTTGCACTGCTCACTTATATTTGTGGCATCATATGAACTGGACCTAGTGAGTAAGAGGTGACAAGTAAGCTAGATGCTGTCATAAAATACATGCGTGACAAAGCAGATGAAAGAAAAATTCTGGGAAGATTCAGGACCTATTACATCAGTGGAGTATCATCAGCATTTTGGAGCATGGTCAGAAAACCTTTGGTAAAGGATTTTCACCTCTGATCACCTAGAAAGATGTACCTTCTACCTATAACAAAGAAAGAGGCCCAGTAACTTGCAATGGTTCTGAAAGAATGGAAAACCTTTCTGGCTTTGGAAGACAACAAATGTTACTTATCCATCAGGGTGTTTTATAAAACCTCCAGGTTATAACTGCATACAGTGAAAGAGTAACTTCTGTCAACAGGTGTAGGTTGTAGCACATGCCACCCTGCCATTTGGACCACATGACTCAGCAATTCCAGTAGTGCTGGAGATAACCATCATGATGAACAAAGATGTCTCAGGAGGAGAGCCTCTGGGCAGATCTTTAGGGTTCCGGAGCCTGGTCATTCCTTCTTTCTTCCTTGTTTTATTTTATTGGTTCTTCTAAGTTATACATTACCTTCTTATTAAAAATAGCTTCCAGTGTATTTCAGAGCCCTAGAAGAGAATGAATGACTGATCATGGAAAATCAAATGAGAGTGAGACCAGAGCTACCCATTATGAATTGAATATTTGTGTATTTCAGGCTTCATAATATGAAGTGGGTGCTGAAGCCATTCATTATCGGAAGGAACCTGTGCATTCTGGACCGGACCTGAGCAGGTCCAAAGGCACAAGTGAAATACATGGACTCAGATTCCCAGTTCACTTAAATTTGATGTATGAATGCCTTTTCTTCAATTTGTGCCCATGACTTCATGAGGTTCCTATGACTAATTAATAAGGAGAAAAGGACAACTTTGTTCTGTTTCACAGATGGTTTGTCAGACTATTTTGTTGTGTCCAGAAATGGACTTCTCTTGCACTAAACACACTTAGGAATGGTTCTGAAAGAATGGAAAACCTTCCAACAATGAGCAGTTCACTTGATAGTCCACTTTGTCTGGAAAGAAGGGAAATTGAGTTCCATGTATTTAGTGTTTCGTGGAAGGTGATCATTGAACTTGTCCAGTAGATCTGAGGTCTGGGAGTAGGAATAACACTACAAAAACAGGGACAAGACATGTGGGAGTAGATCTCTGAGGTTGGGCACAAAGTGAGTTACCCTTTGTTTTTCATGTGAGTTCTCACCAGGAAACACCTACCTGAGCAGAGGATGTGAGAACCTAGTTGGATAAGTGGCTGTACCAGAGTGGCTTTCATCTGGCACTGTCCTCAGTACCTCAGTACTTCTTTAATGGACCAGTAAATAAAGAGGCTATAGTGGCAGAGATGGAGTCTAAAAATGAGTTTAACAAGGCCTTCCTCTTAATAAAGCTAATCTGGCTCCTGGCCCTATGGAACACAATTTTCCATCAGCAATGATTCACTTAGCTTTGGACTAGCAGCATTTTTTGGAGAGAACAATTACATGGTGGCAGGTCGATTATCTTAAACCCCTTCCATCTTGGGGGCAGTAATTCATTCTTATCAGGATCAGAAATAAAATTTAAGTGCATGAATGTGTCCATGTTGAAACATTTTTATCCTACATAAAGGATAATTTTATGTGGTTCAACCAGTACATTATTCTGGATGTGGGTGTGGCTGACAGAATAATGCTCCATTCTCCCCCAAACAAAGTTCCAATTCCTGAACCCTGTGAACATGTCAGATTACATGGCACAGGAAATAAAGTTTATACATGGAATTAAAGTTGCTAATCAGCTGACTTTAAGATAGAACATCTTGAATTTTCAGCTGAGCCCAATATCAGTATTAGAATCCTTAAAACCAGAAGAGATAATTGGAAGACAGAAACAGAGAGGTGGCATTGTGAGAAGGACTCAGCTCAACACTGATGACTTTGAAGATGGAGGAAGGAAGTCATGAGCCAAAGAATGTGGGCAGCCTTTGGAAGCTGGAAGAGGAACAAAAACATATTTTTCTCCTAGAAGTTTCAGAAATAAACAATATGCGGCTAACACCTTGATATAAGCTTAGTGAAATCTGTTGTTTTAGTCTGCTGCTGTGACTAAAAGATCCAAACAGAACAATCGTAGAGGAGAAAGGTTTATTTGAGTGATCACATTTTCAGAAGTCTTAGTCCACAGAAGGCCGGCTTCACTCTTCAGGATTTGAAGTGAGACTGAACATCACAGTGGAAGAGTGTGGCAAAGGGAAACAGCTCACACTGCGATCAAGAAGCAGAGAGAGAGTCTCTACTCAACAGATACAAATATATACCCAAAGCCATGCCCCAATTCCCACCTCCTCCAGTCACACTCTACCACTTCAGTTAATCAGGCTATTAAATCACTGGATTAAGACTCTCACAACCCAATCATTTCTGCTCTGAACCTTTTTGCATTGTCTCACATGTGAGTTTTGGGGGGATACCTCCATCCAAACCATAACATCTGTATTGGATTTTCAATCTGTAGAACTATAAAATAATTGATTAATTTGTATTGTTTCAAATATAAATTGTAGCAATTTGTCATAGCTGTGGTAGGAAACAAAATGTTTTTGTCTTTCCTGCCTTCAATTCCCATGCCACTATTATATTCCAGAACTTATAGAAAGCCCTATCTATCCCTTGATATGATATCCCATGCAACATAGCCTTGGGCCAGGAGAGTCGTTATTTGGTAAAGGAGGTGCAACGTCAGGCTTGTTCCTCTGCAATTCCTATGTGTCCCTCATAATTCAGAAGAAGCTTGAAAAGATGTGAGAACCTGTTGAAAGCGCAGCTGAGAAACCAGCACAGGCGCAACCTCAAGAAGTTAGCACAATCTGTGTGCTATACCTACAAATAGTATACGGAGACGTTTTGTTGATAGAAAGAATATGTAAGAGAAGAATGAGGGATAGAAGCAGATTGGTCAATTCTCACTAAACTTCCAATTGCCTTTTACCTAGAAAACTTAAACTTTGCCAACTTTGAACTGAAATCCATGAATATTGCTTGGCTTCTTTGGAATTTCCATGCCAGTAGATCAGCAAGCAAAAAAGAATTACTCTAAAGGCCAGGGCAGTGATCCTGGCTACTCTCAGGGACTAGTGCTTCTATTATACACTGGGGAAGGAAGGAGCATGTCTGGAACAGAGGGGATTCAGTGAATCCTTCCTTGGTGCCCTTGTGTGCTATGGTAATGGTGAATAGAAAATTGTAGCAATTAGGTTGATAAAGTCAAGGAACTAATAGCTCAGACCCTTTCAGAGTGAAGATCTGGGTCATCCCACTAGGTTAGAAATCCTGATAAGCTGGAGTTCTGGACAAGGGTGAGGAAAACCTAAATTGGGTAGGAAAAGAGAGAGATGATAAATTTTAATATGACTATAAGATCAGTTAAAGCAGTTGGGAATATAGTTTGTGTTGCTAACCTGCTTTAGTGTTTTAGAAGATGACAACTGGCAAAATCTTGGAAGATTCGATTGGTGACTCCCCTCTGGGGAAGAAGTGAGGGCATCTTGCTCACACATAAGAGCCATATACTATTGGAGGATGTGAACAGAACTGAGTGGCTCTGAGTGACCTTGATCAGACTCAGTCTCTGTGCCATTGCAGATCAGCCTGGCCTCCCTTGCCTCCCCACCCCAAACTCAGCTATTGGCCTTGCCCCGTGTCCTGATTGCTCCAGCATCTGCTAACCCACTGTGCTGGGATGCAGTTTAAGCCACCCGTTTTGTACCTTTAATTGTTTCCATGTCCTGTTGTTTAGGTCTGGACTTCAGGACTACCTTCATCATATCCTCTGTAATGGCATGGAGAGCCATCTTAACTCAGTGTTTGTGTCTTACTCAAGTGGATTCCATGAGCCTCTAACTTCTCCAGTGGCTGTCTAGTGGGGACACAGTAACCAAGATGGAAGCCTAGGAAAATCAAACCCCAAAGGCTTTATTGTACCAATGAGAGATGGAAGACAGTATCAGTACATTTGCTTACCCTTCTTCTCCCATGACTTTTTCCTAGCAGTACCTTTATTCTGCCTTGTGCAACTGAGTCATTGGATTTCCTTGCAAAGCTGTGGCCAGTTCAGTAACAAATCATCTTAAATTTGTTTTCTTTCCCTCTCTGCCTCACTTCTCTTTCCCTTCATTCTTCCTTCAAGAAAGTGTTAGCACATAAAGTGTCACCTTAAATTCTGATAATTTTTAGAGTACTTGGGCTATGATATTATGATTCAGTTATGTTAAAGACTTCACCTACAGAAGTCACAATGCAGATGGTAAAGAGGGGTAGGTAGATGTTTGAGATAATTAGGGAGGAGAATTATTCATATTTTCTCTTGAAAGGAATTGGAATTGGAAAGCTGAATAAGGGTAAAAGAGGCAATTATGAAAAGTTTGAAGTGTATAGCATTGGTAACTGTTGAAATGATGCATTAACTGAAAATTTTCAAATATTAAACATTTGGAGAGAAGGTAATGAGCTGAAGTTTGAACACATTGTGCTTGGGGTAGCTGTGGGACATCCAGGTGTTGGATGAAGTTAGAAATGTGTGCTTGGAGCTAAGGTGGTGGCTTTAGTAAATGAAAGGTTGAGGTCAGCTCACTACAGTGTACATTTTTTATACACAGATTTTTTATGGCCATATTTCTGGCAGACGTGTAGGTGTGTTTCAGCAGCGAATATAACACCTTTTGGAAAATAAATCATCCAATAGCATTTATTTGAATGTCCCTTGCTCTAAAACATTTTAACACCCTTGTCATTTATTTCCTCCAAATCATCTATCATTTATCCGTTCCTGGCTAAGGCTACATATATCCACAGGCCTGGCTGTGATGTGCTATCAGAGGCACCAGTAAGGCTGCTCTATCTCAGGAAGCATCTCTTCTACTACCTTGTTTAAACTTGACTTTCACAATTAGTGGGTCTGTGGTTGAAATGAAACATGTAATTCACCAAAACTCATTAGTGAGTTTGGAGGGCTTGAGAGTGATATTTTCCCTGAGTGGTTCAGAGTTGAGATTCTTGTGTCAGTGACCTGGATTCAATTCTAGCTTTTTGCTCTCTGCTTCAGCTCCATCACTTTGCAAAAACTAGTTTACTGAGATTCAGTTTGGACAGAATCATAGTAAATGCCTATGGGATTGTTTGGGGATTAAATGGGAAAATGAAGGAAAGGCACCATAGATTATAGTATCACAATTTTTAACTACCTTTTAAAATCACTGTTTCTGTATGTACTTCTCTGTTCTGTGAGCTGCATGAGTTCAGGTGCCATCTTCCTGTTTATGTTTATATTTGTTTATGTTTGTATCTTCAGTGTTAACAGAGCCTGACACAGAGTAAGCACTCAAAAATATTTGCTTCTTGAATCAATAAATGAGTCTAAATAAGTATAATTGCACATTCACACCTCTATGATTAACAGAGTCAGAGAATTAGGTGACAAAGACCACTCATAATGATATATGAGATGTCTCTGTACCTATGGAAATTTGGGGGGAAAAGTAAATATAAGAAGTTGAACAGTTGAAAAACCATGTATAAATAAGCAAAAACACTGGGTTTTGTTTGCCAGGGATTCCTCAAAGAAATTTAACCATATTAATTCACTTGATTCTTACTACAACCCTCCAAAGTAGAGGCAATCGTTAGTATTCTTATTTTATAAATAAAGAAGCAGTCACAAAGGAGTTGAATAAGTTGACTAGCAAATGTCAGGGCAGGCGTGATCTGAGTGGTGGGGGTTTACAGCCTGTGTACTTATACACCCTACTCCTGAGTTGCCCAACTTTCATCAGTGTGGCCCTGGATACTAGATAAATAAAGCAAATTCTATATCTTAAGACTGTCATTCATTGCTTTCCTGGGATGGTTGTTTATCAGAGTATATTATAGATATCCATTCCTGAGAATGTCAACAGGGTGGGTGAGGAAAGAAAGGTCCTAAGTTAGACATTAAAATCAACAAGTTAGCTGAGAGAATGTTCTAGAGATTGGCAGAAAAAAAAATGATGCAGATTAAAAACGAGGAGAGTGGTGATAAATGCAAATAATATATATTTTTAAAACTGCAGAAATAAAAAGTAAGGTAAGAATGAATGTGTTTCCAGGGAAAGAGTAGCTTTCAAAAGCAAGAGGGTAACTTGACAAGGGAACACAAATATATGATTAAATTGGCAAACATAACCCTTCAGTGGAGAGCAATGACTCACCAGGCCTCACAGTTTGATGAAAATATCATCTCTTGAGGCCGTGCAATTTCCATTTCTCTGATTCCATATTTACCAAGCAACTTTCAAATTTAAATTCAATTTCTCAATGTTTCCTGACCTGGATAGGGAAGCACTAGAAACAAAAAACAAAATACAAACAATCTGTCTGCTTTAAAGCAAGAATTTTCATAGAAAATTATTAAATTTGCTCTCTGTTACCAATTCAAGCAATGCTGCTCGAGTACTTAATCTATGCAAAGAGCTCTTCCAGGCTGTTCAGGTGGTAGAAAAATGAGCGGAACAGTATCTCTGTTCTCAGCTTGCTTGTGAAGTTGGTTTTTAGTAAAATGTGAACCTCATGTGAAAGAGTTGACCATAGAATTCCTGACCTGTAGCAGAGCAAGATCGAATTCTGACATCAGATCTAAAGCATCGCCACCTGAAATGTCCACATTTCCAGGAAGGGCATGAACTCTCAGAGTACTTGCTCACTGGGCACCTGTTGAACTTTAAATCCTGCTTCTCCTCTATTTGTGAGCTGGCACTGACTTGGTGAACCTGCCACTGACCTTTGTCCAACTAAAGACTAAGAGAATGCCCGGTATTTCAAGCTATCACACTATAATATTGGCACCATAACCCCCCTTTATTAGTTGTGGTCTTGGGAAAGCTAGAAACAAAGGTTGTAGGATCTTGGCAATAATATGAACAATATTTATTGATTACTTATATCAAAAGCCACTGAAGAAAAAAAGTCCTTTTAGCCTCTCTTAGGAGAATTCATTCTCAATCAAGAATTATGTTGTTTGTTATCTTACTCTTACTGTCTTACTCTGTCTCACACACACACACACACACACACACACACACACACACACACGACAACTCGCTACCTTCTCTGAGCATGTCATCATATTGTCTGCCAAATGATCTTTCCCTTAGTGTGATCTGGAACCACACACATCATTTGGAGCAAGGATGAGTGAAAGGAGCATGGAATTAACATTATCTAAAAGGACTTGACTGGATTTGTTTGCCACCGTGGCGTTTACCCTTTGTCCTAACGTCCTGTCTCCTAACACCATGTTACCTTTAGCATTACCTAGTAACTTTCCAGCGCCTGGGTCTCTCTCCAGGCCAGTGTTAATAGGTTGACATAAAAGTACTGAAAAATTACATGAATCTTAAATCTTAAATTACATGAATCTTAAATTACATGAATCTAGGATAAAGATAAGACACATTCTAAGACAAAGGGAGTGGAATTTAGTGCAGAATGGCTTTATTTCATACATAAGAAATGCAGACTGGGTGATGATCACCTACTGTGTACTCTTGAAACTATTACTTTGACCCTGTACTTGCTAAGCAAGGCCTTGATTGAAATCAATCCAAACTAAATACGAGACTCTTTTCTTCTCACCCCCTTTTCTCCTCCATGTCATTACTTTTTCATAGTTAATGTCTATGTGGAACTAACTCACTGTGCTGTTTTTCAATTCAGACTCCCTAAAGCCTCCTCTGGAGTCATAAAACCATGAATAAGAGGAATTAGCAAACAGAAAGCCTATGATTTTAGAGTATCTGGGGTAAATGGGAATATAATTAGGCTGGTGCTGGTTTACAATTAGGAAAGGGATTATATCTGCCTTTACTCACTATCTAGGAAGGTAACCTGGAGAAAGATGACTAATTTGGAGGAGAATTATCACGTTAGCCCATAGCTCTAGGTCAGCCTCTCTGTCCCCCAGCTGTGGTAACCCTACAGGCCCCTTCTTGAAGAGAAAGCATGGGCGACTACCCCTGCTGCTTTATGAATGCTCTCTTCGACCTGAAGGGATTGTGCTCACAGCACAGGGCAATTTTCATTTAGAAATGGGCTTCCAATTGTGTTGACACACCTCATTAGCTAAGCTCTACCTTTTAAGTCAGGGACTTTCATATACGTGTTAAGCACCAGAAAGAAAAAAAAAAAAAAACACCTAATAAGTAAATGAAGAAAAACTTCAGATGTCATCCAAATAAACAAGGGAGGACAGTGTTCCTTATTCTGAGTCCTTTGTAACATCTAATTCTAAGACTTGCTACTGCCGTTTGTGTTATTCTTTTATTCTGTTTCATTTTTCTTCATTGCAGGTTAGGAAGTCATATTATTTGCTGATGATTGAGGTACAGAGAGATATGGGTTTGAATTTTTAGAATTATGGGGAAGAAGCCTCACATTTTTTCTCTCTAAGGCTTTCACTACTGTGCATTCTCTACATTGTCAGGTGTGCCATTTGGAAGTTTTCAGCTAAATTTACTTAAATGTTTTATTTTATCAGTCTCTGCTGAGGCTGTATTTGGCACTTTATTTTACTTATTGGTTTACCCAGTGAGTTGGTTCTCAGTTGTCTAAGGGAATATGTGTACTGATAATGGCAGCAGGTGTTTAAGCCTTTGGCAGGGTCTGTCACTTGGAAAAGACCCAACTCAGCTTGGGCCATGTCCTGTGGTAGTAAATTTCAGCTCTACTCTAGGATTCTCCTGCTCATTGGTGACTTACATGTCAGCAAGAGCATCTAGGAGGTTCTATTGAGTTAGATGACTCTACTGTCCTCAGAAATATTTAATGAGTCAGTTCCCATTGTAAGACCTGGCTAGAGATAATCGCTTCTCTATCTTGCTCTTTTTCTCCCTGTTATTTTTTTTTTCCTAAGCCCTTTCATATGAAAGAGAATTGCATCATAAACCTGCTATCTGCAATTACTATGTGATGCTTGCCTTTTTCTGGACACATTTTTTATGTTTTGTGATTAGCTTTGTTAACATCAGAAATGGGAGAGAAATGTCAGGAGAGAGCAGCTACTGAGAGGCTTTATGTGACAAACCATATTGTTAGGCATTAACAGAAAAAACACTACTGCAGAACAGCAGTGACTGTTCTGGGCAGAAAGAACCAGCGGCCTTCCCACATAGCACCCTACATTTAAATCCTTTATTCATGGGTTATTATTCTGCAAATCATATCTATGAGTGTTATTTGGGTAAACTGATCATTTTTAGTCAAAAAATTTCCTTAGCCAACTCAGTGCTTCCTTTCTAGTTTTCGTGGAATGACTTTCATTTTAGCTCTCATCCTATGTCTTTTTCATTTGACCTATTTATTTGTTAACTGCAATGGTGCTTCATTCTGATCATCGATTGTCACTAATGATGTTTCCAGACCTGTCAAAGAGCGATTCTACTTTTGATTTGCACCATTGCACCTAAAATAGCCAGCAAGCAGTCGACCAACTGACACATGTTCCATTCTGCTTGGAAAATGTCTCCTAAAATGGGGAAATTGTGATAAATTCTTTACATTTTCATTTGGAAATGTAAAGTATTTCTAGTCCATTTCAAATTCTAGGTTGGATAAAATGCCCTAGTGTAGTGTTTCCAAAGTTTGTCTAACTATATAATTCACCTTTTTGAAAATACTGATTCTAGTCTTGAACTGGGCTGGTTTGAATCAGAATCTCCAGAGGGAGGGGTGTGGGAATTGGTAATTTTGACAAAATGCTTACTCTTACTATCAACAAGTTTGGGAAACACCTCTCTGTATCCAGGACTATCTATTATAGGGGAAAGAGAATGGTCTATGAAGACAGGTAGATATTGGTTTGAGACTCTGCTTTATCATTTGCTAATTACATGACTGTAGGTAAGTAAATTTCTTTGAATTTCAATTCTCTGATGTATACATTAGGTATATTACTGGTAGTGAGGAGCTAACATTAATAATAACTGACAGTGAGTATAGCAGGGCAGAAACCAATCAGAATCAACACTGGCCAGAGTACTGCCGGGTATCAGGCTTTTAATTGCTGGATCATGGGGGTAGGGGCAGGGGCGGTAGGGACAAGAAAGCCTAGGAACCTGGGGAATCAGGGAAGGGGCACTTGGAACACTGGGTTCAGTGGCTATTTACCAACCTATGAGAAGAAGTTATAGTATTTAACCAACTAGAATACACATATATCCATCAACTATCAGCCTTGCAGAAATGAAAAGGTGATTGTACATATTAAAATCATACTTGAAATCACAGTACTTTATGCCTTGCAGGTAGTCAACAAGCAGAAGCTACTATTACCATTCATAATTTTTATTACTCTTTGCCTGGGGTATAGAGCTAAACAGAGCAAAGAAAGACAGAACAAGAGTGCATAGACACCAACCCCCGGACTTCTAAGATAGAATACTGACCAGAAAGAGTATTAATCTGGCTCTAGGGAAACGAGTATGTGATTACAGAAAGGGATTCTGAAATTGGAAGATTATCCAAAGGGGAAAAAACAATAAGGATATAAATCACCTTCAGCACAGAAGGAGCAGTAGTCATTGTGGTGGTATGCAAGATGCACAACTGGCAGAGATGTAAAGAGGGATGCTTTCAGATATTCAGTAGTTGATGTCAAGAAACCAGATGTAGGGATAGGGCACAAACTAGAAGTCTTGGTCAGTTTGAGGTTCTGTTACAAATATTAGGGACTTAAATAACAGATGTTTATTTTTCACAGTTTCAGAGGCTGAGAAATCCAAGATCAAGGTGCAAGCTGATTTGGTTCATGGTCAGAGCCCTCTTCCTGGTTTGCAGATGGATTCTTTCTTGTTACATCTTCACATGGTGAAACAAGAAGTCATATCTCTGATGTCTCTTCTTATAAGGGCCCCAATCCCATCATAAGATCTCTACCCTCTTGACCTAATTATTTTCCTCCTAAATACAATCACTTTGAGGAAAACACTTCAACATTCGAAATTTGATGGGATGCAAACATTCAGTCCACGCTACTAGTCTCAGGTAATAGAGATGACTTGGGACCAGGAACCCAGCCTTAAAGAACTTATCACGTTGTCATGATAACAAACCAATTTAATATGGAAAGAAAATTTCTTAAATATGAATGCTTAAATTACCTGGGCCTATGGACTGGCCTGATTTCACCATATGGGGCAAGTATTAGCCTACGGATGAAGGCTAAGCAGAATATTCTGATCTACACGGGAGAAGCCAAGCAAACTCTAGAGAGATACTGGGAAAGGTGTGGGCGAGAGACTAAGGCAATGATTTGTAGTGGGCAGGCTGGGGAAACAGAACTCAGCAGCCATGGAAAAAGCCCTGTGGTGACATTTCAGTCTCATCCTTCCCACTCCCCAGCTCTTTCTGCCTGTAGCTCATGTCTTTCTCATCCATTGACATCTGCTCCCCTATAATGTGATCGTGTAGAAGTGTATCTGCATCGCCCTAGGAAAGGATTATATACATTTATTAAATGGCAGCAGAGCTAATTGTAGAAAACTAAACTTTTTGGGGAAAATGGAAAATACTCCTTTTAAGGTAGTGACAGCATTTTGAACTACTGCTGGAAGGAAGAAGAATCCAGCTGCTGGCACCTCTGGGGGGCTGTGAGAGCCACCAGAGCTCAAATCCAGAAACTTTGTGTTTTGTAACCCACAGCAGTATTGATTATTCTCTGCCGCCTCCTGTGGGAACCAGAAATAATTGCAGCAAGAAGGCTGGCCACAAGCAATAGAAAAAGGGGCTTCCTAGTAGTTCCAAGAAGGAGAGGGGGGTGTCTATCGACTGGGACCTCTGAGTTACAGACTGCCATTTGCAACCTGCCTCTTTTTCCATATACTCTGGCCATTGTTGGTGTAATGAGCAGCATTTCATTCCATTATCAGTGAACTCTAAAAGGAATTCTTACCAAACTCCTCCTGGTTGCTCTCATTTCTAAATTTTGAGCTAGTACCTAGAGTGACAAAGCGGGTAACTTATACTCAATGACTTAACTAATGCATATTTATTTATATCCTTAAATAAGTTTCTTAGGCATCTTCTGTTCTTAGAACTGTCACAGCAAAGCTGAAGAAGGTGAGTTTGCACTGGAAAGACAGTTTCTGTTTCCGGAGTTCAAATTAAAACCTTGACACTATAAAATATTACAGGTACATTACCATTGTCAATTGTGTACTCTTCATGTTTTTGCTATTGCATTATTCAGAATTAGATTAAAATTCTTTTTTATTGTGTTTTAATGTTTCTAGGATGTGGACAGATCAATATTTCTAGCCTGCACGCACACTCTACCTAAGGGCTGTGAGTCACATTTGCTTTGAAAGAAATAGCACTTAAGGACTGTCAGTCAAGTCAGTTGTAAGAAACATAGAACTCTTTAAGAATTACTCTGCCTCCTCCTCACATCTAAATATAGCTAACTGGTTGGAGTGTCTAAGAATGATAGCTAAGCTGCATTTAAAAAATGGTGCGATTGCAACTAATCAATGCAAATAAAAAGCTCAAGATCTTTTATCTATACATATCAAATATATAAACTTTATTAAATTAGAAATTATATACCAATACAGATAATGCATATTTGTAAGGAAATGACCCGGGTTCTTAAAGTCATTAATATATCAATGTTATACTTTTATATATTTTACTTTTATAGATCTGTAAATCCTGATTGAGAAAGTACAGGGGCAGCTGTGTGAAGATGGGATTTCTAGTCTCCATTTGGACATTGCTTAACTGTATCATCTGGAAGAACTTTGGCCTTCATCTCTTCCTCCCTAAGATTGGAGTCTCCTTTCAGATTACAGGTTAAAAATGAAATATGAAGACTCAACCTTGGCTGGGATATAGCTTAGTGGTAGAAAGCTTGCCTAGCCTGCACAAGTCCTGGAGTTAGGTCTCCAGCAACAACAACAACAACAAAAAACAAAAACAAAACAAAAAAAAAAAAACAAAAATTAAGAATTAATTGTATATTTCAGATTTATTTGGTGTATTTCTGTCAGAAGCTGGAGCTAATATCAATACAGCTTTATATAGAAGAAATTCTCCCTTAACACTAAATCTGTCTTGCCTAATTAAAATCTGTTTACTGTTCCTGAAGGTAAATAAAAGCAAAATTGTTCCTCTCATATCTAATATACTAATAACCTAACAAGTATTTATCCAGCGACTACTTACTTTGGGCTCATCCCTGTGTGTATATTTGATCTTCTCCCTGTATGAGCTTCCATTTACCTATCACATAATTTATATTTACAAAGTGATATTTGGATTCTTCCAGCACATTGCTGCCAGGAGTGCCAATAAAGGAGCCATACTGTGCCCTAATATCCCTGATTATATTTGTATCAGTGTCTACAGAGGTTGTATCAGCAGACGGAACAATGGACTGTACCATTAAATTAGCACAATTTTGCAGCATTGCCTGGCAGAGGCTCATGCTTAATCCAAGAGGTTATTCAACCCTATCCAATATGATTACTCTATAAATATTTGCCCAAGCTCAGCACCAGCCGTTATATCACTAATCACACACAGGTTTGTTATAGTGAAGACCCTCAGTGTCAGCAATTTGAAAAACAAAGCTAATTAGTTTTGATTTAGGGATGGGAAGACTTATTAAGTTGAAAGCAAACTGTTCGCATGGTATAGTGGCTATTTAGAGCACACATGAATATGAAAGGAGATTTATTATTGTTTGCATAGGCTTTTGAGAAGGAATAGAAAGACTAGTAGGCTAGGAATGCAGACATATGTGACAGTCAGTGGCAGTAACCAGTGATGATGGGGTGGGGGCGGTGCACAACAGAAATACCCCTTTAAAGTATTACTCCAAATAAACATGCGTCAAAGTAAACAGCATCTTTAGGACAGTGTTAGTACAAATCCCTGTGTTTTTCTTTTTAAATAGATCACTGCCCCTCAATTCCCGCAATAGAGAATGGTGGAACCTACAGTAATATCGACCTACCAGTGTTGATTGGGGGGAGAGTAGCCAAGAAGCCTCTCTCCCCTAGATGCCTCAGCTACCACTGAACTGTGGCACTTGAGTTTGTTTTGTTCTTAAGTTTGCATCTTTTAAAAGCTGTTTAAAATTTCAAAAATCTTACCTGGTAACATATCACTTCATTCACACCCAATAGTACAGTACTATTTATTCCAGTTTTTGAAAGACAGTATATTCAATGAAAAGACATTGACTCAGAGGCATGAAGGGAGCAAAAATAACACTAATTGGGCCCCTGCGCCAAGCACTGTAATATCCTTTTTTAAAAAATACATATTTGTTTTAGTAGGACCTTATTTAGAAATTTATTTATCTATTTATTTATTTATTTATTTATTTATGTGTGGTGCTGAGGATCAAACCCAGGTCCTCGAACATGAAAGGCAAGCACTCCAACCACTGAGGCACAACTCCAACTCCAGCCCCATTGTATTATCCTTTTTAAATATGCTCCATTTAATTTAATACTCATAGCAATCATTTAATAGGCTTATTATTCCCTCCTTAAAGATGAATAAACTGGGATCCAGTGAAGTCAAATAACCTCCCTAAGGTCATTTTTATTGACTTTTCTTGAGAGCCAGATTCTTCCACTCACAGTTGAGATTTTGGGTGGTTTGTTTCTCTCCTCTGGATCACTGCCTCCTTTGTAAAGCAAGAGAACTATATGACATCATAGTCATAGTTCTCCCAACTTTTTTGATTATGCTGTTTTATTAGTTAACTTTCTTTTGTTCAGGTATGCGCTAATATATATTTATTTTGAATTGTATCTATGTGCTATTTTAATCCATTCATCTAGTAGCCATCTCATTTTGTTCCTAAATTTTATAGTATAAAAACCTCAGAAATATCAATTTTAATGTATTTTCTCTTTGACGGAATGAATCAAGTTTCTGGTGTACCCTACTTTGAAAACTACTGAGTTCGATAACCTTCATAGTGTTAGAAATATCTGGGTGCTGCAAGGAATCAAACACATACTCGGAAGTAGCTTGGCAAGGCAAACTTTACTTCTGCAGAAGGGTGCGCTGCCAAAGAAAATCCCACAAGCAAGCGCACCCGGGTGGGCCCTGGGCCTGCTATTATCCCTAATGCTGTACTGCCCCGGCTGTAATAGGAGCAGCTTGGGGTTACGATCTAGGCGATTAGCTAATTTTAAAATTGGGGTGGGCAAAGGGAAGGGCTGTAGTTAAAATGGCTACAATTGGATTACATCCCAACTAAGGCTAACTACTATACTCTGAAAACGGACCACCGGACTTTCGTATTTCTCACGATAGTTCCTACAAGTTCTAGAAATCTGATGCTAGAGTTGTTTTTGTTTGTTTTTGGTAAGCTTTGTAAATCAAAGAAAGAGTGCACTGATAAAAATTGCATTGACATGAGTCAATTTTAATAGAGAAGTCAGAGAAGCCTGGAAAAATCAGATCAGGAAAAGCTCTGAAGAAGGTAATTTAGAGAAACTGGGAATTCAACAAATGAGGAAGAAGCAGGATTCAAAGGAGGTGCACAAAACAATAGAATACGTTCTCTGTGCAAGACCTGTTTTTTTTTTTTAAAGAGTGAATACTATAATAAATGTTTATTTACTGTATCTATACTAAATATAGCACATTTATTTACTATAATAAACCCCAATATACCCATCTTCCAGATAAGGCAATTAACACATTGTCACCCTTGTCTTATCTGCATTCCTCCACAGGAGTACTTTGAAACAAATCCTTAGCATCATATCGTTCATTTTTTCCCCCTCTTCCTCTTTTCTTTCTTTCTTTCCTTCTTTCTTTCTTTCTTTCTTTCTTTCTTTCTTTCTTTCTTTCTTTCTTTCTTTCTTTCTTTCTTTCTAATATTCTTTTTTTCTTTTTTTATTGGTTCTTTTTAGTTATTTATGACAGCAGAATCCATTTGGATACAATTATACAAGCATGGAATATATCTTATTGTAGTTAGAGTCCCATTCCTATGGATATACATGGTGGTGGGATTCACAGTGTTGTTTTCATATATGTACATGGGAAAATTGTGTCAGATTCATTTCACTGTTTTTCCTTTGCTTATCCCCCCTCCCTTCCCTCCCTTCTCTCCCTTCACCATTATCTAATCTACCGCACTTCTCTCTCCCCATCTGTCTTATTGTGGGTTAGCCTCCACCTTTCAGAGAAAACATTAGACTTTTGTTTTTTGGGCTTGGCTTGCTTCACTTAGCATGATAGTCTCCAGTTCATCCATTTACTGCTAAATGTCATAGTCATTTATCTTTATGACTGAGTAATACTCCATTGTATTCATATACCACATTTCTTTATCCATTCATCTGTTTAAGGGCACCTTGGTTGGTTCCATAGCTTAGCAATTGTGAATTGAGCTGCTATAAGCATTGATGTGGCTGTACCACTGGAGTATGCTGATTTTATCTCCTTAAGGTATATACCAAGGAGCGGGATAACTGAGTCAAATGGTGGTTCCATTCCAAGTTTTCTTAGAAATCTCCTTACTGCTTTCAGAGTGGTTGCACCAATTTGCAGTCCTACCAGCAATGTGTAAGTGTAACTTTTTCTCCACATCCTTGCCAACATTTATTGTTACTTGTATTCTTGATAATTGCCATTATCACTGGAGTGAGATACAATCTCAGTGTAGTTTTAATTTGCATTTCTCTAATTGCTGGAGATATTGAACATTTTTTCATGTATTTGTTGACCATTTGTATTTCATCTTCTGTGAAGAAGTTCCTCTGCCCATTTATTAATTGGGTTATTTGGCTTTCTTTTGGTGTTTTTTTTTTTTTTAAGTTCTTTATATATCCTGGAAATTAATGCTCTATCTGAGGTACAGGTGGCAAAGATTTTCTCCCATTCTGTAGGCTCTCTCTTCATGCTCTTGATTGTTTCCTTTGCTGTGAAGACACTTTTTGGTTTGATGCCATCCCATTTATTGATTATTGATTTTACTTCTTACACTTTAGGGAGCTTATTAAGGAATCATTCCTGTGCCAGTATGTTGGAGTGATGGGCCTACCTTTTCTTCTAGTATGTGGAGGCTTATTTATTTATTTAGTCATCACAGCAACCCCATGAGATAGCTATCATTATTGGGTCTAGAGAAGGGGAAAGTGCTATATGAAAAAGCCATGTAACTTACTAAAGGTCCTACATACAATACCAGAAATGAACTCAGCCACTGGGTCAGAAATGAGCTTTAAAGGAAAGCAGAGAAGACAAGAAAGAGTCATAGAAAATTAGTAGGTGTTTGTATTTGTTCATGACCTTGTCAGGAGCCAAGGCTCCCTTCCCCATTCTTAAAACTGTTCCCAAGTCTCCCCTTTGATGTTTGGATGAAGTTTCCTGCCATCCCCAACTCTGGGGGTAGGACCATTCAGTGGAAAACATCCAAATGTATTTCATCTCACTAATTTCAGAGATGGATATATGGCCTAATTAAAGTGGGGTCGGGGAGACTTAATTTGGTGATGTAATGTGCTTTTGGGGACAGATATTCTCCCAAAGATGAGGGAAAGTGTTGCCTGGAATGCAGCCCACACCAAGGGAGCAGAGAAGAGAATAGGAGACCAGTCCAAATACTATTTTATGAAATTCCATTCAAGCCCTTTTAGACACAATTGTATCAGTCAATAAAACCCTGTTGGCTGAATTTGAGTTGGTTATTCTCATACGTGCTACATTTAAAAGTTCTAAAAAAATATGTAAAGAGAAGTTAGGCAGGAAAGGAGCCCAGTCTTTTGAGTTCAACCTCAAGTTCCAGGTAGGCGCTATACTCTCTCATAGCTGTTGGCTATTAAACAGCTCTAGGGTAGTTTTGCAGACATTTTCATGTTTTCCTAGGTGCAGAGAAAAGCCTGGTTGACCTTTTCTGCCATATAAATTATTGCCTACTTCATGGCTTTGCCTAAGGCTCATCTAATGACTAACAAAGAGAAGGATGCAGTCATAATCAATTAAATCAAAACTAGAAATCTTGAAGGATTTATGACTAAAGTTATGGTAATATACTCTACAAAATAATTAATCCCATGCTCCAGTGAAGAATAATCTTGAAAGAATTCCCTATGTGAGCATTTCACTTTTTTCTCAATGCAGGTCAATCTCCTTGTATTTCTGATTATTCTTTTGTGCATTTTGGCTTCCACCTAACTCTCTATCCAATGGTGCAGAGAAGGACTGTTTTTCAGAAGCATTTTACTGTTTATTCTCACCAGTATAGATCTTTCCTTTTTCTGAATCATTGAAGATGATATTGCTTGTTCTGTTCATGAGTCTTTAGTCATTCATTATCTTATTACAGGGCAGATTGGTTTGTGTGCAAGAGAAAGAGAGAGATGCATCACTTCAATTAATTCTTGGAGGACCAAGATGGATTGACTTAAGCATTATTTCCTATAAGTTGAATGAGATGGACAAAGCAGAAGGATAGGGGGAGAGTCTAGATATGTTGTTGTTCAGCCTTGGGGTGGTAAATTTAGGGACAGGCATGTGGAGTGCTTCCAACGGAAAAATCAGGCCAAGTATGTATTAGACATAAACATGTAAGTACTTCAGGTTCAATCAAATCTTCACTGTCAAAGGAGGAGCAACATAGATGATTGACAGATGGCTAATGATGAGCCAGGAGTTGAGGACAAGCCCCGAAGAGGTCAGGAACATAGCCATAGGGTGACAGAGATTCTTGGTAGGAAAAGCTTCCCTGGGTTCTGACATGAAAGCAGAACTCTAGACTTTGTTAAATTTTTTTTTTTTTTTTTTTTTGGTACCAGGGATTGAACCCAGGAACACTTAACCACTGAGCCACTTCCCCAACCCTTTTTATTTTTTAATTTTGAGACAGGGTCTTGCTAAGTTACTTAGGACCTCGCTAAGTTGTGGAGGCTGGCTTTGAACTCATGATCTTCCTGACTTAGCCTTTGAAAATGCTGGATTACAGGTGTGCACCACCGTATGAGGCAGAACTCTAGACTTTGAAGACAAGGGTGTAAACAAGTGTAAAGGTTCTAGGATTCAACTGAATAGATGTCACAACTTGGGATTAATTCTGACAAATGTAATATTCTAAAATAATCACAAGCAATAATTGAGACATAGACCAAATAGCCAGAAACCTAGACTTAAAAAAAAATGTATGAAAGATTGCATTTAAAAACAGAATTCAGAATTCCATGAAAAAAAAGTTCAAAAACTAATTGAACTGGTCCTACTAGGGTTTATTGTTGATATGAACCTGGAAACTCTGCTGTTCCTCTAGCAAATAACCCTGGGTGATAAATGGTTTATAGGTTTTGTTAATCTCTCTTGGCAAATACCATTGCCAAAGGATACAATAAAATATTTGAGTTTTTCATCAAAATATGTATCATTACATTGAATATTATAAACAATACATATCATACTGGGCATGTTCAAAAATATATAAGGAAGAATATGGACACACCCATACACATACATGTATACCAGTTGTGTAGATACATGTGTATATGTGTGTGTGTATGTATATATAAATAAAAAGTTTTTCTTTTTTTTTATAATTAATTTTTTATTTTTTTAATTGTAAACAAATGGGATACATGTTGGTTCTCTGTACATGGCGTAAAGGCATACCATTTGTGTAATCATAAATTTACATAGAACAATGTTGTTTGATTCATTCTGTTATTTTTCCCTTCCCCCCACCCCTCCCACCCCTCTTTTCCCTCTATACAGTACTTCCTTCCTCCATACTTGCCCCCCTCCCTAATCCTAACTCTAACCCTAACACTAACCCTTCCCTCCCCCCATTATGTGTCATCCTCCACTTATTAGCGATATCATTCGTCCTTTGGCTTTTTGAGATTGGCTTATCTCACTTAGCATGATATTCTCCAATTTCATCCATTTGCCTGCAAATGCCATAATTTTATCATTCTTTATGACTGAGTAATATTCCATTGTATATATATACCACAGTTTCTTTATCCACTCATCAATTGAAGGGCATCTAGGTTGGTTCCACAGTCTGGCTATTGTGAATTGAGCAGCTATGAACATTGATGCGGCTGTATCTCTGTAGTATGCTGATTTTAAGTCCTTTGGGTATAGGCCAAGGAGTGGGATAGCTGGGTCAAATGGAGGGTCCATTCCAAGTTTTCTAAGGAATCTCCACACTGCTTTCCAGAGTGGCTGCACTAATTTGCAGCCCCACCAGCAATGTATGAGTGTACCTTTCTCCCCACATCCTCGCCAACACCTGTTGTTGCTCGTATTCTTGATAATCGCCATTCTAATTGGGGTAAGATGGAATCTTAGGGTGGTTTTGATTTGCATTTCTCTTATTACTAGAGATGTTGAACATTTTTCCATATGTTTGTTGATAGCTTGTAGATCTTCTTCTGTGAAGTGTCTATTCATTTCCTTAGCCCATTTGTCGACTTCATATTTAAATGTTGAGTTAGGATGTTTAGTAGAAATGTTCAAATTATACAAAAAATTAAATTGCAAGATGATATAAATGTGGTGTAAAAGAGATAAATATAATTTGCTGCAAAAATTCAGCAGAGAATGAAATTTCTTTTAGCTGGGGAAGAACTTCAGGATTAAGAAGAAATGGGAGCTAGGTTAGTCCATATGAACTTTAGACTGATGTGAGAAAGAAGATACTTTCAGACAGGACCATCGGAGAGGAACAGTATAGCAATGGAAGCTGGTGGAATCGCATCAATTTACCACCTCCAGACTAAGCAACACATTTAGACCCTGACCCTACTCTTTCACTTTTCTGTCTCATCAGTAATTCCATATGCAGTGAAGACATCCACAATTTTCTTATCGGCCCCATGAATTAAAAACTGTTTTGCCATTCCTAAGCCATTGCTGATAGCAATGGGTGGGAGGGAGATTTTGTGGTGTGAAAGAAACATTAACTGAACAGTCTATTTTTGGATCTCTTTTAAAGCAGGAAGTAACTCTTCCTGTCAGGATGAGGGTTTTAAACTCCATCCCTGTGAGTAAGAGAACAGAAGGATGATGATCTTACAAAGAGATGGCAGACATGGAGAACACCATCATCTGTAGCCAGTAAGCATTTAATGATTGTATTGAAAAGAAAAATCTTTCCCTAGAAGTCACATGTAGACTTCCAGATATAGACTGCACTGTGAACAAGTGTCCAAGTAAAGATTGAGACTTCCCAGTAAAGGTTCTACAGCTAAAGACGAAGCACAAGAGAAAAATCCACTCTGAATCAAGTTATCACCAATTACTGAGTTACTGAATTGAATTATTGCTAGCTTCTTCCCAAGGAGGAGCTGGTACTGTGACCAGGGCCTGTTGTATGCTATATTTTAGTTGTTTAACCAAGATGTGGCTGTGCCTGAGAGCCCCACTCTGTTCTCAACAAGTTTGTTGAAGCCCAGTTCAATACCTATCACGATTCACCAAAGACAAATCAATTCCTTAAGACTTTAGAGATCTGAAAACTTTACTGAAGACTACCGGAAAAGAAGAGGAGGGTTTCATTACGAAACACCATGCTTGAAAACTTAATGAAAATCTTCATTAGTCACATCTGTTCTTCCTCTGAAGTTCATCTTATTCACCAGCAATTTCATCTTTCCTATCTCTATCCCCAACTGCTCCTGAAGGTTTTCTGGCTTTTTTTTGGTAAAATTTCTGCTCTAGTAACCCTCCCATCTGTTTATCTCCTTCAATCTCTTATAGACCTATTTAAATTCTATTTTAATAGCGAACTTCTTTTGAAGAATGTTCTTGATAGAATTTTTTAAAATTTCTATACATTTACTGAAAAATAATGTTTATTTAAAAAAGTCTGCTTAGAGGTTCTCTGCAAATCCTTTATGCTCCTTCAAAGAGAAATGTCATTTTTTCTGGTTCTGTTGTAACTTAGTACAGGTGGATCTTGACTATTACATCAAAACTTTAACAAACCCAAAGTTGACCAGACTGGGAACGAAGATGGTCCATTTCCCCAATACTTAACTTTTATACTGCAGTATGACACAGACTAGAGGTAGGATTGGGTAGGTAGACAGGATGGAAATCATTAAATTGCTTAAATTCCACTAAGGGGTGGTAGTGAAGGAGTGGCTTGATCAGAGCTATGCTTCAGGAAAACAAACAGGCAGTGCTGGGGCAGGAGGGAGCAGGGTATATTGGTCGGGAGAGAGGTTAAAGTTGGAGAATCCAGTTAGGAAACTGAGGTAATATTTCTGTGGTTACTTGACAGGGATCCTCCAGAAGGTGAGATAATTCTCCAAATTCTACAACAGTTCAGATAAAGCATTTCTTTTGTACTGGAAAATGTGCTACTTCTCATTTGGTTTTCTACCTAAGACAGTATAGCTTTACAAAGTAGATATGAATAGCCTGATGAATGAAAGACAGAACTCACCTCTTTTAGCTATTAAATTGCAATTCTGATTTGCAAATTAGCAATAATAAATCTGTTACTATGAATTCATCTAGAAAGATGAAACAATTGCTTGGACCATAAAAAGGAAGTGTTTCAAATATTTAAGATATTTTAGTGTTTAAAGTTAGAGCTATCGGGGCGATCCAAGATGGCGGACTAGAGGGTGACTGCATCTTCAGTCACTCCAGAACCCAGGATTCAAGAAGGGGAGGCATTGAGAAACTCGGACTAAAATAGAGCCATGGGGGTGAGTCTCCCCCACTGGGTGAAGCTCAGCCTGGGCGGCAGGCCCGGATAGGGGCAGCTTATCAGAGTAGGGCAGGGCAGCTAGAGTCTTCCCCAGGTAGCCCTGTTTACTCCAGTGGTGGGTTTCTCCCACATGGCCAGCTTCTCCAGCTTCTCGGAGAATGCCCCCCAGTGAGAGCCTTACTGCACAGAACCAGCTCCAAGTCCCGGAGCCAGTGTGGCGAGCTCCGGCCTGCAGGCAGCTTCAGGGACCAGGACGGGACAGCCAGGGACTTCCCCAAACACCCCGGTTCCCTGCAGCAGGAGGCGCCTTTCAAGGCTAGCTTCTCGAAAGAGACCGCCCAGTGAGAGACTTTCTACACAGACCCAGCCACAAGTCCCCAAGACAACGGAGAGCTCCGACCCGCAGGCAGCCTCTGGGACCAGGGCAGGGCAGCCAGAGACTTCTCCAGGCGGCCCTGCCACCTCCAGCTGCAGGCTCTTTCCACAGGGCGATCCAAGATGGTGGACTAGAGGGTGACTACATCTCCAGTCGCTCCAGAACCCAGGATTCAAGAAGGGGAGGCATTGAGAGATTCGGACTAAAATAGAGCCACGGAGTGAGTCTCCCCCACCGGGTGAAGCTCGGCCTGGGTGGCAGGATCAGATAGGGGCGGCTTATCAGAGCAGGGCAGGGCAGCTAGAGTCTTCCCCAGGCAGCCCTGCGCACTCCAGTGGTGGGCTCCTCCCACACGGCCAGATTATCAGAGCACGCCTCCCCAGTGAGAGCCGTTCTGCATAGAGCCAGCTCCAAGCCCTGGAACCAGTAGCAGGCTAGGGGCAGCTTTCTTCAGAAGCTTCATATTAAACTTCCTCCAAGACTTCAGACTACTGAAGGCTGGGAGGTGATACACTGGAAATCTACAGGGACACTATAAGTCAATAGAGCAAATCTGCAATATCTCAGAGTCCCACTGACATCTGACCAATATGAGAAAACAAGGGAAAAAAATGTCCCAAGCAAACCTAGATACTATATCAATAAAACCCAATGACAGCACAGCAGAAAATGTCAGAAAGGGAGTTCAGAATGTACATAATTAAAATAATCAGGGGAGCAAACAAGGAGATGAAAGAGCAAATGCAGGCATTGAAGGAGGAGATGAAAGAGCAAATGCAGGCATTAAATAATCGCACCAATCAACAGTTAAAAGAGCAAATACGGGAAGCAAGAGATCATTTCAATAAAGAGTTAGAGATACTGAAAAAAAAAAAAAAACCAAACAGAAATCCTTGAAATGAAAGAAACAATAAACAAAGTTAAAAACTCCATAGAAAGCATAACCAATAGGATAGAACACCTGGAAGACAGAACCTCAGGCATTGAAGACAAAATATTTAATCTCGAAAACAAAGTTGACCAAACAGAGAAGATGGTAAGAAATCATGAACAGAATCTACAAGAATTATGGGATATCATGAAAAGGCCAAATTTAAGAATTATTGGGATTGAGGAAGGCGTAGAGAAACAAACCAAAGGAATGAACAATCTATCCAATGAAATAATATCAGAAAATTCCCCAAATCTGAAGAATGACAAGAAAAACCAAGTACAAGAGGCTTATAGGACTCCAAATATACAAAATTACAACAGACCCACACTAAGGCACATTATTATGAAAATACCTAACATACAAAATAAAGACAGAATTTTAAAGGCCACGAGAGAAAAGAATCAAATTATATTCAGGGGGAAACCAATAAGAATATCAGCAGATTTTTCAATCCAGACCCTAAAAGCTAGAAGGGACTGGAACAACATTTACCAAGTCCTGAAAGAAAACGGATGTCAACCAATAATCTTATACCCAGCAAAACTTAAACTTTCAGATTTGATGACGAAAAGAGATCCTTCCAGTATAAACAAAAGCTAAAGGAATTTACAAAAAGAAAGCTGGCATTACAGAACATTCTCAGCAAAATATTCCATGAGGAAGAGATGAAAAACAACGATGCAAATCAGCAATGGGAGGAACTAGCCTAAAGGAATAGCCAAATAAAGGAGAAGCCAAATCATGTCAAAAAACAAAAATGAGTCAAATGACTTTGAATACAAATCATATCACAATAATAACCCTGAATGTTAATGGCCAGAACTCATCAATTAAAGATATAGACTGGCAGATTGGATTAAAAAGAAAAATCCAACAATATGCTGCCTGCAAGAGACTCATCTCATAGAAAGAGATACCCATAGACTAAAGGTGAAAGGATGGGAAAAAACATACCATGCACACGGACACAGCAAAAAACCTGGAGTATCCATCCTCATTTCAGATAATGTGGACTTCAAGCCAAAACTAGTCAGAAGGGATAAAGAAGGACATTACATACTGATTAAGTGAAGCATAAATCAGCAAGACATAACAATCATCAATATCTATGCCCCGAACATTGGCTCATCCATGTACGTCAAACAAATCCTTTTCAATTCCAGAAATCAAATAGACCACAACACAATAATACTAGGCAATTTTAACACACCTCTCTCACCACTGGACAGATCTTCCAAACAAAATTTGAATAAAGAAACCATAGATCTCAATAACACAGTCAACAATTTAGACTTAACCGACATATACAAAATATACCACCCAACAAAGAACGAATACACTTTCTTCACAGCAGCACATGGATCCTTCTCTAAAATAGACCATGTTTTATGCCACAAAGCTACTGTTAGCAAATACAAGAAGATAGAGATACTACCTTGTACTCTATCAAATCATAATGGATTGAAATTAGAAATAAATGACAGAATAAAAAACAGAAACTTCTCCAATACCTGCAGATTAAATAATACACTATTATATGATGAATGGATAACAGAAGATATCAGGAGGGAAATAAAAAAATTCTTAGAAGTAAACGAGAACAAAGACACATCATATCAAAATCTCTGGGACACTATGAAAGCAGTACTTAGAGGAAGATTTATTTCATGGGGCACATTCAACAAAAGAAGTAGAAATCAACAAATGAACGACCTAACACTACAGCTCAAAGCCCTAGAAAAAGAAGAGCAGACCAACACCCAAAGTAGTAGAAGACAGGAAATAGTTAAAATCAGAGCTGAAATCAACGAAATTGAAACAAAAGAAACAATTGAAAAAATTGACAAAATAAATAGTTGGTTCTTTGAAAAAATAAACAAAATTGATAAACCCTTAGGCACAATAACAAAGAGAAAGAGGGAGAAAACTCAAATTACTAAAATTCGGAATGAACAAGGAAATATCACAATAGACACGAGTGAAATACAAAACATAATTAGAAGTTATTTTGAAAATCTATACTCCAACAAAACAGAAAACCTCAAAGACATCAACAAGTTTCTAGAGACATATGAATTACCTTAACTGAACGAGGAAGACTTACACAACTTAAATAAATCAATTTCAAGCAATGAAATAGAAGAGGTCATCAAAAGCCTACCAACAAAGAAAAGTCCGGGACCAGATGAGTTCTCAGCCAAGTTCTACAAAACCTTTAAAGAAGAACTCATTCCAATACTTCTCAAAGTATTCCATGAAATAGAAGAGGAGGGAACCCTCCCAAACTCATTTTATGAAGCCAATATCACCCTGATACCTAAACCAGACAGAGACACATTGAAGAAAGAAAATTTCAGACCAATATCCTTAATGAACATTGATGCAAAAATTCTCAACAAAATTTTAGCAAAGCACATAGAAAAATATATTAAAAAAATAGTGCACCACGATCAAGTGGGTTTTATCCCAGGGATGCAAGGTTGGTTCAACATCCAGAAATCAATAAATGTCATTCACCATATCAACTGACTAAAAGTTAAGAATCACATGATTATTTCAATAGATGCAGAAAAAGCATTCGATAAAATACAGCATCCCTTCATGCTCAAAACACTAGAAAAAATTGGGGTACTGGGATCATTCCTTAACATTGTAAAGGCCATCTACACTAAGCCCATGGCCAATATCATTCTAAATGGTGAAAAACTGAAAGTATTCCCCCTAAAAACTGGAACAAGGCAGGGATGCCCTCTTTCACCACTCCTATTCAATATCGTTCTTGAGACTCTAGCCAGAGCAATTAGACAAACCAAAGAAATTAAAGGGATACGAATTGGAAAAGAAGAACTTAAACTATCCCTGTTTGCTGATGACATGATTATATATTTAGAGGAACCTGGAAATTCCACCAGAAAACTTTTAGAACTCATAAGTGAATTCAGTAAAGTAGCAGGTTACAAGGTCAATGCTCGTAAATCCAATGCATTTCTTATACATAAGTGATGAATCTTCAGAAAGAGAAATTAGGAAAACTACCCCATTCACAATAGCATCAAAAAAAATAAACTACTTGGGAATCAATCTCACAAAAGAGGTGAAAGACCTCTACAATGAGAACTATAGAACACTAAAGAAAGAAATTAAGGAAAACCTTAGAAGAAGGAAAGATTTCCCATGTTCTTGGATAGGCAGAATTAATATTGTCAAAATGGCCATACTACCTAAAGTGCTATACAGATTCAATGCAATTCCAGTTAAAATCCCAATGATGTACCTTACAGAAATAGAGCAAGAATTATGAAATTCATCTGGAAGAATAAGAAACCCAGAATAGCTAAAGCAATCCTCAGTAGAAAGAGTGAAGCAGGGGGTATCGCAATACCAGATCTTCAACTCTATTACAAAGCAATAGTAACAAAAACGGCATGGTATTGGTACCAAAATAGACAGGTAGATCAATGGTACAGAATAGAGCACATGGAAATAAACCCAAATAAATACAATTTTCTCATACTAGACAAAGGTGCCAAAAATATGCAATGGAGAAAAGATAGCCTCTTCAACAAATGGTGCTGGGAAAACTGGAAAACTATATGCAACAGAATGAAATTAAACCCCTATCTCTCACCCTGCACAAAACTCAACTCAAAATGGATCAAGGACATTGGATTCATACCAGAGACCCTGCATCTTATAGAAGAAAAAGTAGGTCCAAATCTTCAACTTGTTGGCTTGGGATCAGACTTCCTTAACAGGATTCCCATAGCACAAGAAATAAAAGCAAGAATCAACAACTGGGATAGATTCAAACTAAAAAGCTTTCTCTCAGCAAAGGAAACTATCAGTAATGTGAAGAGAGAGCCTACAGAGTGGGAGAATATCTTTGCCACTCAAACTTCAGATAGAGCGCTGATTTCCAGAATCTATAAAGAACTCAAAAAACTCAACACCAAGAATACAAATAATCCAATCGACAAATGTGCTAAGGAAATGAACAGACATTTCTCAGAAGAAGATGTACAAGTAATCGACAGATATATGAAAAAATGTTCAACATCTCTAGTAATAAGAGAAATGCAAATCAAAACTACCCTAAGATTTCATCTCACCCCAATCCGAATGGCGATTATCAAGAACACAAGCAACAATAGGTGTTGGTGAGGATATGGGGAAAAAGGTACACTCATACATTGCTGGTGGGGTTGCAAATTAGTGTAGCCACTCTGGAAAGTAGTATGGAGATTCCTCAGAAAGCTTGGAATGGAACCACCATTTGACCCAGCTATCCCACTCCTTGGCCTATACCCAAAGGACTTAAAATCAGCATACTACAGAGATACAGCCACATCAATGTTCATTGCTGCTCAATTCACCATAGCCAGATTGTGGAACCAACCTAGATGCCCTTCAGTTGATGAATGGATAAAGAAACTGTGGCATATATATACACAATGGAATATTACTCCGCCATGAAGAATGATAAAATTATGGCATTTGCAGGCAAATGGATGAAATTGGAGAATATCATGCTAAGTGAGATAAGCCAATCTCAAAAAACTAAAGGATGAATGATCTCACTGATAAGTGGATGAGGACATATAATGGAGGGGTGGGAGGGGTTAGTGTAGGGTCAGGGTTAGGTTTAGGGCTAGGGATAAGGAGGGTGGTAAGAATGGAGGAAGGAAGGACTGTATAGAGGGAAAAGAGGGGTGGGAGGGGTGGGGGAAAGGAAAAAAATAACAAAATGAATCAAACAACATTACCCTATGTAAATTTATGATTACACAAATGGTACACCTTGACTCCATGTACAAACAGAGAAACAACATGTATCCCATTTGTTTACAATAAAAAAAAGTTAGAGCTATCTGTGAGATTCAGCATTGGCAGTCCACCCAACTGTATGGATTCGCCTTGACGTCACTGCAGCCATGTTGCATTATAACCACCATGAGTTCTCCTCACACAGTTTTCCAGGATACTATAGATACTAAACGAATAGAGTGGTATGTAGAGCCTTATAAGTGACCCTGGCACTAGAGGTGTGCCTGACTCTTGAGATAACCCAGGTATATTCTGACTTGGTTGAACTAACTTTTGTCCTGACTGGTTTATAAACCCCCACCCCTGATCTGTGTTGCATAGATTCACCTGGTCTTGCTGCCTCCCAGGACCACCCTTCTGTTAGTTTGTCCTCACTAAACTGCATTCTGTATAATCTTGGATCTTTCTGCTTCTTCATTTTCACAACATCTTTGAGTTGGTTCTCACATACTGGTCTCATATATCAGGTCGTTCTAGAACACCACCTCTTAGTCAGCCATGCTTCTCACCCTCTCTTTATTTTTTAATTGACACAACAGGACATTTCAATGTCATTTAATCTCTGTTTTTTAGTTTCCTAATCCATGAAAGGAAAATAATATTTGTCCTAAAATGTTGTTTTGAGGCTCAATTTTATCAGTAGAAGGGATAACACTTTGAAAAAAATTGTAATGTTTAAAAATTTTAAAGGAATAAAAGGTTGACTTTGGAAATAGAGATTGTTTAACCCTATGTTCCTGAGTGGGCTGCACCTGGCAGTGCTGAAAAGAGAAAGGACATTTTATGTATAAATAACCTACTAATGTTTACTCTAATGTGTTGCAGTCATAGACTTTGTAAAATGTTGAGAAACTCTGGTATTAAATATGTGATGTTTCTAGGATAAAAATTTTAATTGAGTGTAAATTGGTAACTTCATTTCTTAAATGGTTGGAAAGATGTCCAACTGAGATGAGTCATTTCAGAAGCTCTCGGTTTGGGCTAAGTTGTTCTCTGCTCACCACAAAACAATTCTTTTTAGTAATATTTAATAATCTCAGTGCCCATGTCACCCTTTCCAAGTACTAATGCCTTACCTCAGTTGTACTTGAAAATCTTTGCTGTTGCTACCACTGATGTATCTGTTCTGGAAAGAAACAGGCTTTTGTTTCCAGGACTGTCAAACCAGGCGCTTTCACAAAAACACAAAGATTCACTCTATTATTGCACATCATAGAACTCATGCCTGTAGCTTGAAAATAGAAGTCTTTGGTGTAGGCATTTGCTTGTTTGACAGTTCTGTTCTAAATTTTGAAACTAGTGGTACTGTAAAGTGCCTGTCTGACAATGGTGAACCAGAGCTTAGTCATGCAAAATAATTACTGTTCACGGTTCCTTAGCTGAAGTCAATAACTCCCTGCAAAATACAACATAATGCAGAAATCTAAAGTTACTAAATCAAAACTGAGAAAAAGAAGAATTTTAAACAAGTATGGCATAAAAAAATAGGTTCTACAAAGATTTACCAAGAGATTTCTCCACCCATGGAAGGCTATAATCTTTCTAAGAGAGGTTCCATGATAGAAACAGTGGTAACTTTTACTAGTACGTTCTGGTAATTGTAGTCAGTAATCTTATGTGTTGTCAAAGAAACAAAAGCAATTATAGAGATAGCAAATAGTGCACAGTGCCTGTTTTCTGAACTTGAAATAATATTTTCAGGTTTGCGTCTGTGAGTTCAACGTTATAAAGCCATTAATACATCACCTATACTGCTACACTGAAGATGCACTCACACACACACACACACACATACACACACACACACACACATACACACACACACACAAATTTTGTTTCTGGGGTAGCAGGATGGTTTCCCTACCCCTTTAATAGGGCCCAGGGATCAGTGGAGTGGTGTATTGTTATATCCTGGAAAATGCCACAAATGACAATTATGTCTCCATGTTGTCTGAAAACTTTGCCTGGGAATCCTGGCAAGATTAAGGGTTGCTGCCTGATTGCTTGGGATAATTTGCTTGACCCTTGGTAGACAATGAAATTAAGAATATCCTTCTTCTTGGAAAAACAAGGAAATGAACAATATCTATTGTTTCCCTAGAAGAGGCAGAAATACAGAAGCTAACGTAGATTTTACAGACTCCTCTGACTTATTTACCTTCGCTGTTCTCAATCTAATATGAAAGTGGCACTACTAGTGGCGAATATGTAATTATTTTAGTCTTAGTTTATTACCATCTTTCATAAAGTTGATGAATTTTTAAAAGTTAATTAGCTTTTAGATACAATCTGTGTATAGTGAAATGAACAGATTTTTCAGTGTACAAGTTGCTGCATTTTGACAAGTGTATACTCCCAGGTGACCAATGCCCTAAACATTCTCATGACTCCAGAAAGTTCTTTTATGCTGTGCTATGGTTTGAATGTTTGTGTCTTTCTGAAATTCAAGTGGAAAACTAATCCTCACTGTGGTGATATTGAGAGGTGGGGTCTTTGGGGAAGTGTTAAGTCATGGGTGGCATTGGTACTCTTATAAGCAAAGCTTAAAGGAAGATCCTTGACTGTTCTTCCACGAGAGGATGCAGCAAGAGGGTGCCATCTTAACAAGCACAGGCCAGGCCCCCACCAGACTGCAAGTCTGCTAGTACTGTTATCTCGGACTTCCAGTCTCCAGAGGTACAAGCAGTACATTTATATTTTTTATGAATTACTCAGTCTAAAGTATGTTGTTATAGCAGCCTGAACAAACTAAAGCATGCTCCCTTCCAGCTAGTCAATATCCTCACTCCAAGAGAAACAACCATTTTTCTCATTTCTATGATTATAAATTAGTTTACTTGTTCTTGAGTTTCATATAAATGAAATCATATTCTTTTTTGTCTGGTTTATTTTGCTTTGCATAATATTGACATTCAATCATGTTATTTATTTACCAGGTTATTATTATTTTTATTGTGGTATAATTAGTATTTTTTATGCATATGGTGATGGACATTGTTTTTTCTAGTTTTGGGTAACTATGAACTTTTGAGGCTATAAGTTCTCATTTGTCTTGGACAAATATCTAGAAATAGAATTATCGAATTATAGGACAGATCCATTATTATCTTTATAAAAAACTATAACACTGTTTCTCTAGTTGGTGTTCCATGGCATGAGAGTTCCATTTGCTCTACACCTTTGTCAATATTTGATTTTGCCTGTCTTTGTAATTCTTCCCTTCCTAATGCTTGAAAAGAAGCATCTCACTGTGGTTTTGATTTGCATATCTTTGAAGACTAATGACATTAAATACCTTTTCATGTGCATTTTAGCCATCCATTTATCTTCTTTTGTGAATTGTCTGTTCAAATATTTTGCATATTTTCTATTTTTAATTGTACTTTTGCCTCTTATTGTCATTTCTTTTGCATATAAGTTCTTTGTCAAATAAATGTTTTGAGAATATTTTCTCCCAGTCTGTGGATTGCCTATTCGCTTCTTTAATGATACCTTCTGATGAAAAGAAGATTTTAATTTTGATAAAGTCCAATATATCATGTTTTTGTTTTATAGACAATGCTTATGGGCATATACTGTCTAAAACACCTTTGCCTATTCCCAGGTCATGAAGACAATCCATGTTTTCTTTAGAAGCTATACAGTATTAGCCTTTTAGTCTACTATCCATCCTGAATTAGTCTTTGTGTATGGTGTGAGCTAAGGGCCAAAGTTCATTTTTTTCCATATGGCTATTTTGTTGTTCCAGTCCTTACCATTGAAAGTCTTTCTTCTTTCTTCACTGAATTGCCTTAGAGCCTTTGTTGAAAATCAATTGACCAATTAAGCATGGTTCTATTTCTGAATTGAAGTCTGTTCTTTTGACCCAATTGTTCATCTTTATCCCGTTACCATACTCTCTCGATTACCTTGAAAAATTTTACCATGTTTTAGCTCTGTCTCGTTCATTGTGACAACTTTTGCAGGTGTTAGATTCAGAGTTTATTTCAGAAGTTAGCACAACTTTCACATTGCTCTGTATCTCATATCCACAGTAGGAAAACTAAGAACTCACTTATGGGGTTATTGGGAGCAATAAACAATTTAATATGCATTTATAATTCCAAAATAACATTTGCATGTTTAGAATATTGCTTATTTTTATTTTGTTTTTCCCTTAAACTTAAGACTTATTCTCAAGACATATTCTTAAGTATGTTTACTGAAATCTCTAAGTAGGGTCTATATCATTAGATTGTGGGGGCACTTATTTGATGTATATAGGGGGAAGCAAAAATTTAGACAATTAAAAGTGATGATAGGCTATGGATTTTCATCTGTTTGCAGGAACCCTGATTTAGTAGTTGTTACCAGAGTCCTAGGTCAGAGGCCTGATTCTGGGTATCCATTAAATCAATTCCAGCCACTCACTCCAAACACCAAACACAAAAGGTAATAGTGAAAAGCATGAAAGTTTTTGGTAGGACTGCAAATTAGTGCAACATTCTGGAAAGCAGTATGGAGATTCCTGAAAAAACTAGGAACCACCATATGACCCAGCTCTCCCACTCCTCAGTATATATCCCAAGGATTTAAAATCAGCATACTACAGTGACACAGCCACATCTATGTTTATAGCAGCACAGTTCACAATAGTCAAGCTGTGGAACCAACCTAGATGCCCTTCAACAGATGAATGGACAAAGAAAATGTTATATATATATATATATATATATATATAATATATATAAATGATATATATTATATATGTATATACATACATATACAATGGAGTATTACTCAGTCATAAAGAAGAATGAAATTATGGCATTTGGCAGTAAATGGATGGAATTGGATATTATCATGCTCAGTAAAATAAACCAGTCCCCAAAAAGTCAAAGGTCAAACATTTTCTCTGATAAGTGGAAGCTATCCAAAATAAGCATTGGACAGGGAATAAAAATTTAAAAAAAAAATCAAAGAAAGAGAAAGAAAGTAAAAAAGAGGGGAGAAGGAATTTCATCAAAATAGCAAAAAGATCAGTAGAGTAGAGAAAGGGGATTGAGGAAGAAGAAGAAGGGACAGAGAAAGGAAAGACGGTGGAATGAATCTGACTGGACTGTTCTATATGTATGCATGGATGTGATATGGTGTGTCCTAGCATTGGGCACATCCATAGGACACTAATAAAAAAAAAAGTGAACTGTAAATGGATTGAAGAGGGATCAGGGATCAGGGATTAGCAGAGAGGAGGAAGGGAAGGGAAGTGGGGGCAGGGGCATGGCGGAGTGCTGGGGACTGAATATGTGTGGGTTGGGGTCCATGCTTTTTTGGTTACATCAGTGTTTATCCTGGTGTTGTATCATAACCAAAAAGAATAAAATAAATAAATAAAAAACACTAGGGCTGGGTTATGGCTAAGTGGTAGAGTACTCTCCTAGCATGTGTGAGGCACTGGGTTCGATTCTCAGTACCATAAAAAATATATAAATAAAATAAAGATATTGTGCCCGCCTACAACTAAAAAATAAAGTAAAAAAATAATGCATGAAAAAACTTTGATCAGTGCAGCTTCTCTGGAAATAAAAGGGGATCCATATTCTTAGTCCTGCCTTCAAGGGGCTGACAATGACCCTGAAGTTTTATGGGAAGGGGTATAAGGGCAGGTTGGGGAGTTTGCACAGTTGTAGGATTTTCACAGCTACCATAGCAGGTGATCTTGATCATGTGTGGCCTATTCATTATCTCAAGATTTGCCAGATGGGACCTTGGATAAGGAAGTCGTGTTGCCTGGGGGGTAGTTAGCTTCAACTCACTATAAGAAGTTTATCAGATCACATGCTGTTCCTGGAATCCAAGGTGACTTGAGGAAGAAGACAGATGTAAAACAGGCAGAGAGGCCAAGTCTTCAATCCTGCCTGTAGCCAGTCATTGGACTGTGGCAGGCAAAAGTGAAGAGTCTAAGTGCCTGTTACACGCTGGTGGCAATCCTTTCTGATATTTCTCCTTTGTCTGTTTTAAAGGTAGGAACTAATGGCCTTCTAATGCTTTGTTCTTCCAGATATTTCTGATAGGCTCTCCAATAGGCAGCTTTCTTTTCTCTATGTCAGCAACTACTTTTTGCTGAATGATCTTTGCTCTCCCAAATCCCAAACAAATGACTTTTACATTCTTTTTTAAATATGTGTTAGGGGGCTGGAGTTGTGACTCCATAGGGGAGCACTGCCTGGCATGTGTGAGGTCCTGGGTTTCATACTCAGCACCACATATATATAAATAAAATAAAAAATACATTGACAACTAAAAAAATCTTTAAAAAATTGTTAAAAACATTTATTAGGGAATTGTCTTGAATCTTAGATTGAGTTTATTTGAACGTTTTTATTCTTGGATTAAAATAGTGGTGAGAAGAGTTGAAAATCTGAACCCTTCCTGTTACTCAAACTGAAACAGGTTGAATAATAGCCCTTTCCCTCTCACTCATCCAAGAAGAAAAAATGAAGATGAATACAAAGTATCTATTCCTTCACAGCCTTTTTCCTGTTATTGCTTCATGCTCAGTTGTCATTCTTATTTTTAAATTGAGAAATTTTCTTCCCCAAGTTTAATGGCACCTTACTAGGTTTTTTTTTTTTTTTTTTTTTTTTTTTTGCCTTTGTTTTTGCTATATTATAAATTCTGTGAGAACAATTATTTGATGTTATTGATCTTAGTTTTAGATTTTGGCATCAAACCAAGTAGTTTGCAATCACTTTATTGAATTAATAGTCAAGTGCTGATATTATACCAAGCCAGTGAGACACACACACACACACACACACACACACACACTGGCAATGAACTGTTAAGACTGATTACAGTGGAAACTCAGTATTTATGAACTGATGAGTTAATAGTTTGAAGACTTTACAATTAGATTATTAGGATGAATCAGGTGTTCCTTTCTTTTCAAAAACATTCTAGAACTGTTCAACTGCCAATCTGCAGATAATGTTATTTAAATAATGGCTCTCCTGTACCTTTTTCTACAGGGCCCATGAGCGCCTTGCGCTTGCACTCTCTCTCTCCTATCTATCTATCTATCTACCTATCTATCTATCTATCTATCTCCTGTGATTAATTTGTTTTCTACTGCAAACTGGTAGTTCTCAACTCCTTTTTTGGTAGAACATGAATTTGCTCACCTCACCGAATCTTGGAAAGTTAGTCCCCCAGGTGTCTCTTAAAATATAAAAGGGGTAAAAAAGAAATACACACAGCAATATGTGGTGAATGTGTGAAAAGTGTCACTGTGAGAAGAACAATATAGACAGAAAACATAAATCCTTAAAACTCTTCAGTAAAACCCATGGAAGGAAAATTCATAAATGTTATTGAGGTGATCGTGGAAAGACAACTTGGAATATCCCTAATCTAGATTTTCTTCCTGAAACACTTCCTTCAATGTCCTTGTAACAACACATTAAGATGACTGTGTAATGAATTGGTCCAGTATCATATCCCATTCCACTTTGGACCCTGAAGGTGGGGGACCAGTGACAAAGCAAGTGGTCTGGACCTTGGAATGCTGCTAGTGATCTTCACTGAAGATACATTGTGTCAGGCCTGGCTTTTCAAGGCGGTTTTGCCACAGGTGCAAGAAAGCTGAAGTTCAATGGAAGGTAATTTCGTCTCTGACTTCTTATCAATCTCTCCCCCTTCCTCCGAGATTTTAAGTTTCTATAAAGACTTTTTTTTAAGCTTTCAAAATCCAACATTAAGATCTTTTATTTCCAGCGAAATAACTTCCAGTCTTGAAAGGGGTGAGAACAGAATTTCCTGTGTAATCCCTGATGGCCCCTCCGCACCCAAAAGGGAAAGTAGAGCTTCCACTGGTGCCAAATACAAAGGTTCAAAAAAGGAAACCCTTGGGCCGTGGGCCGAGGTTTTCTGGGGAGAGAGGCATCAGGAGACTTAGGGGAGGGGCTTGGCAAGGCGGGTCTTTAGGGCCAGGAGCTAATTAATAGGAAATTAGCCGAATAGGGGGCGGTGCCTGCCTCCCGCCCTCGCTGCGCGCCTTAGCGCAGTGTCCCCGCGCCCAGCCGCCTGCACTGCCTTGCAGACCTCGACCTCCACGGACTCGCTGTACGTGCCGGGAGGGTTTGCTCGGGGAGGGCGCCTGGAGGGTGGCCGCGGAAGGGGACGGGAGGCAGCGGGGTCTCTGCCAGCCTGAAAGTTCTTTGCTCCGCTTAACTGCCTGCAGCATTCCCTTTGCTGTCGATCACTTCTGAAAGGGAATTGCGTTTCTGTGCCCAAGTCGGTTAAGTTTTACCCTTTCTCAAACTCCGAGAGTGAAACTTGGAAGAATGAGTCTTTCATGTTTAAGTGATGATTTCCTCACTTTTAATTTTCAAGCCAAAGTAGTATTTCCTTTGAAAGGGTCCCGTGATCTTTGGGAGCGTGAAAGGACTTGCAAGCCTTAGCAGCACAGGAAATCGCTGTTGAGAAACGTCTGTTCAACTCAACGGTGTAAAGTCAGTTCTGCTTGGACCAAAGGCCTTGGTACCTAAAGAGAGACAGAATTTGCACTTCTCTATTCACTTTGATAGGCGAGAGAAACATCAGTAAGTTTTAAAAATAATAATGGTGATGATGATATTAGATAATACAAGAGGACTTTAGAGTGTGGTTGTTTGGTGTTATTATAGTCAGATGACTGGACAGCTGGGGATAAAACCCCCCTGGGCAGGTTCTCATGTGTGCACCCCCTCCTCCCCACCCATAATCCAGAGGATGAAGCCATTAGTCCAAGGATTCTTTTCTTTCTATTTACCACAGATAAGCCCTCAGGAACTGCTAACCCTGGACTTGGGTGGTGGAGGGATGGTGCATACAAACTTTCTAGTGTTCCTTCTTTACCTTACCAGTCCCAGGGGCTCCTGGTAATCTGATCATTTCCCCACCATTTTCCTCAGCCTGCTTTCTCTGCTTGTGAGTACCATGGGGGTGTTGATCAATTTGAAGGACCAGATGACAGTCTGTAATAGGGTTCCCAGGTCCTGGTCCAGTGCAAACCCCAGGCTGGACCCATCTTTTTGCATGCTCTTCTGGGAGTTATGGTGGTATTGAACTTTGTTGTTTTAAAATAAGTTTCTAAATAAAGAGGACTTATATGCACTTTAGTCATTTTTTAAAATGACAAATTGGTCCATATTTGAATATTACTCTTTGTGCAGACCAGTAAAATTTTTCTAAGGATTTATTTTGGAGTAGAGCTTATTAATCTTTGGGGCTGGAAAGGGAAATCAGCACTGTCCTCTAAGAATGCTTTACCCCACCATACTCTCCCCTCCTCCACCACCACAGTCACCAGTATTTGGGCTCTGAGACTTCTTTTGCCTGAGACCTCATAGGAGGCTGAATCTTCAGCCACCACAATCCCTCTGAAAATTCTAGAACTGATTATACAACAGCATGGCCATTTGCATTTTTTCTTTGTCCCACATGTTGTGTTTGTTAGTTTCAGAAAGTACAAAATTGAAGAGTCATGGTCTGGTGGCTCTGTGCCCATATTTTCTGTGTTACACAATATTGATTTAGAGAAGCCAAGTAATCCTGTGAAGAAAAGAACTTTGCTCTTTTTGGCCAAGAGCCTATTAGAAGGAAAGGGAATGTTCCTCAACTGAGAGTGGAAGACTCTTCTGTGAGAGAGAAAAATCAGATGGGAATAGGATTGGCCAGGAAACAGCCTCTAGAAAACCAGAACAGTCCAGCATTCTTAGTTTAGATGGTCGATAGCCCAGGAATTACATGGTTGAGGAAACTGGGTCCTGGTGTTTGTACCTCCTCTGTGAATTTGGGCCTTGGTACTCATTTGATGTCTCTGGGCCTCAGTTTTCTTATAGATCAAAGGTAGAGAAAAATATTATTCACTCTTTTAGAGTTTTTTAGATCAAGTGAAATGAAAAGTATGTGACAGCATTTTAGAAACAAATTGTATCCTCAGTGCCTCGAACAGTGTCAAAGTAGGAGCTTATTTATTTAGCGACCACTCTTATTGCCCTTAGCTCTTACCAGGTCTCAGTGCTTTTTAAAATACTTTTCACTAAAATCAGTGTTCATGAGAACCCTGTAAGGTTTATTTATCATTTACCTTGTTTTTCAGAAAAGGTGAGTAGGCCCTAGAAAATTTAATTCGTAGGTAATAAGTGACAGTTTTGAGATCTGCCTGGACTCCACTCTGCCTCCAGAGTTCGTCAGTGTGCATTATCTTGTCCCCTGGTCTCTCAAAGGACTGACACCTCCACATCAGGGGACTGAGACTTGGTCTCTGGGCAGATAGGTAGAGATACTCACTATGATGCCAGCCAATGAATGGACAGTAAAACAAGTGAACCACTGTACAATATGATTCATCATTGTAGCTATTTATTTTGTACAATTTGTCCTGGTTTTTCTCTGCATACTTTTCTAGATCGTTTCTGAGACCACTTTTGCATAAAACTCTTAGGAGGCTGAATCTGTAACCGTCCTAATCCCTTTGGAAAATTCTAGAACTGATAAACAGCAACATGGTCATTTAGTTATCTTTTTTTTCTTCATCCTACCTGTTGTGTCTGTTAGAATATTCAAATCACCTAACACATTACTTCCACCCTCTTTTCAGGCCAGGAATTGAATCTATGGGTGTTCTACCACTGAGCTACATTCCCAGACCTTTTTAATTTTATTTTGATACAGGGTCTTGCTAAATTTCCCACACTGGCCTCAAACTTGACATCCTCTTTCCTCAGTCTCCTGGAGTAGCTGGGATTACAGGCATGCACCACTGCGCTTGGCTACACGTTATGCTCTTATTTATTTATTTATTTATTTTACCACTATTGTACTCCTTTCTGCCCTCCTGAAGATCTTTCTTGGGAGGAAGCTTTCATAATTTTGTTTTCACTGCACTACCTAGCCATGACAATGGTTTGAGTTTGGGCAACAGGCTGCTGGCCAATTTATTAACAAATTGGTTTTGAAAAAAAATCAAAACCATTCTAGACCAACATCACCTTAATCCATGCTTTCAGTGACTCTAATCGCTTAATGTTCTTGTCTTTATTACTCAGTACCTGGGATGTATGGGAAAGTTAGTTCATGAATCTGTACAGTGTGGTATCAGAGGTTCAATGTTGGCCCATGTCCCAAAATTGCAGGCTGGAGGAGTTCCGCCACATTCTTGGTGGTTGAGAAACACTATGTGAGGTGTGCTTTTTGTGTGTGGCTCACATCTAAAGAAAAGAATTACTATTCTATTTTCCCCAGCTGCTGACATCTTTTTGTATTTCTCCCACTAAGGGTTCTAGAAGTATTCCATTTTTTCCTCTGCTCTTTTAATGCTGGTTTTCACTTTTGTTCCACCACTGAGTACATTACATTATGGGAAAAACAGCAGAGACTGCTTAAAAATTATTAAGTGGCAACATTTCCTACTTGAACTTCCTAATTTTTAAATAGTTAAGGTCCCTGCTGTATTTCTTCAGATCTCTGTCCAGAGGCATAGGCCTTAGGGATCTTTTATTAAACTAATTAACTTTACAGGAACCCTGAAGGATCTTTTACACCCCCCTCCTCCAATACTAGAACAAGAGCTTTAAATGTTTTAAAAAGTATTATCAGGCACTGAGAACTAATCTATCATACTGTGCTTTCAAAAGACTATAAACTCATAGAGGTGGATTAATTTACTATCATATGTGGGATTCATTTTTTCATTTTTAATATCTAGATTACCTTTGATCCTCCATACCCATTGGATTCTAGCCAATAGTGGGTTGAAATTATTAGGGAAAAAAAATTGTGTCTGTATTAAACACATACAGACTTTGTTCCTTGTAACTTTTCCCTAGACAAAATAGCATAACTGCTGTTTACCTAGTGTTTACTTTGTGTTAGGTATTATAAGTCATCTAGGAATGATTTAAAGTAAGGGAGGATGTACACAGGATACATGCAAATACTAGCCCATTTTATACTGGGCACTTGAGCGTCCACAGATTTTGGTTTCCACAGTTGGGAGCGTGAGGATTCTGGAACCACAGGACACCAAGGGACGACTGTATGTAACCAATCAATAAATCTTTCTTTCTTTTTCTCTGTCTCAGTCTCCTTTTTCCCGTATTAGGAATTGAACCCACAGGCACTCTATTATTGCACTATATCCCTAGCACCACCCCTTTTGAATTTTTTTTTTTTAATTTTGAAATAGGGTCTCACTAAGTTGGTTAGGGCCTCAATAAGTTGCCTAGGATGGCCTTGAGCTTGTGATCCTCCTGCCTCAGCCTCCTGAGGCACTGGGATTATAGGTGCGTGCTTGGCTATATGTAGATTCTGTTTGCCTAAATCCATGGAGTACATTTTCAGTCTAAGGAAATAAAATCATAATTACTTAGGAAGCTACTACCCACTACATAGCGTAACAGGAACAGGAAAGCAAAAAAATAAATGCAAAGTGGTACCCAACTGTGTAAGCCACAGGATGGACATTTAGTCAATTTTTGGTTAAATCCTTAAAAGCCAAAAGCTAAATTAGGCAGGTCTTTTGAAGGAGTCAGTGCAATGTCTTAGCATACAGGATGTCAGGTCAGAGACTTTGGTTTGTTTTTCTCTGCTGTTTAATATTCCTAATTTCCATTTCCTTTATCTGTGAAATGGTGTAGTTATGAGGGTTACAGTATTATAATTCAAAAGATTTTGTAACGTACTGCACATAGAGTACATGGCATAATTGGACACATAGCACACTCTTAGGAAGTTAAAAATGTATGTTTATGGATGTGATTTATATCACATTCAACAGCAGCACATAGACAAATATATGACCAGTAACAAAATATAGAAAGACATATAGGGACTTATAGATTTTTGGATAGAATGGATAGAATGATGAAACTCAGATAGATATCAGTCTAACAAGCTCATAGGCAGGGGTTGGAATTTAAGGGCAGGAATGGACATCATTTAGAAGAGAGCACTACAAGCTAAACAAATTATATGGGGTCTAAGTTGGGCATGAGAAGAAATGTGTGTGAATGTGGAGGAGATAGAAGCAGATAGCAAAGCTCTTGGAAGAACAAGAGGAGGTTACAAAGAATGACCACCAGATAAGGCAGTGAGTTAAAATTTCAAGCCTTATCCTAAATTCCTTCCCACTTTGACTTCAGTATCACTAGTGTGCCTCACCTTTTCTCCTGATCCAATTAGAGTTCTAATTCAGTCTCAGTTTCATTCAGTTTATTCTTGACAGCTGTTAGACGGTGCAAATATGGAAGGAGAAATGACCTGAAGTGTCATATAAAGCTAATCATTCTTTCTTTTAAAATGCCATGCATGCCATTTCCTTAGTGAGCGTTTGCAAGCCTGTTATTTGGATGCTTCTGTTGTCTTGCTTCTCTTTCTTCACCTGTGTGGGTGTTAATGATGACCATGATCATGATGATAAAAATGATGATAGGTTAAGGATATCATAAACTTTATCGAGGGTTTTCTATGGGCCAGCTGCTGTGCTAAGTATTTCTGCATGTTTTCTTAATTAAATCTTGCAACAAGTCAATGTTAGGAGCTATTACTCTTCCTGTCTTATAAATGAAGACATTTATCCTCAGAGAGGCTGAATTCCTTCAGCAAGGTTAATAGCCACGTCATGGGCCTGGAATTCAAATTGTGGCACCTAAGATGTTGAACAGCACAGAAATGACGTAAAACAGTAAGTTGGGATTCTAAAGCAGGACATTCTTTTAGAACGTAGGCATTCCAATACAACATCAGTGATACTGCTGTGATATAGTTGAGTGTTTCTAAAGAGATCCGTCCATGGCCTCTGGTCTTTTGCATTCAACCTATGGTCCGTCTTGATGCAAATGTATGACTTTGGCCCATTTTTAGAGCATTTTGGGTATGTTTTTGCTTGTAATACACATAAGTTTTTATTTAGTACCTTTAATCTTTAGGCTTAATGGCATAGAACTAGAAGGAAATATAGTACTGTTTATATTGAAAAATTTGAAACTGAATGATCAGTTCTTTTGAAAATAGCCCCAAGATATTTTTAATAACAATGTGGTCAGTACTGCAAGCACAAGTGATCATCAAGTTATTTTGGGTATTTATGTCTGTTATTTCTTTCTCATCTGAAATCTTTTGATTATTCCAGAGCAAAATTGAAAAATGGCTGATCTCACCCAGCTACTGGAAAATGAAGTACTCATGGCTTTTGCCTCCTATACAACGATTGTCCTTTCAAAAATGATGTTTATGAGTACTGCAACTGCATTCTATAGACTAACAAGAAAGGTAAGACATTTGGAGTAATGTTTTTTCACTTTTTAAAGTTGGAATTCTAGAAAACAGTTTTCTTAATTTCTTTCAAATGTTTTTCTAAACAAAGCCCAACAGTACACTGTTCAGTGCTGCCTATGACATATGTAATTGTTTGGTACACAGAGATCCAGCATATTTATAGATAATTAATTTCCCTCAGAAACTACTAAATGGCTTTTTCTTTGTGACTTTTGCCTGTGTTGTTCTGTTTAGCAGGTAAGATTTGTAGAGTATTAAGGTTTTTCTCATAGAAGTTTCAGAATAAGGAAACTCTGATTTTGGAGTTCACTTTGTCAACTAGAGTTTAGAAAATATTAATTTTCCAGACAGTTAACAAGTGTTTTCAGTTCTATAGATTTAGAATATAATACTTTTTGGGGTGTGAGAGTAGAGAGAGATGAAAAAGGATGAATGAAAGAAAGAAAAAAGACTGAGAATTAAAGGTTCTTCTTCCCACAGTAGCCTCTTATGACTGGGATATGCTAACCATTGAATTTTGTGTACTTAAGTTGACAGTATTTCTATCCAGCATTGTAAGAGTGACTTCAAAAAAACCCAGAGGCATGGTCAAGGTAACAGATTTTGAAGTACACATTCCATGTTGAAGCAGGTTTATGACCCAGGGAGAGGAGCAGAGAGACTGACTGTTGGACAAAGTTAAGATTTTCATTGGTTCAGTGCATATTCAATATCTTCTTTCTGGAATCCTCCTGTTTCTTCTTAGTTCCTGTCCCGAGTTTTTATCCTTTAGTGGTATGGAGTTGATATCTGGGGAAAATTCCCACATATTTATTTCTATGGTAGGGTTAAACTGTTCTCTGGAAATAGAGTAGAAGCAGAGAAATCTTCCTGGTGTTACAAGAAAAGGAGGGGGGCGTTTGAATTTGTGGAGTGCCAGGTGCCATTATGTTATTTTTAGCATAGTCAGGTGAAATTCAGGTTAGTCCCCATTTTTTAGAGGAACTGAAAGACACAGAGGTTAAGCTAAGTAGCTATGGGAGTCATTTCAGGCTGCTGTTACAGAATATCTTTGGGTGACTTAGGTAACAAACATTTGTTCCTCACGGTTCTAGAGGTTGGCAAGTGCTAGATCAAGATGACAGTAGATCCAGTGCCTAATGAGGGCTGGATTCCTGATTTGCACATGGCCATGTTCTCCTTGTAGCCTTACTTGGGGAGAGCAGAGAAAGAGAGAAAGAACCAAGTTCTGTCCTGTCTCCTTATAAGGGCACTAATGCCATCCATGAGGGTTCCGTGTATCTGATCTCATCACCTCCCAAAGTCTCCACCTCCAAATACCATTACACTGGGGATTAGGTACCAACATATGCATTATTTGAGGACATATTCAGTCCATAGCAGGAGGGTCTCCACAGTGGCATACCAGTAAAGGGGCAAGACTGAGATACAAATTCAAATTGTTAAATCCAGATCTCATACACTTTCATTGTAATGTATTTATTTCTTTATTCAAAACATATGTGTCAAACATCTCGTAACCAGGCATTTATTTAGAGGACCCTCTGAACAAGGCCAACAGGTCTGACTGCAAGAGCCGATGATACTGTATCACCACCCTGTCTATCAGTTCTCCTCAATATCTTTATGTAGAAAGCTTTTCACATATTAAGAAAAAAAAAATATAACATTTGAGGTTTTTCAATCTTAAATTAGAACTAATTTTATAGTTTTTCCTTTATTATAAATTATTAAACATTGGGACATACTTAAATATTTTTAAAATGCATATTTCAAGTTTCAAGGGATGGGGAAATCATTTCAAACAGCATAATAATCGCAGGAAACGATACATGAATACATGCCCTACCCTCAAATGTGCACTTGTTCTTCCTAGGAAACAATTCAGCTTCTTAAATTAAACATTATTTGACCCAATGTTTTATTTGGCTCAAGAGAAGAAGTATACATATCCTATCAAAGTACAAAATACCTTTCCCATCCCTCACCCTTTTATACTTCTTGTCTCTTCTCTGACATCTTTGGGAATCAAACATATTACCTTCGGATGAGCTAGTCATTTGGAAATGCTAATACACTTGAGGGAATGTGTGTCAACAACATTATGAAAAAGATGCCAGGGCACCATAATAACAGTAATAATAATAATAATCAGTGCTGACTCAGAATTATGCCTCTTTCTATTTTTATTTCCTTCTCACTACTTTTATATGCTGATTTTTATTTAAGTCCACATTTACGCTGCTTTTAAAAAATTTGCATTGTTAATAAAGATTCAGGTTTAAACTGTGGATGAACTGTGCATGCTGTCCCCTGTTCCTGTTTGATTTATTGCTTTGAGTTTTCTTTGCACAGGGGCCACCCTAGATGCCTACATTTCTGACATTAAAATGAAAATAACTTAGTAGGTAGAATACCCTCATGCTGTTTGTTCTTTGGAATAAATTTTTGTTCTTGGTATTTGGAATAGGTTTTTGCCAACCCAGAAGACTGTGAGAGCTTTGGCAAGGGAGAGTCTGCCAAGAAGTATCTTCGGACAGATGACAAGGTGGAACGTGTACGAAGGTAAATCACTGTCTCTGGAAATTACCTCAGTGAAAATGTTGGGGTCTTGGCGAAAAGGAAAAAAAGTCATTCATCTTATCTACTCCATATAATGATTACAGAAAAGTAGAGATCTCAAGATCTCTGAGTATCTCTGTGATTGCACCTATTGCCCATTTTGTTACACTTTTGTATGGACTTTTAAAAAATTTTATTCTAATTAGTTATACACAATAGTTGAATGTACTTTAACATATCATACGTAAATGGAGTATAATTTCTCATTCTTCTGGTTGTACATGATGTAGAATTACACTGATTATGTAGTCATAGTTGTACATAGGATGATAATGTCTTACTTTGTTGAGGTTAATAACTGTGCTCACTATAGTAGTAATAGAAGGTAGGAGGCAAATGGAGACAGTGGATTCTTGCAGCTTTGCCATCTTTCTCCAGAGGCGAGACTCAATTCATACAAAAAGTTGAAGGAGCAGATGTTTTTGCATAAGGTTTAAAATATGAAAGTTGACACTCTTCAGAGAAATGGGTATCATATTAGCCTTATCATTTTTTTGATTCCCTGTGAAAGTCTGAAGCCCCTCTCAAGATTTCTGCAGCTTCCCTTGTAGTGCATGGAATATAGCCTCAAGATTAACTTAGGCTCTGGATTCATGCATTTGTGCATACTTCTGCATTCTGTGTTTTGTTATACTGGGTGTGAACTCAGCCCTCTCAATTCCCTTGACAAATCAGCTGGAAAAAAAAATGTGGATAAAAGTAGACTTGACTAAATTGAAGTACAGAGGAGTTTACTCTGTGGCAACACAAGCATTTCAAGTTGTGTGTTAGAATTCTGTGTCTGACAGTGTCCTTCAGAGTCCTCTGGGGGAATTTGTACCATACCTTCTTGTACCTCAAGTAGTGTCCAGCATTCTACCCTTTGCTGGCTTCTCTCTGGCCCCATATATTTTTCTGCCTTTCCTGTATTAAAATTAAATTCACTTTCTTATTTATGTAAAACAGTTTCAACTCCAAGCTTTTTATCAAGGAAGTTTTTTCTTTTTCTTTTTCTAACAGGAAGCCCATGTTGGACACTTAGAACAAAATGTTAATTTGTTTCTTTTAACTATATAGTGGTTAATCCAGCAGCCCTTCCGAGTCAGTCAGTCAGTCAATCTTGAAAATGGATTGTGTAGAGAGTGTGGATCCAAAACAGTTTCAAGACAGAATCAATGTGAGGCTCTCAAACAGTATCAAAGGAAGAGTTACTTGTCATGCTGGAAAAGAATAAAAATTAGAAAAGGCGAGTGATGCTCACCTTCGTACAGTTCTCAAAACCACTAAAGAGACACTAGTGGTTTAAAATTTTTGTCGTCCATTTTTTGTGTTTTCCTTTTACAGCAGGATCAGAAAGTGCTAACAAGTTAGAAACTCAGTGGCATTAGGAAGATTGAAGGGAAGATCCAAATCTTATATATGAAAGTTTAACAATAAAAGGTATTTTATTGGGGGAATTTTAGATTCCTCCCCACAATCCTTTCTCACTTATCATCCTCAACCCCTGTGCCCACAGAGTTGTACTTCTGAAGGAGAAAGCCATAATCTAAGCCGATCTTCTAGTTAGGTTGCAAGTAGATGTTAGTAAGAACAGTTGACCTGGTTGTGAAGGGGTTGTCCCTCAGGTGCAGCAGCTGTGTGCACTGCGCCCCCTGGTGATCAGACACTGACCTTCCAATGTGGCAAGAGGAGTCAGAGGAGGAGGGTATTTGCCAGGATACAGTGCCTAGTTGCCTGTTCTAGTTTTTGAGAATTTGTCAGCCTTATCAAAAAAATACTTAATAACAACACACTTTTGGAGATAATTTTAAGAGAAAGAGTTTCAAGAATCTCCTTTTCCCATTTTTAACCTAGCTTTTTTTTCTCTCTCCTTCATTACTTCAACACAATTATAAATCTGTCACTATTAGCATATCTGCATATTCCAATGTCAGGGACCTACTAGGGGCACAAATGAAGTGAAGGTATGCTTTAAGGAATATGATATTGAGAAAAATCAATACATACACATACAGAACAAGTAATTAAAAACTTAGAGTAATATGTGTTGAAATATCAAGGTTTGTGGCTCAGTTGTTTTGAGCTCTAGGCAGACAGAATCACTGATGATTAGGAAATATCCATTTAATCCCGTTTCACCTTGTTCTAGGAAGAATGCCAGACCATATACATTCACTACTACAAGATAAATGAAAGTTGAAAGGCAAGTGGGGCAGCGAGAGAAATAGTCATTCAGAAGAACTTGGGTTTGATATTTAGGGAAAGCAGAGATATTTACAAAATACTACCTTCGAAGGTAATGTCCATTTACTGTGAGGATTCAATGGAGCCTACGTGATACTTGTTGGGGATTCTGTCAAGAGATTGAAATGTGGCCAGGCACAGTGGCACACACCTATAACCCCAGCAGCTCTGGAGGCTGGAGGAGGAGGATTTCGAGCTCAAAGCCAGCCTCAGGAACTTAGCAAGACCATAAGCAACTCTGTGAGACCCTGTCTCAAAATAAAATATTAGAAAATGGATGGGGATGTGGCACAGTGGTTAAGTGCCCCTCGCTTCAATCCCTTGTACCAAAAAAAAATTTTGAATCTGAGCTGGAGGTTGAACTGGGTGATCCCACATGTGGCCCCAAGTGTATGAAAAAAGCATTAATTGAGATCTTGTGTATATATCACTGTCACTGTCATATTTCCTTTGGGATGCTGTCAAAGAGCTTTAAGACTAGATTCCTGGCCAGTTGTGGTGGGAAGCTGAGGCAGGAGGATCACAAGTTCAAGGCAGCCTTAGCAGCTAAGCAAGGCCCTGTCTCAAAATAAAAAAATAATAATAAAAAAGGGCTGGGGATGTGGCTCAGTGGTTAAGCATCCCTGAGTTCAACCTCAAGAATCACGGACAAACAGAAAACAAAACAAAACAAAAAACAACCAAACAACCCCCTCTCCAAAACAAATTTCCTGCTAGTTTTCCTCTTCAGAAGTTTACAATGTTCCCCATGAAAATAAGGCCAACATGTCTATAATAGAGAATATTATGGTACGTGGGGATATTTCATAAAGGAGTAACTTGAAAAATATGATCTGGAAGGAGGTAGAAGAAAAAAATCAGTAATCTGAATAAATTTCTTTGTGGGAATTAGGACATACTGCTGTATGCTAAGAATGGGAGGTTCAGTGAAGATGGGGTAGGCAGGAAGCGTGGTTGGAGCTCCTTTTGTAGTCGGCCACCCTTTGACAGTTTTTAAATGCATGTAGCAACTCTAGTCCGGGTTAAGTAGATGCCATGATCCAAGTGATTCTGATCTGAGGGAATGTGTCACTGTGGCATCTTGAACACAGAGCTGGTGGAACTCTGTCACAGGGCAAGTGTGTTCCAAAGGGCGACTCTCCAAAGAGACGGAAAACCGAGAACATGGACTCATGGGGCAGTGGAGAGTAGACCCAGGTAAAAAGTGGTTGCTTGGGCAGACTGATGTGTCTGTGGCAATGGATTCCAGTTGCTGTCCATAAATAATGCTAAATGGAGGAGACTGCCACTCTGGGAAGGAGTCTGTCATTTGAACAAAAGAAGGGACTAAGGAGAAGGGTGGGGTGAACTACATAGGTGCTTCCAAGGAGAACCAGGTAAGTGTGCACCTGGGGTAGGTTGGCAACAGGTGTGCACTTACCTGGCTGTGGGTGTCAGGCCTTCCTAGGACAACGAGGAGTGTTATCTGGGAAAGCTTTTCGAGGACTGAGGAAAGAAAACAAGAATTGAAAAGGAAAAATGAGAGAAGGAAAAAACTGGAGGGTCCAGTAAGGCCTCGAGAACTTGGTCCCTGACTTTTCCTTTCCTCTTCCCTTGTTGCCCGTGCCTTTCTTCTCTGCTTTAACTTTGCATTCTATTTGACAATTTTTTAACATAGGCTTAGGAGTGGACGTTGTTTTCCATGGGGTATATCTTTTGTCGTTTCTTCCCCAACTTTGAAATTTCTGTCACATCAGGAAAGAAAATAGTGATGTGCCTAAGATCGGAAGTGAAGACATCTCTGGTCTTGCAGGAGAATTCAGAGGAACAAAGCAAATGCCCCAGGTGGACTCCTCGTGGAGTTCCTGTCCTTTCGTGCCACTCCTGCTTTACTCTCAGTGGTCCTCAGATTGTTCCAGAAACAAAAGGGAGCAGAAACTCTCCAGTCTGTCTTTGCTTTTATTCAGGGGCAGGTGGTTCTTTATTTAAACCTTTCCCTAGGTGTGCCTTCTTCATTCTTCTGTGCTGTCATCGTCTTTGTCAGGCAGCCTTGGAGATCTTAGGGAAGACAGAAGGGAAGGGAGGGAAGGAGAACCATGACCACTGAGCAGGCAGCATGGAATAATTACATTTTATGCCAAAGTAGAAGAATCACATAAAAGACATATTTTTCACTTTGATGTATGTATCAATAGCTGACAAACTCTTTCAAAATCTCTATTCCTAGTCTAGAATCTAAAGCAGTTTTTAATTCTGTGGACTTAAAAAGATTTTAAAATTATGAACTTCGAAGAATGCCACATTAGTAATAGATGTGCCTTTTTTTTTTTTTTTTTTTTTTTTTGGTACTGGGGATTGAACCCAGGGCTTTGTGCACACTAGGCAAGCACTCTATCAACTGAGCTACATCCTCAGCCCTTAGGTGTGCCTTTTATTAAAAATCCTAGCGAGGAAAGCCCAAGGTGCCTTATGACTAAACTATACTTTTTTGTTTTCTTCTACTGGTGGTATAAAGATAAAATTTAGGAAATCTCTTTTATCTTTTTTAAATTCTTAAATTTTTTGGTACTGTAGATTGATTCCAAGACTGCTCTATCCCCAATGATCTACTTCCCTAGCCCTTTTCTGTTTTTTTTTTTTTAAATCTTGAAACAGGGTCTTGCTGAGTTGCTGAGGCTGTCCTTGAACGTGAGATCCTCCTGCCTCAGCTTCCCAAGTCTCTGGGATCAGAGGGGTGTGCACCACAACTACTGACGTATCTTCTTTTGTGTATATTCTGTCCTTTTACTACAGTCTTATTAAATAATTCCTTTTGTGGTTTAAAGATAGAATGGCTAGTTTTGGCCATTTTCAGGAGGTCAGGAGGCTATTTATGTGTTATGCTATTTGGATCTTAAGAGCATGAGTCTTCTGCTATTCAATTGATATCTACTTTTTAACCTAGTGGTTTGGGTGAATGGGTAAGCATTTTCTCATTCACCATTTCAAAGACTAGAAGAAGTGAAGGAAGACTCTTAGGAAAGATCATAACCAAAAGGGTTTTAAAATTTCCTTAGTGACGAAGAGTTTTTTAGTAGGAAGAATCTTGGATTGCAAAATATATTTCATATTTATAAAAGTGAAGTGAATTTTCCTTGATGCATTATTGATATTCTAGAAACTATAAAATGACTTTTTAGTTTTGTATATCCAGATATACTAAAATTTTTAAAAAAGCAAAAATAATGAGATGTTGCAATGATGAAAATCAAGTGAAGAAGCAAGACGGTTTGAAAGAGAAAAGATTCTTACTTTGCAGTTTAAAGACCCTTTAACATGTACATTTAATTTTTGAAGAGAGGGAAGAGTGAATATATTTCTGCTGATTTTGAAATTTTAATAGCCATTTTTTCCCACAGAGCCCACCTGAATGACCTTGAAAACATTGTTCCATTTGTTGGTATTGGCCTGCTCTATTCGTTGAGTGGTCCAGACCTGTCTACAGCTCTCCTACACTTCAGGCTCTTCGTTGGAGCACGGATCTACCACACAATTGCATATTTGACCCCGCTTCCCCAACCAAATAGAGCCATGGCTTATTTTGTTGGATATGGAGTTACTCTTTCAATGGCCTACAGGTTGCTGAAGACTAGATTGTACCTGTAAAGAAAATCAGGTATCTCCTTGTGCAATTGGTTTTTAAGAATTCTATCATTCCAGTATATAGTGAAAACTTTCTTAAGGCTTCAATTAGGAGGGGAACAGAGAAATTAGGTATGTGGGTGGGTGGGGGTGGGTTTTAAAGATCGGCATTGCTAATATCCTTTTATTCTTGTTTTGTATTTTGCTGTAGACATTCAACAGTAAGTCTTTTGTGTGATTCTTGTAAATTATGGTTGTTAAAATTTGCAACATTCATCAGCATTTCATTTTATGAGTCTATAAAAAATTGATTGCATGTGTGCAAAATCTGTATTTCAGTATTGCTGAAACAGTCATATGAAATAAAGAATTTAAAGAATAGTTTTGTTTTGTTTTGTTTTACCCAAGTGTTTATATTTTAAAATTTCAAAACTATGGAAAAGTCATAAAATGGAATAAAGACTCTATACATACCCTTTATCTAGATTCATCAATTATTAATGTTTTGGCACATTTACTTGAGCTCCCCCAAAATTTTTTTCTGAAAAAATTGGAAGTAAACGGCAAATATCATGATACTTCACTCCTTTATACTTAGATATTTTCCTTGTATGAACAGGATAATCTCCAAAAAAAACCACAGTACTATTATCACAGCCAAGAAATATAGTATTAACACAATGGTATTTGATATAGTCCACAAATTTTCCAATTTTTCCAATAACAACCTTTATAACTTCTTTAGGATCTAAGAATCAAACAAGGGACCATGTTGCCTTCTGTTATCATGTTCATTAAAATGGAAGAGTTCCTTCACTTCTTGTGGTTTTTTTTTTTTTTTTTTTTGTCTTTTGTGTCATTGACTTTTTTTGAAGCATATAGGCCAATTGTTTTACAGACTGACCCTTAATCTGAATTTTTCCTATTTATTATTTTCTCAGTCTTTGATTCAGAGTAAACATCGCTGGTTATATGCCCTTCACATTGTATTATATCAACAGGTTTGTCCCATTATTAGTGATTTAATTCAATCAACCTAGGAAGGGTGTATTAATCAGATTTGTTCACTATAAACATATTGTTTTATCTTTATAATCAAATGAGGGACAATAAGTTGAGATTATGTGCCTATCCTATCCCTTTACAGTGTTTACCTTTGAGTTTATACCTGGCAATGCTCAATTTGGTTTCTACAACAAATAAACATAGAAATTTATAAAGTATATATAAACCTATAAACACACTTATCTATATAAATGTAGATTTTTTTTTCTTGAATAGAACTATGTCTACTTAAATTTTTGTAATAAAGGGTTAACTTTTAAATCTCAATGTTTTATACATGCCATCAAATTTAAATTAGTTGTTTTCCTTGCTACCTCTTGATTAGTCTCAATTTAAAATACATATTTCTGAAGTAGTACTTTAATGACTGTTGTGAAATGTTCATTTAGGTTTGTCACACAAGAGAGAAATTACTGCAGTATTTCAGTTTTAATAGTGTGAGCAACTCTAAAGTCCATAAACAAAAACCTATTAGATAGTTGTCTGTGTAAACTTCTGTACAAGTTTTCTCTTGTTTTCCTAATGTTAAAAGCAGCTCTGCATACTGTGGACTGAATCTTCATGGTGTAATTAATGGAAAAGAACATGAGTTCCAACATGAAAAATCTAAAATCCAAGGATTGAATTTGTACACAACACACACACACACACACACACACACACACACTCACTCCCTGCTCTCTGGATTTGGGAAGACCATCTTACCTTGTCCCATCTGCAGTTTTCTGAAGGCTTTAATGTAACTTGTTGAAGGTAATGTGCTTTTATGTATTCGAAGGATATGAAAAAAGTATGTTCTCACAGGTAAGTGTTCTCTCTGTGTGTTACTTACTGGAGTAATCTTAAAGATCCAGATAACTGAGTTTTCCAGAGCTTTTGGTAATAACTTTGTTTAACCCTTGTCAGCTTTCTTGTTTTCTTAAAATTTCTACTCCCCTGGTTAAGATTCTTAGAGCAGAAGCAGAATGGATTGTGGTTATTGTATTGGTTATCTGTTTAGCTACTAATATTTGGTTTCCATTACTAGACAATTATTAGGAAGAAAGAACATAGGGATTAGCTACTTAAGTTTCCAAGTTTGAATAAAAATTTTTTAAAACAATAATAGTTTCTATTTTTTTACCCATAAGAGAAGCTTCAGATATTGGGGGATTTATTAGTGAAACTGCTTTTATGTCGGAGGATAGATGAAGGGAAGAATGTTGGTCTATTCTCTCCTTTACCAAGAAATCCCTACATAACCACATGACAGCATTGGCTTTATAGTAGTCTGCTTGGTAGGTGAATTTAACATGAGACGGGACATGGGGGATAGCACAGCTTGTGTTAACACCATTGCCTATGAAGGATAGTTTGGAATGTCTTCCAAAGACCTATGTGTAAAAGGCTTGGTCGAGAGCTGGTGGACACTTTAGGAGGTGGACCTAGTGGAAAAAAGATCCTCTGGAACATGCCCTTGAAGGGCACACTGGGGTCTTGGCCCCTTCCTGTATTTCTTTCTCTCTGCTTCCTGGTTGCCATAAGGTGAATAGGCCTCTTCTACCATGTGCTCCCACCATGATGTGCTATGCTGCCATAGGCCCAAAGCAACAGGATCAAGTGATCATGGACTGAAATCTTGAAACTGTGAGCCAAAATAAACCTTTCCTACTTTTAAGTTGTTTGTCTCAGGCATTTTGGCACAGTGATGAAAAGATACTAATACAAAGGAGATGATGGAAACATGCTTCTTCCCCTTAATTGAATCTCTTTGAAAGGAAATATTATGGTTGGAGTAGAGGAAGGTTGATGGGGAGGGAGGAGGGATGGGATAAAGGAAGAAGAGTGGAATGAATCTGACCTAACTTTCATGTATATATATGAATATACCATAGTGAATCTCCCCATCATCCTCTAAAACACAAATTAAGTAGCATTATCAGTAAAGGCAGAGAGATCAGTAGAGGGAGGGCTGGAGGAAAATGAAAAGGACTAGGGACTGAATTTGAGCAAATTTATTTCATGCTTTTATAATTATGTCAAAATGAATCCTAATGTTTTGTATAACTAAAAAGAACAAATTAAAAATTAACTTAAAAAAAGCATGTGTAGTGACAGTGCATTTAGACTAAAGAGTAGGAGAAACTGAACTGTAAATGGCATAAAGCTGAGATAGTCTGATACATTCACTCCAAGATGGAGGTGAAGGGGACTAAATATACTCATTGTCGGTTGGCCATAGTACCCCACACTCACCTTCACACTTGAGCAGCCTTGCCATCAGGACTGGCATGGCCATGTCTGATGACATGTGCCCCTTACCTCTGTGGACAGCATGGTTCAAGGCTCATTTTGTATTCTGTTTTTTCTCTGTTTCTTGGGCTATCTTCTCTTCTGACTGAAACATTCTTTCTTTCAACATATTAAGACACAGAGGCTACCTCTTGGGTCACACTAACCAGAAAGTCAATGGCTTGACATACAAATGTTGTGACTGGCTAGCAGGTCAACTATCAATGGGTAATTGTACAACTTTAGTCCCTATTTTTAGGCAGACCTCTTAAGACCCCTGAGCTCTGCTAACAGTTACCTTCCTGGCTTCCTGGTCTAATGTTTGATGATTTTAAGGCCAGAATTTCTCTAGGTACAGAGGAGAAGGGCACAGAGTTTCTGGCACTGAAGCATTAAAATTTAATGGAGAGGACAGTACTGGGGAGTCCTGTTTGGATTCTATAAACCATTCACCTGAGGGCTCTATTTTATAAATTAAAAAAAAAAAGTTTTTTGAGTTGCATAGTTGCATCTCACTGACTCTTTGTGGAGGCAGATGGTGAGAAGTGCAGCGATTTGCCTTGGGAGTCTGTGCGGTCCATTCGGAAGCAGCAGCACAAAAATCCTATGATCATCTCCCTCCTGCCAGCCTGAAATGTCAACCCTGTGGGAAGCTGATAGGTGTTCCTGCTATCAGCTGAAGCAGCACCTCTACATTCGTACCTTTCAGGGTACTTTATTCACTATATATTCTATGTAAACTGTTGGATTTGACAAGGAGGAGTTGTCGAAGGCAGACTACTGGGAAGGGGCTATGTTGGTTTGAATTTGGCACCAATCTCTCATACTTGACAGCTCAAGTACAAGATTGTGGATGAGCTATAGGACCTATGAGCCTCCTCAGTCAGCAAGCGCAGGCCCTAAGTCACATTTAATTCAGAAAGCCCTGACAGCCCTGTATAAAATGTGAGCCGTAAAATGGAGAGATAGGAGCTATGTGCAAGAGTAGGCCATTTAAGTTATTTCCTTTTACTGGAGTTTTGGAAAATACTAACCAGGACAATATAGAGTCTGATACATCATGAAGACATCTGCATTAGTAACCCAAAGAAAATATTCCAAACCTAAAGCAAGGGCAACATGATTTTTAATGGCCAAAATCTAAGAGGGGAATCAGTGGAGTTAAGATCTACCTAAAATTCTTCACGTTTTAGCCTAAATCATACCCAGCTAGTGAAACTACCCAAAATAAAGACAGAAGTTAAGGATTGAAGCAGTTTTTAGTGATAAAATATAGGACTTGAAAAACACCTGTGTCTGAGTCAGGCCCTGAGTCTTTCTGGTTGCTTGAGATATGACAAAGGTATTTAGTTGCTTTAAGTCCCATCTTTAAATCTAAACTGACAAAAGTAGTACTTTTTCCAATGAGTCAATATTCTATTGCTATGATCTTTCTGCATGACACACCATCCTGTGACTCAGTGACTTTGCTAACATTTCTTCAGGGTTGAGATGACCACAGCTGGGCTTCCTCCTGCATCTTCTGTATGTTATGGGCTGGGCAGGCAGTTCTGCAGGGTTGGTGCCAGGTCTGGAAATTGATTGATGCTTGATTGATTCAGGAAGATCTCAACTAGGATTACTGAGGTGATTTAACTGTACTTCATGTCTCATCCTCCTGTATAGGGCTCAGCAAACTATAGCCTATAGTGTTGTTTTTATAAATAACACTTTCTTAGAACACACCTGTACTCATTTTTATTTATTTATTTATTTAGAGACAGAGTCTTGCTATGCTGCCCAGGCTCACCTTGGACTTCTGGGCTTAAGCAATTCTCCCGCCTCAGCCTCCCACATAGCTTAGACTATAGTAGCACAAATATGCTGTTTTGATTTTTTTCTTTTCTTTTCTTTTCTTTTTTTTTGGTACCAGGGACTGAACTCAGGGGCACTTAATCACTGAGCCACATGAGCCACATTCTCAGTCCCTTTTTATATTTTATTTAGAGATAGGGTCTTACTGAGTTGTTCAGGGCCTCGCTAAGATGCTGAGGCTGGCTTTGAACTTGTGATCCACCTGCCTCAGACTCCTCAGCCACTGCAATTACATGTGTGCACCACAATACCCAGCTATTTTTGTATTTTCTGTGGTTACTTTCATGCCACAATGTCAGAAATGAGTAGTTGCAACAGAGACCACCTGGTCCACAAAACCCAGAATATCTACAGGAAAACATTTGCTGACTCTTTTCAGTAGGTTAGTCTAACTGTATTATTAAGGTAATGGCAAAGGAACAAAGGAGGAAGTGAAATTGTGTAAGTCTCTGTTCAAGAATCTGCATGCATCATATCTTCTAATAAGCCATTGCTTTAAGCCCTACCTTTAATTCTAAACTGACAAAATTAATACTTTACCCAAAGGAAGTCACATAGTTGACTTCAGAACAAGCTCTGGAAACTGGACTCAATCTCCTCAGTGAGAATAACTGTAAAGTCACATGGCACAAAGGTGTGGATGCATGGAGAGATAAAAAATTTCTTTTATTTATGCAGTCGATCACACATGCCCACTTTGTGATGCAATTATGAGGTTCAATTCACACGTGTAAAAACATTTTATAAGCCTTATAATATTTTGCAATTAAAATAGCCTTTATTTTAATGTTATTTTATCAGATTAATGATAATCTGCGATATGCTCAGAAAGATGGTAATAGTTATAACTAAATAAATAACAATGTAGTGCTGATTATGTGAACTTGGCCCTCGCCCTCTCATTTGCAACGTGCCGCCTTAGGAAGACAGATGGGACAAGGAACAAATATTTGGATAGCCTATCGCCTCTATAACCAAGTTGGTTCCCAAACTGTGCCCAGTCTGTTCTCTTGAAATTATCATCTGCACCCTGCTCCCAACCAAGTGTTTCATAAAATTTAATCTGTTTCTAACTATTGGCATATTCCATGTACGCCAGAGAATATTACTGGCCTAAACATGAAGTTACGGTGTTAGCATTTGCTGAAATAATTATGTACTATCTTCTATGAGTTGTATTAATCATGAAAATAAGGGCTGTGTTAAATCCTTGTTTGAGGTACTCAGTCTATGAACCTGATAACTAATGGTATGTAATTTCCTTTTTAAAAATAATTTTTTTTGACCATATATTTAGAGGAGGGATCCAAAAATTTTATGACAGTTTTGCCACCAACATACATGGGAAATGGACAAGTCACCTCCTGATCTCTGATGACTTCACATTTCAAATTAAGATATTTAGAAAACTTAAAAAAAATTTTTTTTAGTTGTAGAGGGACACAGTATATTTATTTATTTTTATGTGATGCTGAGGATCGAACCAAGTGCCTCAAACATGTGAGGCAAGCGCTGTACCACTGAGCTATAGCCCAGCCCTAATTAGAAAACTTTTTGAACTATCTGGAGGCTCTATAAAATCTATTTGTTCTGGATGCAGGTGATGGTCTACTTTTTCTCCAGTGATAAAATATGAATACCAACATGTGAGAAGAATAATAATAGAAAACTTGTAGCCGCTGTTAATGGGGTCAAAGCTGAATTTGTAGCCCTGTGCAGTAGCGCACACTTGTAATCCCAGCAACATGGGAGGCTGAGATGGGAGGATTTCAAATTCAAGGACAGCTTCAGCATCTTAGTGAATTCCTAAGAAACTTAGTGAGACCCTGTCTCAAAGTAAAATATAAAAAGGGCTGGGGATGTAGCTCAGTGGCAAAGCACCCCTGGGTTAATCCATAGTACCAAAAAAAAAAAAAAGCCAAATTTGTGAATTATAGGATTTAAAAATTTTTTAATGTTTTAGGTAATAATTTAAATTTTCTCTGAATCACTAATGTGATGTCACCAAAAAATGAGCATTTGTTAGTTTTCAGAAAAAAGTTAAGTAAATGTATTGATTTAAAATTTTTTCCTATTAATTTTTTTTTCAGACATTGAATATGCGATCACTGGAGTAGACCTGTCAATGGTACCAGTGCCTGATGGTAGGACAAATAGAATGACCAGAAAAGAAACAGTGTTCCTTGGTCTTATTCATTCTGGGCTCCCAAAATCTTAGCCCAGTTATCTACATAGCAAGACATATCTATTTTTTCATGAAGGTAACATTTATGAAGGGCCTCCTGTGTGCCAGGCACTGTTGAAGGTGCTTAATATACAACTATCTTTGTAGAGTTGGAGTTCTAGAGCAGGTATTTCAACTTGGGGCTTGGAAAGAATGCAAAAGGTTTGTTGAAATGACTGACCTCACACTATAATGAGAATTAGCTATGCCAAAGGTCAGTCTGCCATGCTTTCTAGGCCAAATCTGGATGGTCTTGATTTTAGAGCCTATAAGCAAAAAGCCTGTTTTGTTGATGAACATTTGCAGTCAATTTGATGACCAAGAATAATAATCTTGAACCTCAATTAAACAAAATGTTATTCCCTGCATAAAAATTCCATTTTTTTTCTCATTAGTTGCCCCAAATTACCAAAAAAGTGCACATTATTATCATTGTTATCCTTTGAATTTCATCAAGAAAAATACTTGGTCATTTGTTTTCTCTCTTATTTTGTAGGTACATATATAAACCTTCAACTTTGTCTCTTGTCTTTCAAAGTCTTCAATGTTTACTCTGCCTGTTTACAAAGTTTGTCAAACCCTGATATATTCAAATGAATAAAAAGAATATAAATGGGTAATGAATTTCTCTAGTTCTTTGTTACTGATACCAGGATTTAATCCAAGTGACCAAGAAAGTATTTACCCTCTTATATTCGACCCAAATTATCTATTTTTATTGTAAGTTACTATGCCCTATACATCATGGTAAATTCTAGACTATATGGTAATTTTGTAAGCATTTGCTCAATTGTTAAACAATTGAGATACTATTCATTTTCTTCCTTGAAAACATAGCTTCTTAGCAGAATGTTTTGAGTTTCTGTGTGCTCTCCCTGGTAACTGAAGTTTTTTCTGAGATCAGTACTTTTGATGTTACTGTGATGGAAATTGAAGTTTTAAAGCCCCTTTGGCTGGAAAAGTCTCTTTTTGCTTGGAGTAGATATATAGAAATCATGACACTTCCAGTGTTACACTATTAAATCACTCACTTCTCAGAAATGGTAGTTAAAACCATTAATGTTTAATCACTTCATATCCAATGCCAAGTAGTTTACATTAACTGAGAGCAGAATATGGTATGGCCAAATGAAATTGAACAGAAAACTCAAACAGCTGATGATGTCTAATTTAACATCTTTGTTTTTTCCTGGGACATTTATGCTCACGGTGGTGATTTTATATTGCATACATATAATATAGTCATGGTTATTGCTTTTAAAATTGCTCCTACTTTCTTTGATGGATTTAAATTTATTACTGTTTTATGGAGAGATAACATATTGTTCCACTAGGAGCATCATGACTTCTCATTGCTCTGCCACACAAATTCTAAATCTCCTAATTCAAAAATCACCCCAAACCCTTTTGCCAAAAACAAAAACAGTGACCACTATATTTAGACTTATAGTTAAGAGTTTTTATGTATGTTTCAAAATATAAAGAATAAAGATTACACAGATTCCTGTTTCTAGGAATCTATTCCAGAGAAATATTAGACAAAAATACAAAAGTATTTGCAAACAATTCTATTCATTGAAGCACTTTTTGTAATAGCAAGCTAGTGCAAATAAATAGTCGCCAATAGAGAACTCTGATAATTCTCACAATAGATTATTATGTAGCTGTAAAAAATAAGAAAAATATCTATGTTATTATGTTTACTATGGAATAATCTCCAGAATGTGAAAATAAATACATATTCTGATATGTATGTGTGTGTATTTGAGCTTGTTTCAAAAATCAAAGAAAAGACAAACTGTAAGTTTGGAAAAATAGGTAATTATAGATGCAAGAAGAAACTATAGTAGGGGGAGAAGTATAGACACTGTTTTTTAAGTATTTTGAAGATACAACTTTTGGAAATGTGTTTTATATAATAATGAAATAAAATTAAATACAAAAAGCAATTCTTAAACATTTCAAGTAAAACAAACAAAAAAACCCTCCATGTGATTCTTTTCATGGCATAACTTCCCACAGTAACTGTCCCACGTGACTTCAAGGTATAACATTTTTTATTGTACATAACTTGCAGAAAAAAAAAAAAACAAAACTTAAAAAAATCCTTCTTCTACCAGGAATGGTATCAATTTAGTAGTAGTTTCAAGATTATTCAGAGACTATGTAGTGTGGAATAAAACAATTGAGTAATATTTGGGTATATTGGTGTCACTGAAAAAACCAGGATTTGGGGCATGACAAAAACAAGATAAAGATATGAGATCTTTTAGGGTAAGTAGAAACTCAGTATTCCTGAACTGGAATTGGAAATATTAGTTTGAACTACTGATGTATTTTATATAAAACAAAAAATGCTAACTGTGTGTGTGTGTGTGTGTGTGTGTGCGCATGCACGTGTGTGTGTGTGTGTGTGTGTGAGAGAGAGAGAGAGAGAGAGAGAGAGAGAGAGAGAGAGAGATCACCATTAAAGAGAACTAGTAGTCAGATGCAGGATATATGAGATAAACCTGGTATATAACTTGCCATATAAGTTATAAGCATCAATTAGAATGCTATTCAAGATTACTATAGTGATGTCAAAAGGACTTGAACCTAAATGAATAGGCTCCCATGCCAATAAATTTTAAGGTATCAATGAATCCATAGGTTCATAAAATACATCCACATAAATATATACAACTTTGTATATGTATATATACACACACGTAGTCTTTTTTGAAGATGTTAAGGATAAAATTCTTTTTGAAAACTGTTTAGAGACAAAAAAGTCCAAGCCTTTTTCTTACCTTTCCTATGCAAACTGTACCTCAGCACAAGCAATGGTTGATGAAGGGGAAGTGTCTCTGTGTGGAAGAAAACCAACTAATAATTGAAGAAATAATTTATCTTTTCAACACCTAATGAGATAATGGATTTAAGCAAAGATTATCAATGGCTGTTCACATCACAAAATAAAAACAATCAGAAGTTATTTATTCCTGAGTGAAGCACACAATACCATCTATGAAGGCAATAAAAATCTCCAGGAGTGTCTAATTTTTGAATACAAATTTACCAGAATAAAAAGGAAACACTCAAACACACACCATGAAAATGAAGTCAGAAAAATTCAGATTGAGGAAAACTCAAAGTATAAGAAGCTCATTTACTCAACAAAAGCTTGCAGAGAGGGGAAGGAGAGAAGGAGAGGCAGAGAGAAAACCTACAGTTAAAAGAAATGAGATTTATCATTATTTGGTTGTAGTGTATTGATGTTGTTTGAGTTCTAATTCAAAAAACAAAGTAAAAAAGGATAAGCAATTGAATAAGTAGGAATGAGTATTGAATATTGAATATTAATTATTTAAATATTTTCAGGTGTGATAGCTATTGAGTTTGTAAAAGGGATCTCTGTCTTTTAGAAACATCCCTGGGCTGGGGAAATAGCTCAGCTGATAGAGTGCTTGCCTCACAAGCACAAGGCCCTGAGTTTGATCCCCAGTACGGCAAAAAAAAAAAAAAAAAAGAAACATCCCTGAAATGTTCAGGTGTTCGAACTTCAGAACTAAGAGAGAGCGTATTTCTGTTTTAAGTCACTAATTTGGTGATAATTTCCTATGATAGACCTATGAAAGTTTGCATATCAAACTCTAGGAGAAGTCATATCAAAAGGTTTCCAAGTACACTGTGAGATGCCCAAAGGAATAGTAATACTGGAGTCAGGTGGTTTGGAAGGGTGAACCTCAGAGATTAGGACTCTGATGTTTCTCTCAACTTCCTTTCATACAGTTTTCTGGAGTCCTGACATGCTCCTGTGGACAGCAGGAGATAGCCAATAGCTGAGACTAGTGGACCCATCACAGGGATCCCTGCCATGAGGGATGACTCTCATGAGGGCCAAAGCAGAGGTAGTAGAAGAACATGGGCCATAGAGGAAGAGAACAGAGAAGGGACAGTGGTTGGATAGGAAAGGAGAGATAATACCAAGTACTAAATATGCTGAGGCTATATGAGTTCCTTCTCCAAGCTCTTGGCAGAGTGGATTCAGATAGGACAGACGCTGAGGCCAGAGACCAGGAGAAATTAGTTATAGCTCATCAGAAAAGCAGAAGCCAAGAGAGAAATACAACATAGTAACTAGAGTTCATCTCCCCAGAATAACTTCTTCTTGTACCCCAATTTCAATTTGGGGAAGGAGAAGAGAAATTGTTCTAACAAATAGTTTGCAGTAAGAGTTCAACTGCAATGGACTGTTATAATCAAGTGGAGATGTAGCAGCACAAATGGGCAAGCTATGGGTGAGGTGGTACGTACCTGTAATCCCAGCAACTCAGGAGGCAGGAGGGTTGCAAGTTCAAGATCAGCTTTGACAATTTAGCGATCCTCAGTAACTTAGTAAGACACTGTCTCAAAATAAAAAATAAAAAGGACTGAGGATGTGACTCAGTGGTAAAGCACCCTGGTTAAATCCTTAGTACCAAACACAAACAAACAAAAATAATTTTCTTTTGTCATTAGGTGGAGTGGGGGGTTGGAGGGTTGAAAGGAGTACTTTGAGATTACTTCAATTAGAAAAATTTATTAAAAATATATTTGAGTGCACGAATTGTAGCTTATAAACATTTGACTTTGTGACATATAGAGATAGCAAAAATCAGTTGTTATAGACTTTGGATATTTTTTCTTAAGTAAAATCTAAGATTATTTTAACCAGGTAATTTAATAACTTTTTTTTAGTTGTAGATGGACACAATACCTTTATTTTATTTTTTATGTGGTGCTGAGAATCAAACCCAGTGCCTCACTCGTATAAGGCAAGCGCTCTACAACCCCAGCCCCTTACCAGGTAATTTAGACCTTACTTATTTGCACATCTATCTGCCTGTGGAAGAGTCAAATTCAGACAATGAAAATCTTTTGCATTGTATCTGTTTATTTTAGCTTAAGTCCTACTGTCAAAGTCCAGGAGAAGCTGGTCTCTTTTGGAAGGGCTACTTTTGATGTGGCTTTGGAAGGTTACTATGCAACTCATGAGTAACTGTCATTAAGAGTTTTGCAGATGCTAACTGACAGATCAGGACGTTTGGAGAGCTGTTTCTAATGTATTTGGTTATTTTGGAGTCTGCATCTTTTTAATTTAACCTCTCACAGGTCAGGTCACTTTTATAATCAACTAGAAGGAGAGTATTGAAGTAATTGCCCATAATATGAGGGTCTCCTATGTGTACCCTCTGCCTATGTGAATATACTTGCCTGAAAAATCTGCCTCTTGCTCTCATTCTCTGCTTTGTTTTGCTACACGGTGGCTTGTTAGGTGTAGATTCCTTGGTCAGGGTGACAGGTTTATTTTAGTTTCCTCTGATGGTTGCCTGCTTATCTTCACATTCAGTAATTTTCTAGGGTGTAAGTTAAAGTACCAAAAAAAAAAAAAAAAAAAAATCTAAACCATCCAAGCAGCTCATGGTCTGGAAATTCTTGAACTCCTTTGAGCAGATCGGTGATTTCTCATTGCCACTAGATGTCCCTGTGTGGCTTTTCTTTTGGACATCAGTGCAGTACATACAGCGTTATTTCCACTCTGCTAGATAGAAGGAAAGTGCTCCATAGGCTCTGAAGAAGCAGTTTACAGTGGAATGTCATCCAAACTGCGACTCTGCTCAACATAGCCCTAGCGCACGGATTTAACGAACAAGGGCATGTAATGCAGGAAATCAGGAGACTGCATAGAAATCAGGATAAGATATAGGTCCTGGGCTTTTTCCAACTTGTATTCATTAAGGTTTCCCTGTCTCCTAGCCCAATCTTGATGTCTAGACTAAAGCTTTTAAAACTATCTAGCATGAAGAATAAGCTTTGTAAAAATTCTTTTATTTTTACTTCTGATCTCTTGCAGACAAATACAAGATCTTATTATGCAAGACAAGTACGTAACGTACATCACATACAACTCAACATGTGAGTTTGATAATACCCAAACTGGGTATTCCTGATTACTGACATTAGCTCACTGATTAAGTGCTTGGAAGGTCCATCAGTGTTAGCTGATAATGAATGTTTTTTTAATGCTTAATTCTAATTTCAGTATTGATTTTGTTACAGATTGACAAGTTTGTAGACCAGCACTGGTCTGAGGGTCAAGGCTGACTTCTACATCCTTGAATGAAAACTAGTAGACCTTGAGAAAACAGACTGAAGGCAGCTTCAGAAGACTTGAATGGAGACTCATGCAATGTGGAGGGGCTGTGCTCTTTATCTTTCCAGGAACCTGCTCCAGGCCAGGCCTGGATCTTTCACTGAGCGACTGTGCTGAATCTACAAATGAAGGCTGCTTTAAAAATAAATCAATTGGTGATCTCAGGAAGCAGCAGCAATGGAGAGTGAATGTGAGTTCTTGAAGTTTCTGAATGTTCTGGGGGAAATAAAATAACTTTTATTTTTTGAAATTTTTTTGAATGAGAAGAAGAAATATATTTACTTGTATCAAAATTATAAGCAAATTTTGGGTTGATGCTCTGCCTTTATATCACAGTATTGAGGTACACACAACAAAGAATAAAAAGAAGAGAGTTAGTTTCTGAGTCTTGTATGGATATTCAAGGACCTCTTTTTGTATGTTCAAGATAAGTTTTAGTTTGAAGTCATTGGGCTCAGGCCTTTTTGCTTCCAAGTGTTATTCATACAGTTTAAATGAGAAAGTACCCATTATGAATCGAGTAAAAATACACAAACTAAGTAATGTAGATGTTGCTTTGTACTAGGGATTGAACCCAGGGACAATTTACTGTTTTAAAAGTAAATAAATCCTAGGCTACATCCCTAGCACTTATTTTATTTGGAGACAAGATCTCACTAGTTCACCAAATGTGTAATGTACTTACACATAACAATTCTAGTATTTGCCAATGCTATCTCATGATTTAGTATTAAATTCAAATATTTAGATAATAAGATTTATAATAGATAGTCACAATTCATCAAGAGAGGAAAATTCATGTTTTGCTGAATTTGTGATTCAGCTTGTCATATGATTTTGAGGAAATGTACTCATTTTTCTGTAACCATAATGGAAGAGAGATTTTCTTTATTTATAAAATGAATCTTTTAAAGTGCCACTTTGCACATTTGAAGAAATGAAGATGTTATAGGGATGGCAAATACCATGCAGTTGGATTCATTTTAATAATTAGTCACAGAGACACCTAGGTGATAGTGTGATGGTTTACTCAGCAACCAGTTCCAATTAGAATTAGTAGAAGGGAGTCTTTTAGCTGTGTAAACTGAAAGGAAATAGTTTGTTTACTCTACACATCAAGTGTTTATGTCTAAACAATCATTTATTAAGCCCTTTATTTGAAAGGCAAGCATATAATTTGCCTAAATAACAATATTGAGAGCAGTGATTAACTGTCCTGCTTACTGACAGAAAACCATTTAAACCAGACTACAGTCTAAAAAATTTAATTAACTATATTCATTTTTTTTGTTTATTTATTTATTTTTATGATTCCATGGGTCAGGCCAAATCAAGACTACAAATACATTGCTTACTCAGCTCCAAACTCTTGGAATCATAATTCCACATTTTGATAGGAGGGATTTTCCTATTCTTTCTCAGGCAGTGGAGAACTGGGGTTCTTCCAAACCACTGTGCTCTGATAGGGACAGCAATGTGGTATGAGTCCCTGATGGGAGTAACCAGAGGAGTAATGAATGGTCTAGAGACTTATTTCAGAATATATGTGTGTGTGTGTGCACATGTGTGATATCATATCTATTCTTATATTATACACACACACACACACACACACACACACATCACCTGAACTCCAGTTCTTAAATAATCTCCACAAATAAATTTCTAGGAAAGTAAGTTCTTCATATATTTCTTTGTTCAAGGAACTGTTGTTCAAGGAAACTAAGCATCATAAATGAGGACTCAAAAGGGTCCATAGAGACTGCAGATGTTTAAATTATCAACAGAAGAGAAACTATGAATATCTAGTTAATTTAAAAAATAAGATTTAAATTTGAAATGTCATTCAGAGAACAGAAACTTTGAAAATGAAAAAGTAATCTGCAGTTCTAAAAATGAGAACTACAATAATCAAAATTTAAAATTGAATATATGAATTTTGGAGTAGATTAGGCTCAACTAAAAGAGAACTTATGAATTGAAGATAGGTCAAGAGGAACTATCCGGAATGTAGCACAGATTATCAATGAGTAAGAAAATATGAAAAAAAGAGAAGAGGAAATATGGAAGAGAGAGTGATATTATTCAACACATATTAAATCAAGGTCCAGGAGTAGTGAAAGCAGATGGAGAGGAGAGAGCCCTCAATATTTGAAAATATACTAGAGAAGAATTTTCCAGAAGTGATGAAAGATATCAAAACACAAATACAAAAATCTCCACAAATCCAAAGTAGGATAAAAAAAATTCATGATGAAGAGTAAAATGCCAAAAGAGACAGAGGGCAAAGACTAAATTTAAAGGACATTTAGAAGGATAGTGAGAAGGCAGCAGGATGAGAGTTGGAATATGCTGAGAGCAAAACATTATTATACTGCAATTCTGTGTTCATTGAAACAACTTTCATGGATGATAGTGCAATAAAGACATTTTTCAAAGAAAGGACAACAGAGAACTTGCCATCAGGAGACCCATACTAAAGGCAATGCTATGAGATAAACCCCAACTCAAAGGAAAACAATACTTAAAATGAATAAATCAGGAGTAGAGCAGGATAACTTTACAACTATAGTGGAAGACTTTAACAAAGGTTCCTTGCAATTGATATCTAAAAATCAGAAAAAAATTAATAGTACAATTAAAATTTGACATATATACAATATATTAAACAACTGAAAAATTCACATTGTTTTCAAACGCACAGAGAACCCTTGTTAAATTGAGCCTCTACTGGTTCATGAAGAAAATTTAAACAAATGTCAGAGGGTTGAAATCATGCATGACATGTCTTTTAGCTTCAGCATACTTAAGCCAGAAACTAAAACCAGCAAAATAGGAAAAAGGGGGAATAACTTTACATGTTTAGTATTTAATAAACATACCTCTGTATGTAATCTATGAGCCAAGAAAGATTCTGGAATGAAAATTTTAAACATTTTAACCAAATGATAATAAAAATCCAATATATGAAAATTTTTAGGGTGAAACTGAAGTTATATTTTAGGTAACTTATAGCCTTAAATATTTATATCAGAAATTTAAAATTATACATTTTAAAATACAGGTGCAAATGTAGAAAAGAAAATCCATTAAAAAGTAGAAGAAAAGAAATGGTATAACAAAGAGCAGAAATTAACTATGTAGAATATATACATATAAAGAAGAAGATGAAAATATAAGCTGCCTTCTTAAAAAATTAAACAAGAAAAATTTATATATATCTTGTCAGATCAATCAAGAAAAAGTTTAGAAAGCAGAGGTAAAAGGAAAATCTAATGTAATCTATTACCTTAATAAGATATTTAAGCACGTTTACTAGATATAAAATGAATTTTACTCTAACTGTAAATGTAGTGTAAAATAATTATTAGGAGCATAGGCTTGGGAATTAGATGGACTTCTTATTTGGGTTCAAACAATTATTTGTTTTGTGGTCTTTGGAGAGTTACAGAAGTTCTACAAGCCCTAATTGATTTGATATTAACTATAAATACTAGTAATACCAATCTTATAAAGCTGTTGTTCAGATAACAAGAGTTAAAACATACAAAGTACATACAGTGGTGTATGATAACTAATTATCTATTTATAAGTGTTAGCCATGATTATTTGGGAAATTGGAGCTATATTAATTTTGGTTAATTTTTCTACACAGATCAAACTTCAAAAATGCACCAAATTTGAAAACAGAAGACTCCGATTTGAATCCAGTTCACTCTGATCATGGCACAATCTGGATTGTAACAACTACATCTATAATGTAGGGGATATTAACACTTACCTGAGGGTTGTTTTAAATTTACCAAATAGATAATGCAAGTCCTCCAATCAGATCTTCTACTTTCCACTTTTTTTTTTCTGTTTTTATACACTGCCAAATATAGTGAGATATTATTTTGGAATATTAATCTCTCCAGTTGGAAATTGGTCAAAGGTATTGAATTACTTTAAGGAACATTAGAATTGTCGTTAACAAGCATTTAGAGAAAGAAACAACCCAACGTTTTACTTTTGACATCTCAAATAGATTTTTAGTGTTCCCAAACAGTAGTTCTGAAGACAATATTAGTCAGGGTTCTCTAGAGGAACAGAATCATCAGGAAGTATGATTATAAAAAAGGGAATTTATTAGATTGACTTACACACCCAGAAACCAAGTCTACAATGGCCGTCTGCAGGCTGGAGAACTGGAAGAACCAGTAGCTGTGTAGTCCAGGATGCAGATACCTCAGAACAAGAGGGATCAATGATGTCACTGAAGGCTTCTGGAAACTCCCTGGAGAATCAGTGGCAGAGTCCTCTTTGGAAGAGTGAAGGAGGGAGTGTCTGACATCCTCAGGCGATTGCAGTAGTAATCAACTGGTTCAAGTAGACGGCTTGCATCTGCTACTGCTTCCTTGTTCTTCCAAGTTTTATTCTATCCAAGCCTCCAACTTATTGGATGGTGCTGCCCAAGTTTAAGGAGGGTCTACATTTCAGTTCGCTATCCCACATGCCAGTCATTCCTAGACACACCCTCACTGGCACACCCAGAAGCCTCAATCTTCAGTGCGCGCGCGCGCGCGCGCGCGCGCGCACACACACACACACACACACACACACACACACATACACACACACACGAACATACACATGCACACACACACATATACATATGTATGTGTATTTTTAAAAAATTAAATTTGGAAGAACTGACCTTTTATAGAAAGAAGAAAAGGCTCTTATGATTCAGATGGGCAACTCTGAAGGAAGCAGTACATAAAGTATCCGTCATAATAATCAGTTTGAAAGTGGGGAGGGAACTCCTAGTCTGCCCACCCTTGGTGGTGTAGTGGTGGTGGTTATTTTGGGGTGAGTGTTGTGACCACACAGTGAATATGAATTAGAAAGAAGAGAGAGGATGAGGCCAACAAATTAGCATCAGAAGAAGCACAGTCTTTCTCTAACCCCTGTTTGTTGTGCAGGAACTAAACTGATACCTGTAAGGTGCTGTGTGGCCACTGAATGACCACCATATGTCACTGGTAGTAAGGAGCCAGGCTAGCTGCTCAGATAGCTGTTAAGAATCTTCCATCTATGGCTGCCTGCATGTTGTCTATGGATTCTTCAACAGAAAAGACATGTATCTTCTGCTGACCTTCATCCAGCAGCTTCATTGTGAAGAAAGAACCCAAATTTTAATGTCTTAGTCATTTTGTGATCCTTGAAATAGCAGGTGAGTTGTTGTGTGAAGTGTGACCAGGAAGAAATCTCCTAGCACCAGTATCTGGGTGGAGAGGACAGTAGTGAAATATCTTTCACACTCCAATTCCCTTTTATCCCCTTCCCATGTCCAATAAGTGAATTTCTATTTATCCTTATACATAAATCTCAAAAATGTCTCAATTACTCTTAATTCTTTCTACACATTCCCAAGGAAGTGTTGACTACCCCCTCCCTTTTGGATAACCACTATATCTTGCATTCAAGCACTTGTTAAAGAATGTTGCCAGTATTTGTTTACATTTGTTTTCACTTTTAAACTATGCAATTAATAGTGTTATTTAATCTTGGCATCTCCAGCATATAATTCCTGGCACGTAGAAGAATCTTAGTAATTGCCAAACAAATGAGTGAATATGTATATGAATATTATATTTTTCTTTTTCATAAACATCTTATTAAGGCTTACTTTTTACAGAATTCTTTTTTTAGGAGAGGGAGCATGTACAGGGGATTTAACCCAGGATTGATTTACCACTGAGCAACATCCCAGCCATTTTTTTTTTTTTTTTTTTTTTTTTTTTTTTAATTTTGAAGCAAGGTCTTGCTAAGTTGCTTAAGGCCTTCCTAAGTTGCTGAGGCTCATTTTGAACTTATGATCCTCCTGCCTCAGCCTCCCAAGTTGCTGAGATTACAGCCATGCAACACTGTGCTGGGCTCTGCAGAATTCCTTCAGAGTAAGCATAAGATTTTGGAAACTGTAGGATTAATATCCAAATATTATGATATTTTCCTGGTAAGAGTTGTGCCCATCTGGTCTTATACAATGTAAGGCATTTTCTATGCAGAGTAACTTACTGTGACTCTGAAAACCTCTGAATACTCTTCACTCCAATCTTTAGGACACGAGAAATTCTACCACATCCTCATTTCACATATGAAAGCTTGCCAACCCAAGATTCAGAAGTATGAAAGTTCCAATCAGTGGCCTGGGTGTGAGGGAGTTGGTAGAGAAATGGAGAAACTGTTACTAGTTTCAAAAAAACTTTGAGTGTATTATAAGTTCAACCTCGTTATATACTAATGATTGGTTTAAAGTAAAAAGTAGTTGAAAGTACTTGCATTATTTCTTTTAAAAACATACCATTTTGCAAAACTTTTAATAATAAAGCATCACTTTTTATTTATTTATTCATAATTTTTTGTTGAGACAATGGAAATTTATTTATTTTTTAAAAATTATTTATTTTTTGTTTTTTACAGATTGCATTTTGATTCATTGTATACAAATGGGGTACATCATTTCATTTCTATGGTTGTACATGATGTAGATTCATACCATTTGTGTAATCATACACATACATAGGGTAATGATGTCTGTCTCATTCTACCATTTTTCATACCTCCTCCCTCTCATTTCCTTCTACATAATCTAAAGTTCCTCCATTCTTCTCTCACTCTCCACCCCTTCCCCATTATATATCATCATCCACTTATTAGAGAAAACATTTCGCCTTTGGTTTTTTGGAATTGACTTATTTCACTTAGCATAATATTCTCCAATTCCATCCATTTATTTGCAAATGCCATAATATTATTATTCTTTATGGCTGAATAATATTCCACTGTGTATCTACACCACAGTTTCTTTATCCATTCATCTGTTGAAGGGCATCTCGGTTGGTTCCACAATCTAGCTATTGTGAATTGAGCTGCTATAAACATAGATGTGGCTGTGTTACTGTAGTATGCTAATTTCAAGTCCTTTGGGCATAAACCAAGGAGTGGGATAACTGTGTCAAAAGGTGGGTTCATTCCAAGTTTTCTGAGGATTCTCCACACTGCTTTCCAGAGTGGTGCACCAATTTGCAACTCCACCAGCAATGTAAAAGTGTGCCTTTTCCCCCCATCCATACCAACATCTATTATTGTTTGTGTTCTTTTTTTTTTTTTTTTTTTTGTGGTGCTGGGGATTGAACTCAGGACCTTGTGCTTGCAAGGCAAACACTCTACCAACTGAGCTATAATTGTTTGTTTTCTTGATAATAGCCATTCTAATTGGAGTAAAATGAAATCTTAGAGTTGTTTTAATTTGCATTTCTCTAATTACTGGAGACATTGAACACTTTTTCATGTATTTATTAATCACCTGTATGTCTTCTTTTGTAAAGTGTCTGTGCAGTTCCTTGGCCCATTTATTGACCAGAGACCCTGCACTGAATAGAAGACAAAGTAGGCCCAAATCTTCATCATGTTGGCTTAGGATCAGACTTCCTTAACAAGACTCCCAAAGCACAAGAAATTAAAGCAAGAATCAACAAATGGGATGGACTCAAACTAAAAATAGCTTTTTCTCAGCAAAGGATACAATCAGTAATGTGAAAAGAGAGCCTACAGAATGGGAGAAAATCTTTTCCACATGCACTTCAGATAGAGCACTTATCTTCAAAATTTATAAAGAACTTACAAATTTTACACCAAAAATACAAAGCATTACTCTTTTAAAGCAAGGGAATTATAATATTAAAGTAGTTCTTATTTAATATTCCCTTATTCATTTATGTTCTCCTTTCTAGAACCAAAGACCACCTTCCCAACGGCTCCCACTTACATGGTTCCAAATACTTCTTTACTCTTGTCTTCTGTGTCAAGTATATATTAGGATTTACTTTCATACTGGATACTCCTGAAGACCCATGAGCCAGGAGGGAGGGACTTGCAAAGAAGAGTGACCTGTGAGTTGGAGACATGGCCCAGTGGTGAACCGCTGCCTAGAATGTTCATGGCCTGGGTTCAATCCCCAGTAAAATACAAATATGAACACAAAAGAAATCAAAGAAGAGAGACCCAGAATGAGTTTAATGATGAGAGTGCTGCTAGCAGGTTTGGCATGCTCTGTAAGAGTTGACTGTTCACCAAAATACTGAACACCAAAAAAACAAATAACCCAATCAAATTGGGTTAAGGAACTGAACAGACACTTCATAGAAGAAGAAATGCAATTGATCAACAAATGTATGAAAAAATGTTTATCATCTCTTGCAATTAAAGAAATGCAAACCAAAACTACTCCAAGATTTCATCAATTATCAAGAATACGAGCAATACTAAGTGTTGGTGAGGATATGGGGAAAAAGGTACACTCATCCATTGCTACTGGAACTCCAGATGGGTGCAACCACTTTGGAAAGCCGTATGTAGAGTCCTGAGAAAACTTGGTTTGGAGCCACCATTGAGCCAGTTATTCCACTCCTCAGCACATACCCAAAGGATTTAAAATCAGCATACTACTGTGACACAGTCACATCAATTTTTATAGCAGCTCAATTCACAATAGCTAAACTAATAGAATCAACCTAGTGCCCTTCAACAGATGAATGGATAAAGAAAATGTGGTACATATGCACAATGGAATATTCTTCAGCCTTAAAGAAGAATGAAATGATGGAATTTGCAGGTAAATGGATGGAACTACAGAATATCATGCTAAGTGAAATAAGCCAATCCCCCAAAACCAAAGGTCAAACGTTTTCTCTGATAATCAGATATTGATCCATATTGGAAGGTGGGTAGGGAAGAATGAAGGAACTTTGGATTTTGCAGAGGGGAGTGAGGGGAGGAGTGGGGTGGTGGGGATGGGAAGGACAGTAGAATGAAACAGACATACATGAAAAAAAATTAAAAATATATATATAAAAGGAAAAAAAAATCACAGGAGGGCATTGTTTTGAACTGAGTTCCTGCACTGAGCCCAACAAGGCTGAAAATCAAAATGGAGTAAACTTTGCTGAAATTCAATGTCACCAAGCTGAAACTCCATGTTACCAAACTGAAACAAACTGTTTATCTGACCTGCTAAGAAATCAGGATCAAAGAGAAACCAGTCAAATTTCCCAAGCAGACTAGTTTCAACTGGCATGATAATGAAGTTTCCTCTGCCCTAGTCTTTACTCCACAAAAATTAGTCTGATGTTAACCAGTCATTTATTTTCCTATTGTTTTTGCCTCCATGTCCTGCTTTCCAAGGAAAGAAACTTTGAAATGACCAATACTCACCCCTCCCAAAAAAGAATTGACTGTCCAGCACTTCATTGTTGTTAGTTTGAAGTTGGGCATCTTGAGAAATAGTAAATATATATATGTTAATTTCAAATCTAGTGATTTTCAAGCCTGACTAGCGACATGAAATTTATAAAAAAAAAATAGATTCTTCACCCTTTTGGAAATTTTCTTTTAGTATGTTGTAGAGGTTACCTGCATTTAAAAAAAAATCCCCAACTTGATTCTGATGCTGTATCCAAATGTAAGTATCATACTCAAGATAACACGTATATGTCATGTTTTTTTATTGCACAGAAGATGTTTTGCACAACTTGTGGACCCTATGGGTAGTGGAAACACAAGTCTTTCCAATTACAGATTCCTAAATAAATGTTTCAGGTGAAATTCCCACCAGAATTCAGCCATTTCAGAGGCAGCAAGCTTTCTAGCTTAACACCATCTTGTCGTTTTCCAAGGCCCACTTCAAACCTTGCCTTGAATGAAGGTTTTGAAACTATTTCTACTCATATAACCTTTTTTTCCTCCAAACCCTTATATCAAAAAGTTCTGTAGGATGCAACTCAACATTTATTCATTTATTAAATGAAATGCAGAGAATTCGTTTTAAATTGCAAACTATGATTCAAAAAAATTTTTTTGTATTTTGTGTTGTTTGTTGCTATGTTTCTTTGCTTCTAGATTTACTTTCTATATTTTGAATTCTCAGAAAGCTACTAGGTGTTGCACTTTTTCTCATCCAAATAATGACAAAAGCAAGAAGAGTATGCTGGTTAACTAGGGAATAGTATTGTAGGCAGGGGAAAGACAGGCTACTAATTCTACCAAGAGAAGTAATCTTGGAGCCCGAGCAGACAAGTAGGTCCCCTAAGCTTTCCTGTTCTTTTATTGCTTTGGAATGGCAATTTTACAACTACTGTCTTTCAGTTTTATGTACACATATTTATTATTTTCTATCCCCAAAATGTATACTCTATAGGTCAGGGACTCACAATCAATTAGTATAACATTTGTTTGGTTCAAAATATTGACCTAATGTGAGGGATTCATGTCTTCCTCCATATTACTTGATTTTTCTCAGGCGTCAAAATACTTATTTAAAAATATTTTTGATAATTACTATTTGTTTTCACATTTATGGCAGGTTAAAGCATTTATATAAGAAACTAAAATATTAACTAAATTTTGCATTTCATAGTTAGTACATATATTTTTTGGGAATGTACGATATTCAGATTTCACATATGTACCCTACTTTTCATATGTGTCTTGCCATCTTTCTAGCTTGAATACAGATGCAATAACTGTTTAATAACACTTGGATTTTACATTGTATATTTTATAATGTATTAATTTCCATAGTGAGAGAGAATGCATTCTGAATAATATAGATCTGAGGAGCTCCTCTTATTTACTCATCAGATTTTCTTGGCAATCAATAAAATATATCTGATCACAGAAGTGAGAGGAAGGGGAAATTCTCAATGACAGGGTTGGCTTGCTTATCTTCAAACATCAGTAGTAGAAAACTCCCAGATAAAATTCTATAGTCTTTTATGAATATTTGTATCTGTATTCTATAAATGACCTTTAAATCCATTTCATATACAGAAATTTTAGCAAAAAAATAAAGAATACATGATTAGTGGTCCTTTCCATGTGTGTTTACATATAAACATTTATCATCTTGGTATCTGCAGAAGATTGGTTACAGGATCCTTCTGCAGATATCCAAATATGCATATGCTCAACTCCCTCACATAAAATGGTACAGTGTCTGCATGTACACGCATCCTCTTGTATACTTCAGATCATCTCTAGATTACTTATAATACCAAATACAACCTAAATACTAAGTAAATAGTTTTCATAATGTGTTGTTTAGGGAATAATGGCAAAAAAGTTAGTACAAATGAAATTTTCCTCCCAAATATTTTGGATCTGAAGTTGGTTGAATCCATAGATGTGGAACCCACAGGCACAGGACCCACTGGAATAACTGAATAATTGCCTTTACTGTACATCCTAGAGTCAGATGGAGGACTATTTTCATTTGATGATTGAAATATTTATCTGTGAACAAGATATAAAAGGAGACCAAGAATAAAAAAAAATATTGCACATACAGATTTCATTGGTTATGAAGTCAAATTGTATCTATTTAAAAAAACTCATTATATGTTTCTGCTTAAAACTATTGTTTAGCTGGGTGCTGTGGCACACACCTATAATATCAGCTACTTATGAGGTTGAGACAAGAGGATTGCAAGTTTAAAGCCAGCCTTAGCAACTTAGTGAGGACCTCAGCAACTTAGTGAGATCTTATCTCAAAATAAAAAATGAAAAGGGCTGGGGATGTGACTCAGTTGATAAGTGCCCTCAGGTTCAATTCCTAGTACTAAAACAACCACGAAAAACCCTACTGATTATAAATATTCTGTTAGAAGTTTGTGGTTTTCACCATGTAAATGAGAGTTTCAAAACTGGACATGATAGTTTTAAAACATGGTTAAACTCCATGTTTCAGAACAACCTGTTCTCAGTGCATGAGAACTGGCCCCAAGGTACCCTGAGACTGAACAAAAGAGGAAGACAAATCCAGAATAGTACAGAGTGCAATTTATTGGGAGATTCACTGAGAAAATCTTGGTCCTGGGCAGCAACAAAACCAAACATATCCCTGTGATTTGAATCAGAAGCAGAAACATATATTGGTCAGAACAAAACTGACTTCATTGAAACAAGAAGGTATCTGCTTTATCTCAAGCTAGTATCAATGGGTTAGGCACATTCCTGGCTCCAGGATCTGGGTGGAAAGCTCCACATACCACTCTAATGGCTTTGCCTATTTATAGTATGCTGGGAAACTGTGTGGGGAAAACCAGCCTGGGTTACTCAGGGGCCATAGTCACCTTCAGTGAATCTATACACTCAGCCTTTAAAAGAAATTAAAAAGTGTGTAACCAATATTGAACTAGCTTGTAGTGCTAGGATAGAAGGTTGGAAACCAGTCATTTTGGGTTGCCATAACAAGATACCATAGCCTGAGTGGCTTAGACAATGCAAATTTATTTCTCAGCATGAGAGAATAAAAACGCAAGAACAGATAACCAGCGTGATCAGTTCTGGTGATTGTCCACTTCTTGGCGGGTGTTGGGGTAGTAAGCTTTTTAATTTTCTCATGCTTCTTTTAATAATAGAATGAATGCTGTCACAAGGGCTCTCCCCCCATGACTTCATTAACTCCCAAATGCCCCATTTCCAAATACCATCACACTGGAGATGAGAGTTTCGATATATGAATTTTGGAAGGATATAAACATGCAACCCATTATACAGAGGACATAAACAAAATGGATGAGGGTGAATATGTAAAAAAATGTTATATACTGGATAGATTTGTGTGAAGAGAAACCATAGAGATAATTCTCACTGAATAGAGAAATATGATTGAAAATTCTCAAAAGTTCATTGTTGAAAACTGATCTTAGCAATTTGCAGAATTAACATTCTTCATATCATCTCTGACAATACTTTCAGATCAAAATCATGAAGCATGGATCAAAAGTATCACAAGGTAGCCAGGTAAAAATGAGTCAAGTTATTTAATCTACGATTCCTATATTGATTGATTGTGTAATTGATTAATAAATTATTTGACTCAATAAGCATTTTTGTGGTTTTTACTTTGTTCTAGGCATTCTACTGGACTTTGAGTATAATAATGATTGAGAAATGGTACACGCCTCAAGGAACTCAGACAGCTGTTGGCTCAAGGTTCTGTGATGGACAGTAGCAAAGCCAACATGAGAACCCAGGCAAAATGATTGATGATTTAGTGCTGTTTTCAAGAAGCTGTCTGGCTTCTTGTTTTAGTCAACTTTTTTTTTTTTTTTTTTTGCTACTGTGACTTAAAGACTCAACCAGAACAACTGTAGAGGAGGAAAAGTTTATTTAAGGGCTCACAGTTTCAGAGGTCTAGTCTATAAAGCCTGCTCTTTTCTTCAGGGCACAAGGTGAGGCAGGGCATCATGGCGGAGCAGTGCGGCAGACGTGGCTGACATGAAGGTCAGGAAGCAGAGAGAGAGGTCTCCACTTGCCAGATACAAATATATACCCCAAAACCAGGTCCCAATTCCCACCTCCTTCAGCCACACCCTACCACTTCAGTTACCACTTAGTTAATCCGTATGATGAGGATTAATTCACTGATTAGGTTAACGCTCTAGCCCAATCATTTCTCCTCCAAACCTTGCATTGCCTCACTCATGAGTTTTTGGGGGACACCACACATCCAAACCATAATACTTCTGAAGTTCAAAAGTCTGCTTAATATTACAATAGAGTGCTTGACAGTGCGGTGGGCAAATCAGTGCCTCCGACTTACTGTAGGTTAATGAGGACTTAGGTATTTGGGACTATTAAAAACAAACTTGCAGAATCCGAGGAAATGGGCCTTTAAGTCCCCACAACATGGATCAAATTCTAAACCTGAAAAACATCCTCAAACACAAGTACTAAAGCATCAAAGGTATTAGTTTTACAATACAAGAGCACTAAAGCACACATTTTAAGTATCAAGACAAGCATTTAAATGTAATTGAGGTCCTGTCTTAATTACTTAATTAAAGCACATCTACATATGGGGAATAGGAAATCTGCAATTTCCAGCTCGAACAACCCTTCCTGCTCCTTGCTGTAGGGAGAGACTTTTAAGACTTGGTGGCTGATTGCACATGTGTCCCTTCATCGGGAAAATAAAGCAGTGAAAGCAGAGCAAGAGGAACACCCAGTTATTAAGCATCCTCCATGGGTCCTGAGCTTTATGTATGTTATGACATCTAATCATCAAGACCACCTTACAGAGAGGACATTATTATCTTCATTTTATTGAAAACTAAATTCAAATATTTTAAACACTATGCCCAAGGACACACAGTTTGTAAATGGTAGAATCAGAAATGGAGCTAGGCTGGTCTAATTTCAAGGTTTATGTTCTTTGCAGCTTATCATGCTATTGCCAAGGATTAGAGCAAGATTTGAATGACAGAAAATATATCTGATGGTGAAATAGGGAAGATGGAAGTAGGTAAAGGCAAACACTGTGATTTTGATTCAACTAACAAATATATCCACAAAAAAGGTAATCTTCATTATTACCTCTCTGATCAAAGAGTCACTTTTCAGAAAGTGCTGTCACATCCACTCTCAGTTCCCCCACTTATCCATGCTGACCTGGGAGCAAACACTAATACTCCTGGAGAAATTTCTGAGAGATTTTGATTCATCAGGAAGGAGGAAGATAAAACCCTGGGCTCTGGAGGCAGATAGTCTTTGTTTAAATCCCACTCTTGCCCCATCTAATGAACACAGACACATTATTTAACCTCCATGTACCTTGGCTGTCTCAATGGAAATGCTAGTAATAATGCCTAACTTCTAAATTTGCGAGGAATAAATAAAATGACACATAAAGAACTTAACACACTATCTAGTTCATGGTGAGTGTTCATCAAATGTTAACTTTCTATTATTTTTAAAGACACATATAATAAATATCAATTGCTCCCCTATTCTTAGGAATGGAAAATCATCCATATCTTTTGATTTTTAAATTAAGTTTTATTCAGTTCAAGGATTGCTAAGAAGTCCAGTGATTAATTTGGAGACCTCATGCCCACCTTTTGGAGCACATATGCTTAGAGACTATGGTTCTTAAATAGGAAGAGGATCATCGTTGATGTTCAGGCTCTTGTGCACATTCAGGGCTGGCAACTGTACTCCCCAAATTAGGGCTCTTCACCAGGTCTTTCCTGCCCTTCCTAAATTGTAGCCATTTCTACTCAAGGTTCTACCGCTAATTTGTTTAGGTTCAGGTTACCACCAATCCCAGAAATCCAAATATGACAGTCTTCTTTCCTGCTTTTGACCATTTACTTCCTCAGATACCTCAGCCTATATCTTCTTGAAACACAACCTCTTTGGCCAAACTTTCCCTGATTTTCTTTTGTCTGGCTCTGAAGGAAAACTATTCTATCTTTTCTGGGAACTGGTTGCGGTGGTAAGGTGGATCCCAGGATTTTAGGAATAAAATTTTATTTTAGATATAAAATTCCAATCTATCCTGACTAGTAGAGGGTCCTTCATTATTTTCTGATGAGATTTGCTTCAGGAAAAAGAAGAAATCTCAGAGTAACAGTGAACTTTCTCAATAATGTACTTTGTTACACAAATATGGATAAAACCCTGCTATGTATGTGACACTGTAAAGAATACTGAGAATAATATGATCTATTCATAAAAGCTTATCCTCTAATTAGGGAAATGAGACCCAGTCAAGACAAAGCTACTTAGACATCTCCGAGCTTTCTGGAATTTCTATCCAAAATACGAATATCCTTGTAGTCACTTAAATATCATGATAATTTTAACTAAAAACTAGTTTGGAGAGTTATTTCTGAGCCTGAAGATATACTTTGATGACCATAATCTTTGCCATTCTGTTTCAGTGACATGTGATGGATCAGATGTGGGATGTCAGAGAATCTTCCCGGCTGATTAGGTTGCTAGAGACATACAAAGGCCATACTCTAAATTAGCTTCTACAGTCTAATCAGAGTGAACAGACCACTTGACTCTGTGATGGAGACATATTGGCAGCCGATGAAGTCTGTCTAGAGGGATTTTGGTGAAAAACCAAAGTATATAAATGCCAAAAGCAGTTTGATTCCAGTGTAAGGACTAAAGATTATTTAGAAGGATATATTTATGTTAAACAGTTAATTTCTTTCTTAGTTTTATTTTCTTAAATTTTTGCCATATAAGTTTTAGGAATCATGTAAAATAATTTTTCTAATCTCTTTAATGTGTGATCTAAAATATATATTTTAAAAATCATGTTCAGGGGCATTTTGATGGCTCAGACCACACATTCAGACACCAACTGCCATCTGGGGCAAAATACCCTACTTGCAGATCCAAATCTTTTGATCAAGAAAGTCAATGGCATTTTGATTCTGCAACCCTGGACACATTTATAATCTATGGAAAATTCATCTCACTTGTCATGAAAAAAGTATATATATCATGAAAAAGTACCCAAGTAAGCCTAGTCTCATAATGAAATCTTTTGGGATGTACATATATTTTTTTCATATAATTTTTAACCTAAATAGAAAACTATCCTACGTTAGGTTTCCTTGGAAAAAAAATGTAAGTCAAAGTTTCTGTGTAGGGCCTTTGGGGGGTATCATTAGTATCACACTGGTGGTAAGAGTGGGGAAGGAGAATGGGCAGAAGGAAGAGTGGAGATGTGCTGAAGCACACACCCTTCATCAGATCCTCAGGAGAACTCTAGAATAGGGCTGGATCTTCATTCCTGTTCATCAGTCAACAGACATGGGCTGTCCTTGGGAAGGGGAAGGGACCTGGGATGACACAGCATATTCTTCTCTGGTGAGGGCATTTTCCAGAATATTCAACTCAGTCCTTTAACCATTAGTTCAGGCTCCTAGCAGTGGAGGAGGTAAGTACCGAGTCATCCATTACAGTTTACTAACTGAGTTTCTTAGGTCTATTTTCTTTTTTTTTAATATGGCAAGTTTTGGAAAAAACTCCTCTAGGAGTCCATTCAATGTCTTTTAGGAGAGTAACTTGCCTAAGAAATTTTAGTGTGATGTATTACAGCTCTATCCTTGCAGTTGGTCTCAATACTATAGTTGACACTCATTGTCTCCTTCATCTACTACTGTCTGCTACTTACTTCCCCTAATCTTGGCTACCATCTCTTTTGGTCTACATTATGTAACTTGATAAAACAGTACAGTCTCTAATCCTCAGGAGATGGCATCCCTGATTACCAGACCCAGGGCTATTGCACATGTCCATTTACCAATAAAATTGGAAATGCCAGTGTACCAAATGTATGTCCCAATGTTTGAGGACCTCACCTTCCCCTATTGATAATGTTCTATCACTTCTAACAATATGGCTACTCCTTTCCTTCCCTGCTGGTGTCTTGTCATGGGGAGCCTGATATGACCAGTTAATAGTTTTGGCTTTAAGTTTAATGAAATTCTTGTTTTGTTCTCAAGTGAAAGCATTCTCTTGCCAGGAACTAGACTACTAAACCTACAGAGTCAGGAATGTAAGAATGGGAAGCAAAATGGTTGAAGATTTATGATAGGCACTTTGCTGTGAAGGATATTACACTATCCATGCATAGAATCATTTCCTAATTCTTACCTCACTTGTGCTTTTATAAGACTGTTCCATCACTGTATTAAACTGGTAGTTCTGGACAGTGCCATCTGTATTAGGTCCATGCTATAATACTCATTCTATGTCTCCTTTTCTGTACTATGGGTTTCCTGGTTTGTAGCAATGTTAGATGGAATCTCGTTAGTGGTATGAAACACTTTCTAACTACTGGCATAATAAATAAGGTAATCCCATCCTTGAAATATGTGTACCTTTTGGTTAAATATGAATACTAGCCCCTTCAAGAATAGAGGGTTCAGTGTACTTTATTTTTAGTGCTGGGAATTGAACCCAAGACTTTTTGTATTCTAGGCAAGCACTCTATCACTGAGCCCTCAGTACGGTGTAATTTACTTTACATGAAGTGGCTGATTTAGTCTCATTGAGGGCTGGAGCCATATGTGGATTCCACATTGATCTCTTTCCATCACTGTAGATCTCTGTGGCTACTTTTGTCAGCTGTATCAGTATGAAATAAACCTTGAGGAGGGAGTGTTCATATCAGGTACACTCTCAGTTTTTATTCCATACCCTAGATACTGCATTCGTATGTCCATTATGTTAACACTGGGGTGACCATTTGCTGAGGCTGACGAACATCATCTGATTGGGTTACTTTACCAACAGTTACTGAATTCTATTTCTGTGGGACATATGCTCTCTTCTCTGAACAGCCAATCTGTCCTCCACTGTCTGCATATGAATCCACATATATTTTAATCCTAGACACCTCTCTTTTTATGCAGCCTGGATTATCAGATATGCTACCCAAAGCTCTGTTCAATGTAAGGATTTCCTCTTATTGCTCTCTTTTAGGTAGTCCATTTTCAGCTGGTTACACCTATACCAATGAGACCCATTTTCAGCTGTGGCCATAAAACTAAGAGCAGCTCTTCTGTTTACATTATCAGGTCAAAAGAAAACCCACATGAGGCCATAGGAGTGAGCTGGGGTGCGATATTGTAACTGACAACAGGGTTTGGGCTACTGGGATGTAATGTATAGTGCTTTTGTCCCTGGACTTGCTTGTGTCTGATATCCAACATTCTACTTCCTTTAGATTTTTGAGCACAAAGTCATTTGATATAATTAAGTTACTTAGAAATAGCTTTATCGTTTCAGTTTTCACAATGAAGACGAATTAGTGGATACAGGAGCAGAATTCATTCTAAGGCTAATTACTGAGAAAAGACTTGACTGAGTGCTCCACCTAACGCCTCATGAATGATGAGATTTTTCCATTCTGGCTGGAGGAGACAGTCTTTTCTGCCTGTGAGCTCTAGGTCCTCCAATTTGGGTTGTTTTTTCCTGGGTGTCAGGTAGTTTCCTCACATGGATAAGCTGATTAGTATCCAGGTGAATATTTCTGGGGAGCCTCTGCAGATCTCTAGAGCTTCCTCTCTTGCCACTCTCTGATCCCCAATCCTTCATCCTGTGAATCTGCCTTATTTTTCCCTTTCAATTTACCTCCTTAACTTTGTAAGTCTTTTGAGTTTGCCTCTGCTCCCCATCTTTGAACCATATCTTGAAAACTCTCCAAAGAGTAACCTGGAGCAATCACAGGGCTCACCTTTTTCCTTTTTTTTTTTTTTTTTCCTTCTTCTTCTTCCTCTTCTTTCTTCCCCTTCCTCTTAGGGATTGCTATCTTTCACTACTTAACATCAGGTATGTTGAAAAACAATTGCTTCATCTAATTTAGTTGTTTCATGTGGGGATGTAAATCTGGTCTGCATCTTGGCTCATGTCCTCAACTTTCAATGTCCATTTAGACTTGGTAGTCAACAATCTTAACATTATCAGTTTATTTTCCTTTGCTTATTATTTTGGATTGGACATAAGGAGAGGTCACAGCAAGCATTTTTAAAGTGAAGCAAAAAACAATTCTCAGATAATTTATTATCCCTTATGTCTATAATTTATGTATAGAAAATCCATGTTGTCCATGTTTATTATTTATCTCCTGGGATTGTTTCACCCATCTTCTGCCCTTTCACAGCACCTTGTATACTCTTTATGATGTTAATTACCTGTGGGCTTGTTATTTTGCTGGACAACATTCATTGCTCCTTCCTGATGGTTCCCTGAATTCTGTTATTGAAATTACGGCTTCTTATTCTACTACTCTATCCAAGGGCAACTGATCCAAAGTAGGGCAATCATGTGCTCCTTTTGTGGACAACAAAAGGTCATCCCACCTTGGTAAGCAGATCCTGTCTCATCACATCCTTTCGACTATTCCTCCTCCACCTGGCATCTCAGCCTCCTCTCCCGTTTGGTGTGTCAGTGCTCTACTGACCTCCCATCAGTTCTGCATATCTCCTGATCCATTGAAACGTTTCCTTTTCCGTAACAGATCTGCAGACATTTATTCTGTTTATAATCAGCAAAACAGTATTCTGTTTATAATCAGCTTTGCATTGTGTGAGTCCGTGGAGGACAAGAACTACGGTTTGTCTTTGTGTCTTCTGAAGGACCAGGCACAACTGAAGATGGTAAATAAACGTTGCGTTAAATTTACGCAGCTATTATCCGCCATGAAGAATGATAAAATTATGGCATTTGCAGGCAAATGGATGAAATTGGAGGATATCATGCTAAGTGAGATAAGCCAATCTCAAAAAACTAAAGGATGAATGATCTCGCTGATAAGCGGATGGGGACATATAATGGGAGGTAGGAGGGGTTAGCGTTAGGGTTAGGGTTAGGTTTAGGGTTAGGGATAAGGAGGGTGGTAAGAATGGAGGAAGGAAGGACTGTATAGAGGGAAAAGAGGGGTGGGAGGGGTGGGGGTAAGGGGAAAAAAATAACAGAATGAATCAAACAACATTGCCCTATGTAAATTTATGATTTTTAATTAAAAAATTACTCAGCTATAAAATGTTTGTGGCACCTTTCTTTTGTAGGATATGCTGTTTACTTGCTTGACTATGTTACAGTCTTTAAGTCATAGAATCAGCTGGACCTTGATCAAAACCTTCCTGAAAAAACTTTTGAAGAAATAGACAATATTTTCCCTTCAAAAGTGTATGGGAATAAAATTGTTTATATGCCACTTTAAGAAGAGTTCCAACCTGTGCAAATCTATTGGTCTAAAATATTCTAAATCTGCAAGTTGCTATTGATAACAACTAAGTTTCCTCTCTCCTATACACCTTTTCATGTCTGGGTATTTGAGTTGATTTTTTTTTTTTTTTTTTTTTCTCTTCCAGTTAATGGTTTCTTCTTCTAAGGCCCAGTATTGAAATCTGTACTCTATTACTTGTCTATTTACTTTCTGGAAGGATGGCTCCCACCCTATGTATGAGGATGGTTTCCAAACCTTTATCCCAAGGTCTTGTTTCTCATCTTTGCTCCAGTTTTCCATCTGCTTCTACTTGAGTGACATGGGCACATCCACATACTGCCACCCCATCAAAGCTAAATCTGGCACAAAGTGAACTCCTCACCTTGTAAACTGTCACCTTGTCATTTTACCACCATCATTAAAATGAGATTCATCCCCCAGACTTGGAAAGTGGGATATATTTTTGACTCCCTATTTTATTACCCTACTCATACCAATCAAGTCCACGTGAATTACATGTTCCCAAAGTCAGGCTTTTCTTCAACTGGGTTCGCCTGTGCACGTTTCCAACAGAGAAATGAAGCAGACACCTTTAGCACAACATAATGGAATTAATCTATAGGAGGGAGTGAAATATGATTCATACAACTATTTCTCAGTGGTATTTCTGAAACTGAACATATTTTGCTCTAATTAATTGAAGAAGGAGGAACTCAGGACTAGAATGAATTATCTTCTACCTATAGTCATCAGAGTCTTTTAGTTTAGCTGAGTTTTGGTGTTTTGTATCTTACCTATTAAGGACAATAAGATAGGTGACTCCAACAAAGGCAATACAATATCCACAAAATCCTATATGTAAAAGTACTAAGAAGGGCCATGTAAAAATATAAATATGGATATATTTGGAATCTAGATTTTTTCTTTATGTTTTGTTGTTATTTTATAGTGTGGTTTTTTATTTTACATTTAAATGTGGTTAACATTTTGGCTTTGCTTATTATAAATATCTTACCTTTATATCAGCACTGTCATTTATTAAATGGAATATTCCTTTGATCCTAAATCATCATTAGGTTTTAAACTATAAAGTGTCATGCCTTTAAATAAAGATGTTTTCTTTACCTGATGACAACAACTAGGTATTGAGCTAGTGCTCAAGTACATGTAGCAGGACCTCAGAGTTCCCTCGTGTCTTCGTCCTTATTTCTACCTGCCTACTCTTTTGCATATACTCAGAGTCAAGTTTCTCATTTCCCCTGAAACCATTCTTAATTGTATGTTTTCTATTCACTCAAGTGTGAAAGCATAAGCATGTTTTCAAACCCCTTTCTCTCAACCCAGCGAGTTATCCTGCCAGTTTTACTTCTGAGATACCACTTTCATTCATTTTGCTTTTTCTTATTCCGTTGTTCTTATTCCGTTGTCACCAGTAAGTGTGGGCATTATATGTTGAGCCTTCGTTATTATAATAGACTCTTCCAGGATCCCTTGAATCCAGCGTCTTCTTCAGACCAATAACTCTCCAATACCAATAGATTTTTCTCTCTAAAGCATTATGAGATCACTTTATTTCCTGCTCAACAAAACATTGATGTCTCATTATTTTTGTAATAAAGTTCAAGCTTCATAGCATGACATTTGTTGTTATGCTCTGAAACCAACCACCAGTTAAGGGTTGAACTTCATGTTATATAATTTTCCTTCTGCTATCAAGATTCTATAATTATATATTTGCTTTGCACCCTTTATTTCTTGCTTCTCACCATAGGGTTCAATTTGCTTTGCCTTTTGGCTAAACTAGTTCTTTCCAAAATATGTACCATGCTTCCCTGTCTTTGTGGCTTTGTAACACCTGTTTATTTTTATTGAAATGCTCATTTGGTCCACTTTTTCTGTGTGAGAAAGTCTTTTTATTCTTCCTGGAAAAACTAAAATGACAATCTGTTTTGATTCTCCCAGTTGGAATTAAACACGTCTTCTCTCTGTGTTCTTTTAATTCTTTTCTTCTACTTAAACCAAATCAGTTTAATAATTACTTAATGCCTATTGTTTTCCATTGTATTGATAAAACATCATCTGGTCAGTGTTATCTCCTTTGCTTCCCTCTGTCCCTCATCCCCTGTTTACTGAGGCAACTTCTGCTCATCTTCTAGATCTCAGTCTAAGTCCCACTTGGAAATTTTCCCTGAGTCCCAACAATATGTTGGCCTTCTTGAAAAATGTTTGTTGTAACATAAACATCTTCATGGTAACATAAACATCTCATGGTATGTGATGTGTAATTGTTTAAATTCATTTTCTGTCTGTAAATTGTCTATTTCATTTCAGTGTTCCCTATTATTGGTCCAATGTTTAACATATGATGATAAATATTTACTCAATGATTCAATGAATTTAATTCTCTTTTGTTCACTTTTGTAGCTGCAACAGGACCAAATCATAGGCATTTGATAGATTCAATATCTAACAAATACATGAAATGCAATGTACAGACACTCTTCTACTTATGGTGGAGTTATAGCCAATAAATCAATTGTGAATAAAAAAATGAGTAGAAAATGCAGTTAATAACTTATAAGTGTGATATAAAGTAAAAAAATTTTATGCCAAATAATTGTAAGTCCAGACATTCCTTGAGTTACCATGGAGTTGTGTACTGATAAACTCACCATAAAGTCAAAAAATCTTAAGTGCAGCCAGTGTAAATGGGGACTACTTAAAACTGAATTGAATACTGTTAAGAAATCACATGTAAACTGAGCACTTGATAATATTTGTTGAATGACTGAAGAAGTGAATGGACAAACAAAGTCATCCAAAGTGGTGTAATGACAATGCTAGGCAGAGAATTAGAAGGCCTCAGAGTGGTTGTACCACACTTTTCCTGCAGGACTTGGAGTAACTTGCCCAACCACTCTTTATCTGAGTAATGAATTCTGTAATATTTGCTGGTAAGAAAAAAATGAGGCAAAACACAAAGGCAAAGAGACTTTATAACACTACAGTTCCTAGATTGAAAGAAAATGTGTGTGGAGAATATCTTCACAAATTATTCAGTCCTGTAGAGTTAGGGGAAAAGCTTTTCCCTATCTCTGTTGAAAACAGGGTATTAGATTCAGAAAGTTCAGAGCGTTGGATCTTCTTTCCTCTGCAAAGTACAAATCACCTACTAGATATAACTGCTTTCTCCTTTACCAACAAGGGGCTATAGATTCCTTCATCATAGGTATTCCTATCTCCCGACATTGAAGATTGTAAAGATTTAAGTAGAGGTTTTAATCTCATACCAGAAGTGTGGTGCTACTCTGTATATTTCATATCCTAAGCGTTTACATACTTCTTAACCTAAGGTCCATATATTTTATATATTGTTCATGTATAAACACCCATGAAATCCCAATAGTTCAGGGGTTTAAGAAACTCCCTGAAAATCAAGGGAAAATGTACCACTTGTATTTTTTCTGGGGGAAAATTAGCACAGTTTAAAAATGAGGTTCTCAAGTGTGTTAAAAGCCTTATCTATAAAAAGATGAAAATGTCAAAGATCTTGGAAAAAAGGCCCCCAATATTGGAGAATGAGTTTAACCATAAAAACAGGTGAAATCAGAAGAATCTGAAAAGGCATAAAAGGGGTAAGAATAATCAGTACTGGATTTAGCTCATATTTGCTCTTAATTTATACTCCTAACAATTGCAGTCCAAAGAGTATCAGCAAAATCATATCAATAGGGTGGCTGTCTTCTCTGTTTTGTGCTACTATAATGAAAATAACTGAGACTGGGTATTTTATGAAGAACAGAATTTATTTCTCATAGTTCAAGGTCAGTTCCAAGATCAAGGTGCCAGTAAGTTTGTCTGCCTGGTGGGGCTGCTCTCAGTTTCCAAGATGGTGCCATGTTGCTGAATCCTTCAGAGGGGAGGAACACTGTGGCAGAAAGCAGAGGGCCAAGTGCTGCCTGAAACCTCTTAGAAAGGCCTTAATCCCACTTATAAAGGAGGAATCCTCATGGCCTAATCACTTCTTAACACTATTATGTTGGCAATACCTACATTTTGAAGTGCACAACATTCAAGCCATATCAACCCTGGCTATTCAAATCCAGGAGGATGTATGTCCTTCTCACATACAAAATACCAATATCTCCAATCATTCCAGCATTAATTCAAAAGGCTAAGGTCAAGCCTCGGCTCAGTATCATCTAAATTAGATATGGGTGAAACCCAGTGATGTGGTAGTTTACTTTCCATATGTGAACCTGTGAAATCAAACACTTTATGTGCTTCCAAACACCATGATGAGGCAGGCACACAAGATAGATTTCCTCCCATTGCAAAAGGGAAAAAGAGAAAAGAAGAGCAAGATAGCCACCCTTCTAATGATTCTGCTGAAGAAAGGAATTTTTGTCTTCCACCATGTAAGTCTAAAACTAAACAGGGCAAATGATATGAAATAATAAGGATTGAGAATTGTTTTTAATGGATGTTTTTCTTTCCAGACACATGCAGACAGGGGTTGGATCCTCCAAGACTTTGGGAGATGTCATCCCATGCTTTTTTTGGGTGCATCCCATGCTGTAGCTATGACAGAATAGAGTGAGGTGCTTCAGGTTTGCCAGGCTGGCACTGTAACCTGTGCTCCATAGACCTGGGGCTGTGGGGGAAGCCCCACCCCTATGGCTTTGATAGACTGCTCCACCAGAAAGATCCCCCATTTCTACCTTAGTTCTCTTCTGGGGTCCCAGGACTATCAGAGATATCCTCTGAAATTTAGGTGGCAGTAACCATAGCTCCCCAGCTCATGTGTCCTGGCCCCTGCAGATTAGCACACATGGATGTTGCAAGGTTTATGGCCAGCACTTACCAGAGCAGTGGGCCAAGCCACACCTGGAACCGCTTGAACCAGAGCTGGGAGGCTAAGGTGTGCTGTACCAGAATTCAGGGAGCAGGGACTCCAGGTGACTTTGAGCAATGAGTTCCAAGGCCTCACTTGGGCTGTGGGCCCCTCCCTCAAAACTGTCCTGCTCTCCAGACCTTGGGGCTTGAGCCGTCAACCTAGGATATCTCTGAATTACCTCTGAAGTCATTCTTCCTTTGCCTTGATGAATAGCATCTGGCTTCCTCCTACCACACTAGTCTCCTTATCAATTTAGTTGCTTAGCCAAGTCCTAGATTTCTCCCCATAAGCACGATTTTTTATTCTTTACATGACCATACAATTTTCCAAATCTTTATGTTTTGCTTCTCTCTTAATAATAAAGTCTGTCTTGAAATAATTTCTCCCGTCTTGCATTTTACAGGCACTTAAGATAACACTGCTGACAAAACATTACTGCTTTGAGATTTCTTCCACCAAATAGCCTCGTTCATTGCTCCTACGTTCTGTCTTCCTCAAAGTCCCAGGACATGAACATAAAAGTTCTTTGCCACTCTAGAAAATGGATGACCTTTTCTCCAGTTTCCAATATCTTGTTTCTCTTTTTTTATTTTTGTCTGAGATCTCATCAGAATAATCTTGGTCGTCGTGAACACTTAAGTGATCTGGAGGCATGAGGCCTCCTCTAGAGCCCACCCACAATGGCTCTTAGTACTGCATGCACAGCCATACAGTAGTTCCCAGAATCCATTTCAAAATGTTTCCAGCTTCTACCCATCACCCAATTTCACAGCCACTTCCACATTCTTAGGTATTCGTTATGGTAACACATCCTCCTCTCAGAGCCAATCTCTGCTTTATTCTTTTTCTGTGCTGCTGTAACAAAAATATCTGAGAGTGGGTAATCGATAAAGAACAGAAATGGATTTCTCACAGTTCTGGAGAAGGGGACATCTTAGATCAAGGTGCCAGAAAGTTTCATTGTCCAGCAAGAGCAGTTCTCTGTTATTTGATAGTTATTTTTTAAAAGTCATTTCCCATGTAAAAGTAGTATTTTTAGAATTTCCTGGTAGAAGGGCCTTTTACAAAGTAGTTTATTGATTTCTAATTTAATTGAATCGTTGTCAGCCCTGATGCTGTGTCCTTCAGAGAGGAGGAACACCGTCCTCACGTTGTGGAAGGCAGAAAGGCAAGTTCCTTGATGCTGAGTTAAACCTCTGCTGGGAGTATGGATCAGGTTTGTCCCCCCAGGGTTCACAGGTGACAAGCTTGGTCCTCAGTGTGGTGTTATTAAGAAGTGGAGGAACCTTTAAGAGTGGGGTCCTAATGAAAAGTGGTCAGATCCCTTTTAGACCTCCAAAATATGAGCTAAATAAGCTTCTTATCTTTAAAACATATCTAACCTCATATACTTTTATTATAGTAACAGAAAATGGACTAGTATTCATTCTCAATCCAATTCATAAGGAAAGGAAACTTATGACTCAATTACCTCTTTTATTATTATCATTTTATTTTCATTAGAGCATATAGTTATACATAGTAGCTGAGTTTATCCCAACAAAATCATACCTGAATGGAATCTGACTCACTCCATTTCAGTCACCATTCCTCCCTCCTCCCCACTTCTTACACCACTTCCACTCCTTTGATCCTCCTCTTGCTCATTCATCATTCATCCTTACATGGTGCTTTCCACATACACCTATAGGTGTTATTCCCAGTGGTATATTTATATATGTACATAACATGATTTTGTTAAATTAATTTCACATTTCCTCTTTTCCCATCTGTTCTGTCTCCTTCTTCTACTCCAATGATCTTACTTATATCTTCATGTTATCTGATCTCCTCTTTTTCCTTTTTTTTCCTCTAGCTTCTACATATGAGAGAAAACATTTTGATCCTTGATTTTCTAAGTCTGGCTTATCACTTAGTATGGTGTTCTCCATTTCCATCCACTTACTGTCAAATGCCATAATGTCATTCTTCTTTATGGCTAAGTAAAACTCCATTGTGTATATTTACCACATTTCTTAATACATTCATCTGTTCATGGCACATCAACTGTCAATCACCTCTTAAAGGGCCCACCTTTTAGAACTGTCACTTTGTCAATAGCTAAATTTTGGAGGAGACATATTCAAACCATAGTAGTGATCTTTTAAATAGCTTATGAAAAATAACAAACCTGATAGCTACTAAAAAGAGAAATGGAGAAAAATATAAATAAGTAGAAAGGAAATATTAATTATATAAGCCATAACAGACCCTAACTATTTTAAAGAATGAATTCTCACCAGCATAGCTGTGATTGGTTATATTAAGAGAAAGAGATGACTTCAGAAAAGAATTAATTGCTTTCACAGTAGTTTTAAAATGGAATGGAGACTTAAAATCACAATGAGAAATCACTTTATATACATTCATGAGTCTACATGCATGCAGAATTTCTACATACATATGTATGTTTATATTTATGGCATATATGTATATATATATAGTACATAACAATTTATGAGTCAATAGTGGGAGTTCATGAGTTTTTGAAAGTTGTATATTTATAACTCAGTTTTAGAAACTTGCTTTAAATTAGTATTTGAAACTATTGTGGGAACATATCTATGCTTTCAAATTTAAGGAATATCCATTATTTCCTATTTTCTTGAGTTTTTAACCATGAACTTTTGTTGAATTTTGATATCCCTTTACACCCATTAATGAAGCTGTGCATGGTGTCCTTCTTTTCTCTGGAGGTTATCCATGATTTTTTTTTTTTTAATTCTAGTGTCTAGAATACAGTGAATGACATGATGGCTTTCTTAGTATTAAATCATTTTAATTTTTTTAATAAACTTACATAAATTATTTTAAAGAATATGATATTGAATTCCTTGCTAATATTATACTTAAAATTTTGTCATCACTGTTCATCAGATTCATCTCTATTTTTCATTTTTTGTTATGCATTGTCTCACAAAATATTGTACTTGCTTTATAAAATGAATTGGAAATCTTTTTCTATTCTGGAATAGTTTATTATTTAGCTATTTAAGGGTGGTGCTAATTTCATGTTGAGGACATCTTAGTCTGCTGTTTATCACAGGGAAAGCTCAATCTTTGTCTTTTCAACTGTAATTAGTCTGTTTGTACATTGTGTTTCCACTGGAGATAATTTTGATGAGTTGTATTTTTCTACAAAGTATTAATTTCATGTAATACTCAATGTGTTATGATTTTTAGACTTTCATTGTTTTGTTATTTCCAATTTTGTGTATTTGTGCTTTCTTCCTGTTTTCAGCATTAGACAATGATTTTTCTAATCTGTTGATACTTTTATCTTTGATTTACATTTTATTTATTTATTTTTTTGTTTTCTAACTCATTTTCTCCTTTTGTCTTTATTAATACCTTTCTTTTGATTTACTTTGTTGGTCTTCCTTCTTTCTTGATTTTCTACTAACCTATGTATTGTTATTGATATGAGTATTTAATGCTATGTGTTTCTCTTTGGTAACTGCTTTAGTTCTAGTCCATAGATTTAAAATGTTTCCTTTATTATCATTATTTTGAAGCTGTTTTACAATTTTGTATTATTTTTCTTAAAAAAACTAAAAGTTATTTGGTAGTTCTTTAAATATTTCCAGATAGAAGGGCCTTTTTTTAAGTTATTAATTTCTGTTTTAATTTTTTGTCAGAGGGTTTTTGGGTACTATTTATAATCTTTGAAACATAGATTTTATTTTGAGACCTACAATACAGTCAACTAATGTAAATGTACTCTTTGCATTTGGAAAAAAGATCTATTCTCTATTACTGGGGTTGAATTCAATGAATATCTATGAGATTTACTTTATTGATTGCATCATTTAAATCTTCTATCTATCTATAGAAGATTTTTTGTACCTTTTATTGGTCTTGGATTGAGAGAGGGGTGTTAAATTTTCATGTTATTAATGTGTTCTCGCTATTTCTTCTTACATTTCCTAGTTGCTGGTTTCTGAAAATTGCTGCTGCATTATTTGGTGAATAAATATTAGTTACTGTTTTTATTGTGAATTATGGTTCTTAGCAAAGTGTTCTTTGTTTTTGCTTCTATTAATTGTTTTAACTCTCAGTTTACCTTGTCAGATACCAATATTATAATCCCTGATTTTTTAAAATTTGTATTTGCCTGGGATATCATTAGTCATCCCTTATACTCAAACTTTTTGAGTCTTTTAAGAAATTCAGTCATGGCTCTTCTGTAAGGAGTAGTGTTTGATATATTTTGTTATCAACTCTAAACTGTATTTCTAAGCCTATGTGGGTTATGCACTTTATTTTCATTGTTATGATTGCATAAAGGACTATAGTTCTGTCATTTGGCTTAATGAATGAATATATACATATGTTTTCATAAATATTCTTTCAAATGTAGATTATTATACTTGTGTCTACCTTTGGTATTTAGAGAAGCTTATACTTTTATTTTAATGGCTACCTTACTATTAACTACCTTCATATAATACCTGTCATTACCTCTCTTTACTTTTTTTCTGGCTACTGTCTATTGGTTTACTACTGTCAACAAAATTGAAATAACCAGTTGCTTCTTCACTTCCTCTCATTTCCAGTCTCCCAACATTTAAAATTCTTCCCTTCATTTAAAAAATAATTGTGGGCTGGGGTTGTGGCTCAGTGGAGGAGTGCTTGACTGGCATGTGTGTGAGGCACTGGGTTCAATTCTCAGCATCACATATAAATAAATAAATAAAAATAAATAAATAAAATAAAATAAAGGTTCATTGACAACTAAAAATATTTTTAAAAATAATTACCTATATATTCATAGTATTTGGCCATTACATACAATAACATCTCCTATGTAAACATTTATACATACATATTTGCACATATATGTATATAATTTAAATTAACATCTCATTATATATTTGCATGTGTACATATTTTATATATATATATATATACATTTCCAAAAATATATATTTGTTACTGATCATCGGATTAGTGATTTATCTAAAGCTTGTTCTCTAATGGATTCCTCAGGAAAAGTTTATGAAAAAATGTTCCTTAACTCTTAAATGTTTTCAGTAGTTTGCCTGTGGCCTTTGTACTTGAGTTCACTTTGACTGGATATAAAGTCTTTGCTTACGTATTATTTTCTTGTACATCTTAAATATGCTTGTCCATTGTTTTGACAAATTTAATGATAGACAATTTCATTTCTCTTATGCACGACTAGGTCTTTTCTGCCTAGTTAACTCACCTTTGCTTTATGTTTTTCCTTTAAAGGGTAATACTTGAAGGAATATGGCTTGGTACTTGGTATTGGCTGTTAGGTGTCATTTTTCCCACTTAAGAATCATGCCTTTTTAAATATGTATTTTTAAGTTTTATTTAACTTTACATTTTTTAAACATTGGTTTTAGTATTTATTCTTTTTCAGGGAACCATTTATATTGGATTCATAAGCTATTTTTTATGACTTTCACTTGCTCTTAAATAATTTTATTTCTCTATTTCTATTTTGGTTTTTAAATTTTTCTTTTTAATCTATTTCTCTTGAAGTGTATATGTCATTTTTATTCCTAGAGTTCTGTGACTTCTTTTTGAAAAGCTCATTTTCTCCAAACTCTTCAAATCTAAGTTTTTCTAATTCTGATTTATTTTCATAAATGTTCTCTCATATATTCTCTCAAATATGTAAATATGTCTTTTTAAGTTCACTTCATATATATGTTGAGGAGGATCATCTATTTTGGCATTTTTAAATTAATGTTATGCTGCTTTTTATCCTTCTTTCTTATAATATTAAGGACTTATCATAATATTTCTTATTATGTTGTTGTAGATTTCATACTTTTCTAGTTTTTACAATGAGTTACAGAAGACTCCCAAAAGTTTACAGATAATGTATCTTCACAAAATTCTATTTTTCTTTAGTTTTAAAACTTTTGTCTTATTTTCCACTAAAACTATTTCACAACATATATGCTTCACTAAGTACGTTATGCCTTTTAGTGTAACTGATTTTGTTACATGAAAATATTTCATTTAAAATCTTTTCCAGATTTTATGTGTTAGATGGTTCAAAATCCATACATTTCATTTCATTTTTTTTTTTTTTTAATTTGCAGGAGAGCTGCTTTCACTTATGGTCTATTATTCGCTCCTGATCACTTCTCTAACATTGTGTTGGAGGACAGAATTATTTCCTAGTAGTTCTAATCTCTTCTATTTTCATACCATCATCTAAATAGGATAATAAAATTTAGTTACCTTTTCCCCTTTGCTCTTTATTCCTCATCCTTGGTGCAAGGTCTAAAATTATAAATTACTATGGGTAGTTACATCTTTTGATGCTCTACTTCTTTTTTTTCTTTTCTTTTCTCCTTCCTTCTTAAGAAAACAGTAAACTTTGTTATTTGAACATCCTTAAATCCCAGAACTTTTTGTTTTTATTTAGTTTTTTCATCAAGGGTGTTTTTAAATGTGATTTCCATGTGTCTCAAATGTCTGAATACTTTTTTTTTCTTTTTTCTTCTTTCTTTTTTACAGTGGGTTCAAACCCAGGGCCTCCTGCCTGTTAAATAAATGCTCTACTACCAACCTACACCCCCAGACCACATGTCTGAATTTTTACTTCCGTAAATACCTTTATTGCACATTCACTTAAGTATAATTTGACTACTTCAAAATAATTTTCCTTAAATATTTTGAAGGAAATCAAAATCACTCATGTTGTTGAATAGTTGTTGTTCTTCTTATTTTTTGTTAGTTATTTGTTCTTTGTGGTTACAATCTCAATCTTTATATATTCTTAACTGACATTTTTCCTCTATGTATCTTAGCTTCTTTTATATTTCCTCTCCTTTCATCCTTTTTTGTTGACTTCTAGAATATTTCTTCAATCATATTTTTTAGCTTCTGCTAGTCATTCTCCCACTGTTTTTTTTTTTTTATTATTTATTTCAACCATTGTATATTGGAACCTAAGATTTCCTCCTTATTTTTCCTTAGCATTTACAAAATCTCTTCTTTAGTCCATTTGAGGGGTTTGATTATTTCACGTTTCACCAGTCATTTCCAAAAATACTACCTGATGTGGTTTACATTTTGTGTGTTATCTGCCTTTAATTGGTATTCTTTGGCTAATTACTTCACCTGCAATTTCATCTTATCTCGGAGATAACAGAATCTGGACTGGTCTTGTGTATCATTGGTCCACAGTCATCTGGTAGGTTTAATGAGAGATGAGGGACTGTGTCTTACAGCAGAGACCCCAAGCTCCACAGGGTGCCCACATCAATATCTGATGCCATTCCACCAGGCCACTTCTCAGGGGTTCTACCTTAATCTTTGAAAGAAGTACCACTGAGAGTAGACAAGCATCTTAATTTAAAAATTCAGTTAGTTAGGATTTGGAGTGGTAGAAGTGAATAAGTAAAAGTTTCTGACCAACAGGTAAAATCTATTCTTGTCTATATCAGCTCTTTGTCCGCCTGAATATTATCCAGTCTACCCTGAGTAGTTGAAAATTTTTTAATTGATTTCTACCTTGCAGTAATGATGGTAATGATGGGTCAAGCAGCAACTCTTCCAAGGACAGATGGGAGAGAGCCAATAGTAAGTTTAAAATTAGTCAACATCTTATCCTTTTACTAATATATTTTTTGTCATCCTGATATTATGTGCTCTTTCTCTCTTTCTCTCTCTCTCTTACACACACACACACACACACACACACACACACACACACAACAAACAACCCCCCCACACACAATATTAGGTTCTACAGAAAAAGAGAATCAATAGGATGTGTGTGTGAATAGATAGATAAATAAATTTATTATAAGGACTTGACTCATGATATTATGGAGGCTGACAAGTCCTAAGAGCTATAGAGGCAGCCAGTAAGTTGAGAGCCAGTGGGGTCAGGGCATTGTTCCAACCTAATCTGAAGGTTTGAGGACCAGGAAAACTAGCAGTGTAGTTATAGTCCACAGACACGGAGGCTTGAGAACCAAGAAGAGCCAATGTTTCAGTTAAAGTGTGAAGGCAAGAAAGCCTATGTCTCAATTTAAAGACAGTGTCAGGAAAGAAGAATTGTCTTACTCAGGAGATTTTGTTCTGTTTAGGATTTCAAATGATGGGATGAGGCCCACCCACATCAGGGAAGGCAATCTACTTTATTCAATATCTACAGAGTTAAATGTTAATCACATCCAAAAACATCTCATAGAATTACCCAGAATAACATTTGGCCAAATATCTGGACATTTTGGGGTTCAGTCAAGTTGACACATAAAATTAACCATCACATAAACATGCACACACACACACACACACACACACACACACACACACACACACACACACACACACACACACACTCCCAATCTGAGGCAGCCTTATGTGTTCTCTAAAGTGTTCATTTAGTTTCAGTGTTGGCTGCTCATATTTATGCTTCTATTTCTCTTTTCTAATACCTGCAGAATTGATTTTGAAAGATGCAGCTGATAGCCTATACTAAAACTTCCTGTCTTATCAGAAGGAATAAGTCTATTTACAAAACCTGGACTTTTATATTGCATCAATGCCTTTCTTCTATATCAGAGAAAATTGCTGTTCTTCTCCCAACTAATTTTACTTTTTTGACCTCTTTTCCTCATCCCCATTATTTTGCCCATTACACTGACCAATTAAGAAGCTGTACCTTGTATACATGTTAGCACAAACTTATTTCTACTCTATCTGGACCAGTAAGAACATTCCTCATAGAAGGACATGAGAAATGTTTATGGAATGAATAGAAAAGTGAATGAATAATGAATAGATGAATGGAATGATCATTGAGATCAAATCTTTAACTCAAAACTCATGAAACACTATGCAAATGAGAAACACATTTTATGAATGGTGCTAAAAAGTCTTATAGTTGAGCTGTAAAACATAAAATACTTCCTAGTTTTAAAACACAAGATTGAACCATCAAAATTGCTGGTTCTTGTGATCACTTGTTGTGTCTCATTATAGTTCCAAGTAATTCTCATTTATTTAAATTTGTGTGTCTTTCTGTGTATGTTTCTGTTCAATTTTTTTTATCATGCTTCAACTGGATTTGGTTAGTGTCTATATGATGGTTACTAGGAAAAACCCTAAGAAATTATTCCGTGACTTGTTAAGTTCTGGATGCTTCAAAGAATCATTATCACCTTATTGAGCAGCCATTCTTTCTCTTTTGTCTATTACCTCCTGTTCTGTCTTTCTCCTCTCTTTTTAAAATTTTTTTCTAGTAGGAAGGAGTGGGAGTTCCGAATTGGTTTTGGAGCATTCTGTTCTATGTGGGGAATTAGCCAGCATTCTTGACTTGCAAGAACTTAAGAATAAAATGATTTGACAGAATGTAAATTTAGCCCTACTTTGATAGCTAGGTTGTGTGTTTTTCTCATAAGCCCAGAACACATTTGATATTAGTTTGGTTTAGAAAACAATTTTCTTATGAAATTGAAAGAACATAAGCAATGAAAATTAGAGAAGTGACAATTTTAGTTTTCTTAACCTGGCATTGTTTATTTCTGAACTTACCTGAGATCCTCTTTTAAATACATTGAGTAAAATGATATCTATCTTTCCACCAGTAAGTTTACTTTTTACAGTATTTATTGAGTACCTATGATATGCCAACTTGCCAGGCACCATTCTTGGACCTGGAGAAATAGCTAACAAACTAACATTTAATAGCACACTCCTGTTATTTATCCTTAATTAAGTTTATTCTGATTTTATTTATTTGTCCCAATTACATATAAATAGTAATAGCAAACAAGTATAAATACAAATCAATGTATATTGAACTAGCCTGGATAAATTCATAAATTATTGTTCAGAATTTCACTTTATAGGCAACACTTTCACAGTATTAGTACTGTTTGTTGCTTTTGTCATTTTAGGAAAAAACATATCTACAAAAATATTTGTTTACCAAATTTGGCATTCTAAATTTTATTTTCTTTACTTCCTAGCTAAAATAAATATTGCTTCTATCAAATTTTGCTATGAATTTCAATTTATTTATGTTGTAACACATGCATCAAATGAATGTCTTCTTCCTCACCATTCTGAGTATTCATAGAAGCGAATTTTTATCTGTTTGACATTCAACAAATATTTATTGATTCTTACATGTTGAATTCTGGAGATAGAATAATAACAAGACAAGGCATGTCATCAAATCAGAGCTATAATTCTAAAAGTTGGGAAGAGTTGTAACTCTAGACCTTGGTGAAGATTGATAAGCAACTAACCACTTAGGCTCAAATGTGGAAAACTAAAAATTATATATGACTGTGTTGCATATTAACTCATTATAAGATGTAGAAGCAAATGGTGAGTTTATGCTTATTGCATTATTACTTCAAACACTACTCTGGGGATATTTTATGATAGATGTGAGTTTTCAATAGCCCTTAAGTCATAAGATCTCTGTAGGAAAACCCAAAAAGACAAAGCACATGTGATATCTTTCAAAGAAGTTATTTCCACAGTGATGTAAGTTTGTGTGTGTGTGGGTGTGTGTATATATGTATATGTATATATATATATATATATATATATATATATATATATATATGAACATGCGCACACATACATGGCACCTTTTTGAAACTGACTTGATTTCTTGGCTGTGTTAACATTAGTAGAGCTCTTAATCTGTTCACTGCAAAGGTCAACATGGTGAAAGCAACCTCTTTCAATAAGAAGATATTTTAATAAAACTAGTTATTTGCTTTTCTTGAGATTTGCACTGAAGAAATGATAACAAAGAAGAAGAACTTAATCAAATATTCACCCAGTGTTTACAACATAAAAAGCCTTCTGGTAGGTGCTGCAGGTGATAAAGTGGACCTCAGACAGGCCCTGTCCTCAAGCATTTTGCAGTCTAGGTAGGCAAGCTAAGATCTGTAGTGTGCCGCATTCAGAGGAGCTTTCCAGAAGGACTAGCTGGAGGAAGTGAAACAAGGTGTTCTTAAAGGACAGTTCTCACTCTCCCTTCATTGAGAAAAAGAAATAGGCTGCATGTCAGTCTTTCTGTCTCAATGTTCCATATAACAGTACTTTGCACTCAATGGAAAATCAAAAAGCATGTTTTTGAGAAAATATGAACCCACATATAACAACAAAAGAGGGTCTTCCAGAAAAATGTGAACAGACAATGAATAATGATGATAATAATAATTGTTACTGCAGCTAACATTTATTAGGTACTGTTTTAAAGTGTTCAGAGCTACTAACTGATTTAATTTTCACAGTAACTTTATTGAAATAATTGCTATCATCATGCTTATATTATACAAAAGAGAAAACTAAGGCATAAAAAGTTCACTAACTTGTCATGCATCTTGTGAGTATCGAGGTATGCCCTTGACCCCAGAAGTCTGGCTGCCATATCTTTGCTCTTTGCCAGTGCACGATACTGCTTGTCAAAGCACTAAGTAGAGGGGAGCTGAAGAATGATATGACATGCTCACTGCCTTCAAAGAGCTTAGAATCTAACTGGAACATTTGAAAATTTCAGGCCATTTAAGCAGCTAAATCATAATAATTACACTAAAATTAAAGCTGTCGCAACTAATCTTAAAACAAAGAGCAATGGCACAAATGAATCAATTAGAGAAAGAGGAGACTCCTGAAACCTGGAGTTCTCTGGGAAGGGTTCTTGGAGGAAAAGGAACTTAGATTAGTCTTGGGGAAACTGGGTTAGATTAAAAGAGTGAGAAAGAAAATATACTCCATAGAGAAGACATATCATGAATTGAAGCAGAGTGACCCTAACTTATGAATGGCCATGTTTTGGAGAAAAGGTATAGGGGAGATTGCCTGTAATGATGGTTCTTGACTTGCAAGTGTTAAACAATGGTAAAATACAAACAAACCAAAAAACCCCTGGTAGACATGCCTGAGTGGCAAGATGATTTGGCCCCTGTCAATCCTTTGGGTCTGGTGGCTTTTGGAATTTTGGCAAAACGGGGACTCCTGTAGCCTGGGTTCTGTGGCTTCCAGGAATTCTTCCCTGAATAAGCTCAGTGGGCTACAGCCATCATTGCCATGAACGTTGGCACAAGTTGGTTTTCTAGTTCTCTGTACTCTGGAGACCTGAGACTTCTCAGTGTGAAGAAAATAGCTTAGTCTTCCTTTTAGTCATTCTCAAAGGCAAGCCACTTTTTCTCTTTTCTCTCTGTCCAGGGCACTTTGCAAGATTCCAAAAATTTAGGTATTTTTAAAAGAGAGGGAAGACAGCTTTCATTTCATTTCACACATGCTCTGAGGCAAGGGATTGCAAAGACTGGAAAAGAGAAGTGAGGGCAGAAAAAAGAAAGTGAAACTTAGAATACACAAATTAATCCCTGCAGGTTATTTGTCCATGTTTCATCATCAGGTGACTCACCGGTAGTTTATCATATAAAATGTCAAACACTTAGATGTTTTAAAGTATCTTCATGTGTCTTTCTTTTGAGTCTCAGGTTGTCCTCCCAGCGTTCACATTGTTTTAAGAATAGTTGGCGTGTCTGGGCTTACCTCTGTGATAGAACAAAAAAAAAAAAAAAAAAAAAAAAAAAATGTTTAAAGCTTTACCAGCTTTTGGAAGACAGAATTATGCTAAATATAGCCCAGTATTTCACAGCTTGTAAAATCAACTATGTAGCAGAAACCTGACGTTGTCCTCAAAAGAAATATGGCAAGAAAAGACCACTGCCTGCTTTAATCAACCCTGCCATTTCCCCTGGAATTTCACTGAAATGGCTGGACATGTGCATTCCACATCCTGGCTGGTGTTAATATAGTTTTCTATAAAAAGAGAGGAAGACAAAAGGAAAGGCAAAATGTGCTCTGCAATGGAAAATGTGATCCTCAGCTACTGGGATAAAATTACATTGACAGTGGGGAGTTATTTTCTTCTTCCAAGAACAATGTTTGATGTTGGAACTAGACTCTGGTGATGAAACTCAAGACTTGGGAGATAAATCTGATTGAAATTTAGAAAAGGGGTATCAGAGGTTGCTTAGTAGGGTGATTTTAGGGGTTAGCAGATGAAACACGGTTACACTTTGCCTTGTCTGTCTGTCCTCTTTGTTGGACAGAGATACTATGGCCTATTCCCCATGGTTGCACATAACAAAAGAAATTTGAATTCTGACATAATTATTCGTTATAAATACTGTGACATTTTAATATCTAGAGAATGCTTAAATCTTGCCTAGTTTCCGCTTCTTTTCCTTCTTGATGTTGATTTCTACATCTCTTCCTATTTATCTCTTCTGTGCATCACGCATATTTCACTATGAACTCGATTTTGTGGGTGAAAGGCCACAACTAACCGTTTGCATGCCTTATCTCTGCCCTAGAGAGTGGTGACTCACAAATGAGCTAGCTGCACCTACTGTACATAAAACAGCAACATCACTTTGATCTCTCCTTAATGTGCTAGGTTTAGATTACTTTGTGAGCAAAAGGGGTGAGAGGTGGCAGGATACTATTTTAACTAACTACTGGGGGCAGTATTTATTCATGGTGCAGGTTTTTAATGGGAAAGATGGAACATGAAAGCCTGTCAAATGTACTGCTCAAAGAGTCTGACAACACAGAATATTTTTATAGATGAAAGGTGAGGAATCTCCAACTTCTTAGTGTAATATAAATTGTATGGAGAAAGTAAGACATGTAAAAAAGCCAGATAGAAAGCTATCTATATTCTGTTATGACTTCATGGAACCCTGCCACAAGACCAGAGGACTATTTCAGAGTTGCATTTATTAGATACTAAGTATGACATAGTGAAAAACACAAATATATACTTTGAGGAAGATTTTCATCACACTTACAATTAATGTAATATTATTTTACTAAGAACTAGATATGTCAGAAAGTGTCTCTTCCAATGTTGTAACAGGAGAGAAACTGAGAAGGCAATATACAAAGACCATATTATTCATGCTTGGAAGAGTTATTTTATCTTTCACTTCCTATCGGACTCTAAATTCTATTATATTTAATTCAGAAATTGCTTGAAAATTCTGCCTTTGCCTTTGGTGAGTCACTCATGGTTCATTTTTTCTGGCTCACCACAGCCTTGCCCCCAGAATGAATCTCAATCCTTCTTTCTGTCCACAAACCCTGGTGGTATCTGATATACTTTGGATACAGTGGCTGTCTATGGCAACATTTCTCAAGGTGGAGTGGTAGAAGATACAAGAGAACTTCTGGAATAATTTTTTTTGTAGAACTCTCCAAGATGATTTTGATTGTCCAACTTGTGCCTAGGAATCATTTGTGTTAAATTGTTTAGCCCTTTTTAATCTGGCTATGACTCATTGCATTAATTATCTCAGCATCTGTGAATTCCACTTATATTTTATGACTCTCATATTTTGATATATTATTTCATCTCTGGAATATCAAATTCCACTCTACCCTCCTTTACTCTCTCCCTAGAATACTTCTACTTCATTTTAAATTCCAAGCACAAAACTGATTCTCCAGTAAAAATTTTTCTATCAGTCCCCCAAAGATATAATTGTTCTTACCCTAGATATTTTCACAGCAACATGATGATGAAAGTGCATTTCTAATTTGTGTTTTTAAATAGCTGTCTTAATCTACCACCAGACTGTGGACCAGGATGCTTATTCATTTTTGTGAGTACTGATTCAAATACAGTTGCAAGTTCAAATACAGTGGTGATTTTAAGAGATGACTCGATTGCTTGTATTATGTGATTAAATTGTCCCTTAATGCAAATATATGAACCTTAATTATAGAGCTCATAATTTTTACATTTGTATATACACATGTAATCACCACTCAGATAAAGGTATAGAACAACTCCAATTTCCCAGAGATTCCTTCATGATCCTTCCTAGCCAATATCTTCCTTCTACCAACAGAGGTAACTTTTTTTCTGACTTTTATGTAATAAATTAATTCTGCTGGCCTTGAACTCCATATGAATTCTATTAGTGGAATCAGATGGTATTTGTCATTTGTGACTGACTTCTGTCACTCAACATAAGGTTTTGAGATTCATCCATGCTGTTGAATGAATCAGGAGTTCATTCATGGTACTGAATTCCATTTTATAAATATGCCATGATTTGTTTATCCATTTTTCCTTCATGAGCATATGTGAAATTTATAATTTTTAATTCTAAGGAAAAAAGTTACTATGAATATTTTTCTAACTATTATTTTTCATGGACTTTTTACTATTCTTCTTGAGTATATACCTAGATATTGAATTGGTGGGTTAAAGACCAGTTTTACTTATTAAAAATGACTGGACCAAATTTTACACTCAAAAGTTAAATATGAGAGTTCTGCTTTGCTCTATATCCTTGCCAAAAATTGCTATTGTCAGTGGTTGATTTTAGAGATTCTGGTAGTTTTGTGGTAATATGTCAATGCATATTGAATTTACATTTCATTAATAAGAAGTAAAGTTCATCAATTTTTTTATACTTCCTAGTCATTTTGATATCTTCTTTTGAAAACTACCTCTTTGATTTTTTTGTGTGTGTGTCCACTCTTTTTTCTGGGTGGGGGAAGGATACCAGGTGATTGGAGCACTTAACCACTGAACCACATCCCCAGCTCTTTTTATTTTATATTTTGAGACAAGGTCTCATTAAGTTGATTAGGGTCTCGCCGAATTGCTCAGGCTGGCTTTGAACTTGTGATCCTCTTACCTCAGCCTCCCAAGTCACTGGGATTACTGGCTCACATACTCTTTATTGAGTTATCTTTTTCCTATTGCTATGTTGGAGTTCTTTATATATGTGAATATAAATGCTTTGTTCAGTGTATATACTAAAAGTATGCTTTCTCAGTTGTGAAATGCTATTCTTACTTTCTTGATTTTAATAAATTTTATTTATTTATTTGCAGAGTAAGGTTTGAACCTGGGGTCTTATGTAGAACAGGCAAGTACTCTACCACTATCTTCCTCTTCAGCCCTTTTCAAATTTTATTTTGAGACAGGGTCTTGCTAAGTTGCCTGTACTGACTTTGAACTTGAGATCCTTGTTCGTCGGTCTCCTGAATAGCTGGAATTACAGACATGTGCCACCACACTCAGATAACAGGTAATAATTTTTTAGAGCAGTTTTAGGTTACAGCACAATGGAGTAGATGGTACAGGGATTTCCCCTGCCCCACACGTGTGGTCTCTTCCACTATCAACATCTCCCACAGAGTGTTACTTGGTCACAATCCATGAACCTGCTGTGATAGGTCATTCTCACCAGAAGTCTGTATTTGACTTCACTATTCCCTCAGTGGTGTTCGTTCATGGGTTTTGACGAAGGCTTCATGAGAAATATCTACTATCGTAGCATCATACAGAAGAGTTTCACTGCCCTAAAATCCTCTGGGCTCTACCTAACTCCTCTCTGCTTCCCTCTTACCTCTTGACAATCATTGATCTCTTTACTATCTCCGTGGTTTTAGTTTTTCCAGAATGTTATCAAGTTGGAATCACATAGTATGTAGCCTTCTCAGACTGGCTTCTTTCACTTGGTAATATACATTCAAGTTTCTTCCACATGTTTTCATGACTGAATAGCTTGTTCTTTTTACTGTGGAATAATATTCCTTTGCCTTGTGTGTCCAGTTCATGTTTGTTTTGCTTACGAAGGACATTTTGGTTGCTTCCAAGCATGGACAATTGTGAGTAAAGCTGCTATAAACTTCCATGAGTAGATTTTTGTGTAGAAATAAGTTTTCAAGTCTTTTGGGTAAACACCAAGAAGAACTGCCAGACTGCATAGTAAGAGCAATGTTTAGCTTGGTCCTTCACTATTGTGCTTGCTGTTTGAGGTTTTCTTTACTCTGTGTGTGTGTGTGTGTGTGTGTGTGTGTGTGTGTGTGTGTGTGTGTGTATACATATATACATATATACATGTATATTGGTCTGCTTGTTCTAACAGTTACTGAGAGAATTGGGCTGAAATCTTATAATGTTTTCTCAATTAAATTAGTTGGGTATGTCATATTGTTCAAATCTTTTATACTCTTGCCATTTTTTCTGCTTATAGACTCAGTTACTGATAAATGTACTAAAATTTCCAATCATAATAATGTACGCAATCTGTCTATTCTTTTAGTTCTGTTAACTTTTGCTTTATATATTCCAAAACTTCATTTGAATTCATACAAATTTAGGTTTATGTATTTTCTTGTTGAATGATTCTTTTATCTCACTGAAATGTCTCTATCTTGTAACGCTTTTTGACTTCAGTGCAATTTTGCCTAATATTAATTTAGCAATAGCATCTATACTAAGTATTTGTATGAAATACCTTTCTTCCATTGTTTTATTTTCAACTTTATTTTTATATGTAAGTACTATCCTTGTAAATAGCATACAGTTAGATCTTTGAAAATCCTACCTGATAACCTTGTGTTTTATCAGGAATATTTAGTCAATGTACGCGAAATGAAACTATAACATGGTTAGGTTTAAGCTTTCCGTCTTGCTATCTATTTCTCATTGTTCTTTAATTGTTTTCCCTTTCTTTTGGATTTATTAATTTTCCCCCTAATTTTTCTCCTCTATTAGCTTTATCTTTTTGGTTATAACATTTAATATCATGATTTTCTGAAATAAATTCCTTAATTTTTTTGTAGTTTGCCTTAAATTAGTATTTTACAACATTCTAAATAATGCAAGCTATTTCTATCACTTGTACCCCACTGAATGCTCTCTCATCTGTGTTGTTTGGCTATTTTTGTCGTGCATTTAATTCCAATGGGGGGGGAAAATGAGCAACCTACAAAATACTACCATTGATGCTATAAGTGGTCAGTAGTCTCATATTCATCCATATCTTTCCCATTCCAGAGTTGTTTACTTTTCTTGACCTTGATTCTTCTATTTTGGATGGTTTTTCTTAAGTCTGAAATAAATCCTTTATTTTTTGTACTGTGGGAATGCTGGTAACACATTTTCTTGCCTTTCTTCTTGAGAACATCTTTATTTACCTTCAGTTTTGAGGGATAATTTTATTGTATTCAGCATTCTAGATTGACACTCTTTTCCTTAGCACTATACAGATTTCTTTCTGGCTTCCATAGTGTGTCAGATATTGGAGCAATACTAAGGAGAAAGCAAAGTTTAATGGGGGAATTAAGGCAACTCCTGTAAAAAATTTAAAAGAAGCAGAATTGTATGTTACAAGGCTGATCTGACATTTGTGAATAGAAAAGAGGAAGGAAGGGTAATAATGTCGATCTCATTCCACCATCTTTCCCACCCCCACAACCCCTCCCTTCTCCTCTCTCCCCTCTGCCCAGTCTAAAGTTCCTCCATTCTAACCTTGCCCCACCACTCCATTATGAATCAGCATCCACATATCAGAGAAAATATTTGGCCTTTGTGTATAACCAGAGAAATGAAAAGTTGTGCTTCATTTGTGTACAATGAGTCAAAATGCATTTTGCCATCTAGCTAAATGGAACAAATAAAAAAAGAAGAAGAAGAAAAGAGGAAGGGAGAATACCTGGTCAGGGAGAGCCTCACGGGATAACACAAATCTGATAAAGCCATGGCTAACTCTTTGGGGACAGGAGAACTATGCTGGGAAGTAGTACGTGATGTTGCATAATACATAGTTTCAATATCTACTGTGGTCAATTCCTCTGCATGTCCATTGAGCCAGTTCTGAAGTGGATAATGACAAAGGTTGACTTATTCAGTTGGTTGGATTATTTTGTGTATTTATTTATTTTTTTTCAACACCTCTTTCATGGTTGGTACTTTCTGTGGGCATAAAGTTTTAAAGATCTTCAAATCTTATATGTGTTCTCATTTATCCATGCATATACCTTCCTCCTGACAATTTCATGTTTGATCTTCCAATACACTTTCATTAGTCACTGAACCATCTGGTCAAGCCATTTACACTGCTCATGAATTCATTATGCATTTTTAACTCACTCTAATATTGATATTTAGGATCTCCAAGAATTGATGTCAATTTAAAGCCTGTGTCCAAAAGACCAATATCTAGGTATTCTTCTTTGCCTAGTAAATAATTACCCAAATAAATAGCCATAGTTTCAATTGAGGAATTATTAGAAATTATTAAAATATATGCTTTTAAGGTGCTGAAGAGACCTTTCGTTTTGAGACCTAATTATGCTTTAAGTTAACGGATTTTGGATCTGAAATTTCTCTCAGGTCCAGGATTGGACGTGATTTTTTGTTGTGGTAGCCAACTACAGCCTTCTGCTTATCCATTCCATTCCTTCCTGCATTCCTTTGATTGTGTGTGTGTGTGTGTGTGTGTGTGTGTGTGTGTCTATACAGAGAGAGAGAGAGAGAGAACATATATATCTAAATACATTTATATTTAAAAGTATCCTAATTAGCTGCTCGTCTATTTAAAGATGTTCTATTCTATAAATCATTTCCACACTCTCCAAAAATTATCCACCCATGTTTACCACTCCAGCCTCACCAGTCACTTACTGAGACTTCCAGGTGTCTGGTGATTAAAAGTGGCATCTTAGCATTTATTGCTTCTAGGGTCTTATCTATCTGGGTTTTCAGTTCTGTGACGAACCAAGCTCGATGACCATCCCTCTGAGCACACTGTGGCCTGGGTAACAGAGCCACAATTGAATTTTTTATTGATTCCAGTGTTCCGATCACCAGGATCCAGGGAATTCCTGATGGCCTTGTTGAATGGTGTGTCCTCTGGTCTTTTCCATGAAACATAATCCTCTGGTGGGACTTCTAGCCTCACGTAATATACCCCCCAGCATGCTCACTTACCCAAGCCTTTCTATCCCTTTCTTTCTCAGTTATAGTAACTAAAGCGTTGTAATTTCACTCAGCAAGGACCATCATTTTCTCCAAACGTCTAAGTGCCACTGTGGTAGCAAGTTTGAGCCATCCTTTGAGGTCCTTGCCAAGTGTTACTCTCATATCCTGAAAGAATCTCTCTAAATTGATAAACTCACTTTTATCTACTTTATGTCCTGTTCACAATCCAGCTGCTCAGATATTCCCTAGTCTCTTTCCCACTTCTGGCTGGCTAATTATTGGAACTCCTTTAGTGGTATACTCACTTTCCTCACTGCCCAGACCCAGTATTTCATTGAATTTCTTTGGATATGACTTAACCCCAATTTTTTACCTGACTTCCAGGCCAGGAGATGAAGGGAAATCCTGAAGTTGACTCTGTTGCTTAGAGGAAGTGAATTCTCCTTTAAAAGGAGAATTAGTCTACCTGTTTGGATCTGATTTAGAAGAGTCTGGGGAACCCAAGGTTTGGGATACATATGTGCACGAGACTTATCACAAGAGTCAGGGTCCCAGGTTTCCCTTGCCAGGGCTCTAAGCTTGGCATAGATTAAAGGATGACACTTCGTTGAGCATTCTATACACTTTCCAGGCTGCTTCTCTCAGCCAGGCATCCCGGAGGCTCTCCTGGCACATGTTCAGCCCAGCAGATGTTCAAATCCTAGTGGGAGATTATGGTACTCACCCTGGCCTTCCCTTTTTCATGGGTTACTACTTAACCTCAGTTGCTCTACAGTGCCTACAAAGAGTTCCCTTATACATTATCCTGTATTTTCTAATTGTTTTCTGTGAGAAACTAACTACTCTATGAAAGCAAAAATTGAAAAACTCTTAATAAATGATTGAATAAATGAATTTGCTGCATTTGAGAGTCCTCCATATGTCCTGAGGAATACATTGAGTAGGCATTGGGAATCATCTGTATATAATAATTTAAAGAAACTATGTGAGTTATTGAGTTTTTTCAAAAAATATTATACTAACGCCAAGGAGAGGAAAAATTTAAAAACAACAACAATAACAAAATTAAGGAACAATAATATTTATAGGACAGGAGGGTAACAATTCAGAAAAGACTGAAAAAGAGAGAGTCACAAACATTTTCTTTGGATATTCTATGTTGTGATTTACATTAACAATAGTATACTTATTGAAATTATTCTATAATTAATATAATTAACAAAGAAGGGGTCATGTAGATGTGTGCGTGAGTGCAAGCTAAGGGTTCAATAATGAATTTTTGCAAGAGTAAGAGTTTTAAGTTGAAGATTAATGTGTTATGAAATGGCATAGACCTGGGGGATAGGGTATTCAGCCATCAGCTAAACATGAGCAGGATTAAAACTTGCTGCTGTGATGCACATGAGGAAATCAGTTTCAAAAATATCAAGGTTTGAATAAAATAGTAACAGCTCCAGAATTTTATATTTCAACCAGGTTGAAAGCAGATTCAGGAGACATATCTAGAGGTGGTATTTCTTTATAAATACACTTCTAAAATTTAAAGTCTGTGTTAGATAGATTAAAAAAATAAGATTGATAATTTCAAGCATGTGTTTGCTAATTTACTTCTTATTTAAATAAGTGTAGTCCTTGTTTAAATTGAGATAGTTTTTGGAGGTACCAAGGGATTTGGAAGGACCTCCTTCCTTGCATCCCTACTCCACCCCAAGCTATCCTGATTCTGCTAATGAAATGCATTAATTTGTTGGAAGAAGAGCAGGGTGGAAAATTCTAAATGAAGGAGAAAAGTGGGAAACATTATTCTAATTAATTTTAAGGAAAAATATTTACTTTAAATCCAGTCTCATAGGTAAGCAGAATGGGGAAAGGAGAGATATTTAAATATTAAGTTAACAATGACAAGAAATATCCCATAAGAATATTGGTGATTTTAAACCCAGTGAGATGGGCAGAATAATGATGGGATGCAGTCTATGCTGAACTGTATGGAAGTTTGGCTGCTAAGGTGGTGAGTGGTAAGGTGCACCGCAGGTAACATCCTAGTGGATATGCTTTGTATTTATTGAAAGGCACACAACTGCATGGAGGGAAGCCCATGGCTGTATGCTTGTGTTGTAATTGCTCCATGATGGAACTGTTCATCAGAATAGAATGACAATGAGCAGGATAAGCTATATTGTGATACCAACAGGGGGCTCTGTGGCTTTGTGATAAAATTGGACTCATTCATGTAAACATCGTCCCCCCATCATACAATTAGTTTTGTTAATGAACAATTGAGTCCTTCCATTAGTCTGTCCCTCCATTCTTCCTTTCTTTCATTCTTCCTCCTTTCATTCACCTTCATTCTTCATTAGTTAACAGTGGGCAAACAGTCCCACAATTTTTTCCCCACCTCATTGGAATTGTGGGAACTCTTACGGAGTGGTGAGGGTTAGGGTAATGAAAGTTGGAAAAATGCCATCCTAGGATCCCTCTGTGCTACCAATATGCAAATAATTTAATAGTAATGCAGTCAAGAGTTCCTGAATAAAGACTCTCCATTTTCATCACTGTTGGTAAGTGCCAAGAGGGACAGACGAGAATAAGTTATAGCCGCATTGTGACATGTAATAAATCTTCCAAAAGAGGTTTACACGTACTCAGCTCTTTGGCTTTTATCCTGTGTACGACACTTCTGTTTGCTTTGCATCTAAGCAACAGAAAGTAATCAGCCTCTAAGAACTTAATTATTGGTTGCATGGATAACCCTTAGGGTGTGTGTGTCCAGTCACTTGGGCCTCTTCGGCATTTCTCATCACATAAAGCAATATGCTTCCATGGTGCATGGCTCTCTGGAAAGCATGGTGGTTCATTTCTCCTCCAAGAAGAGGACAAAAGGCTGCTGAAACAACAAAATACAATGAAACCGCCTTCCTTGGGAAAAAGAGCTGCTCACAGTTTCTGATGACTGAAACAAAGGAAGAATCCTAGGGCTAGAAATCACTCAAGAACAGAGCCTTGATAATAGTCAGCAGCTGAGAGGTAGAAAGTGTAAGGAATTCCAGGAAGAGGAGTGAGAAAATACTGTAACAGGCTTGCAAAATTCAACTCGGAATCACACTAGTATATTAATGAGACAAGTTTAAACTGGTCACACTCCCACCTCTTAACCAAACTGTTAACACAATTTAACACACTTTCAAAGGGGCACCCCTATGATGTGCTAATGAAGTCACTTTCTTCTCAGCGTGAATCAGTGGGCTTTTCCCTCTTTGGTGAGCTCTCTTTGATCAGGCAGTCAAAATACTTGAATATCTTGTCAATCTGGGAGGATGCTTTTCATTTATATACATGGGGAAACTGAGGCATAAAGTACCAAATGTGAACTTCAAAGGTAGTGCAATTATTTCTCCCTAATCTTTTCCTACTGCTATTTAAATGCAAGGAAAGTAATAAACATTTTTAAGAACTTTATCTTTTAGGATTACAAATAATGTGGAGAATAACAATAGCTGTGAAATGCTCTGTAATTGTTAAGCACTGAACAAATGTATGAAGCATCATACTCCAGTTTTCAAAATTACATTGCAAATTGTTTGTTTCAACTGGACTTTGACAATCTCTCTCTTTTAAACTAGGTAGTAATGGATATACTCTAGAAATGTATACCTTAAAGCAATCAAACAATTTAATGTAATTATTTTTAGTATAGTTTTGAGATTAAAGCAATCTCTTAAAAAGGCCTTGTTCTAACCAGGCAGCTTCAAACACAGAGACCATATTCTCTTGGGCGAGGAAGGGTGGAATATGGTGCTATTTATTTTACTATTCTTTTAACTATACACACATTGTACCCATACGAAAATACTTTACATATACTATGTATTTTAAAATTAAAAGAGAATTTTCAAAAAATCTGTCTCATAGCTGAATCTTAAAATAAATCAAGTAGAGACAATTGCATTTAGCATTCTTCAAAATTTCTGGCAAGATTTAATAGAAAAACTGCCCATTATTGTTTTGACAATGGACATATGAATTTTGAGGAAAAACAAAAGAGAGAACCTGTAAAAAACTAAAGGGTCATTTTAATTGGACTATATAATATACAGATCACCACTTGTAATTTTTTATGAGCATCTAGGCTTTGTAGAAAAGGTTTTAAAATTTCTTAGCACTCTTATAAACCTTTGTGATTATCTGACAGTGATTCATGTAATATTATTGTGTATCTGACTTTGGCATTTACCCATTACACCATGTTAACATATTTCAATAAGTAATCAATTTGGTTTCCAGTACGCTGATTTAATTCAGGTTTCATTACTCGCCTAGTATTTATTTTTTAGGCATGTTGTCCATCTTAGTCTAGGACTGCCCTTTTTGCATTAGCCATTTTAGGATAAAATACTTAATAAGATTTGCATTTAAAAAATGAACTAGAGAAACTGGACCCCCTCCAGCCAGAACAAGTAATTATGTCATTTGTATTGCAAAGCAGGAGTGGCTATAAAGCAATGGTATACTTTTTTAAAGATTGATAACCTTAAGCAGTATTATATTACACATAAAATGGCAGGTCTGACAGAGGAACTAAACGTGGGCAGTGTATAAAATCATGAGAACTGTACAGAGTTGCAAAGTTTTTGCTTTTCCCTTTCATGGGATATTCAATTAGAAGGAAGCATTTACAGTTTATATCTTTATTTCTTATTATATCTGTGTCATAAATTGACCTTTCACTGAAGAGAACCCTCTGCTTATGTAGATTGCAAGAGTGCCATGCCACACACCAGCAAATACTCTCGAATCACATCCAAACTTTCAGAAACTCAAGTTAGTTTGTGTCTATAAGGAAGTGGCCAAATAAAAATTGAACCTGTTTAGTTGACCTTATGATCACCTAGAAGACCCTATTTACCAAACTAAAATTTTCCATTGCTAATAACAACTCAAGCTGGCTATACTGTCAAAATTACTACGGATGCTTTATCAAGCATTTGATAGTTCTAGGTTACTTACTTTATATTTTCATTACTCCTCAGAACAACCTCTCAAAGTTGTTAATGTTAGTAATACACATACCTGAGCTAAGTTAATGCCAGAGCTGATGTTCTTAATTAGTATGATAAATTTATATAAAGTAAAAAATATCTTAAAAGACATTCGTAAGATATATATATTTTTTAACAGAAACATCAATTCCTACATTCCAGTGAATGACAAGGCCATTAATATTTTCTGGTCTTCAAATGGAAAATTTTCAATTAAAATTGATCCTCTAGTAGTTTTATGGAGGAAGTTTTTAATAAAAAGCTGGGTCTATGTTTTTATGATGAAAAGATATACAACTCGTTGTGGTTAGTGATTGCTCAATCAGATAAAGTCTCAATTTTGGTAAGTATTCTGAACCTTACCTTCACAGGGCTCTTGTCCTCATAAAGGGAAACACAAAAAGAAATCCAAAGTGATTAGGAAAAGCAGTCTCCTAAGAAAATAAAAAATTGCACACCAGTGTGATAGGGACCATGCACGTGCACAGGGAAAGCTGCTTCCATTCCTCCCAAGTGCTCAGTAAACCCACTGAAGGAGTGGTTAAAAACTGAGAGGTAACGTGGAGACAGCAAAGTTCTCTTACACTTCAAAGAGAAGGGAATACATTTGAAGACTTACTGATATAGAAAGCAGTTACATTTTCAAGCTTTTCCTTAAAATTTATTCTTCTTAATTTGAGACTTGAATATTCAATTGTTTCTTCCTTCAATCAACAGTCTACTTAAAACAATATATCAACCTAGTAGACTATTTTGGTTTTGTACTTTATTTTATTTATACATGCATATCAATACATAGTTATGTGGATATACTTATAATGGAAGCTCAACATTTTGTAATTAATTGTGGAATAAAGTGTATTAGTTTCCTTGGGCTGCTTTAACAAAGTATTACAAAATGCGTGGCTTAGATAACAGAGACTTACTGTCTCAAAGTTCTGGCAAAGTTGTTGTGTTTTTTCTGAGGACTGTGGGAAAGGATTTGCTCCATGTCTCTTTACTAGCTTCTAGTTGGTTGCCTTGGCGTTCCTTGGCTGCAGAAGTATCACCCAGTGTCTGCCTTTATCTTCACCTTGGTGGTGTTTTCCCTGTGTGCATATCTGTCTCCAAATTTCCTGTGTAAAGAAACCAGTTGAATTGTAATAAGGATCCATCTTATTCTAGTGTGATTTCATTGTAACATTACATCTATAGTAAACACTATTTCCAAGTAAGATCATATGCACATATATATTGTGAGTTAGGATTTCAACAAGTGAAATTTTGTGGGACATAATTCAACATATATGTTTAACTTCATAAGAAAGTAATCCCAGTGGTTTGGGAGGCTGAGGCAGGGGGATAGTGTGTTTAAAGCCAGCCTGAGCAACCTAGGTAGTGAAGCCCTAAGCAACTCAGTAAGACCCTGTCTCTAATAAATTATTTTAAAAAAGGGCTGGGGATGAGGCTCAGGTGTTAAGTGCCCCTGGGTTCAATCCCCAGTACCAAAAAAAAAAAAAAAAAAAAAAAAAAAAGAAAGAAAATGTTTAGTAACAGAGTTAGAGTTGAAAGGAAATTTAGAAACATATTCCAGACGGGAGTATTTCAGTCCAGAGGAAATAAATGACTTACTCACTGATCACATAACCAATGTCAGAACTTGGACTGATGTTCAGAATCCTAAGTCTAAAGAAAATGCACTTCCTACTTCCTAGGCTGTAACTTATTGATGGAATAAATAATTTTATTTAGAAATGATTTTTTTTTTCTGGTATACAAATCATTAAATAATACTTTTAAGGTTTGGTCTTTATATTTTACACACTGTGAAAATTCTGGAAGCTACAAAAGAACAGTGCATCACCACTTATGTATGATATATCAAAATACATTCTACTGTCATGTGTAACTAAAAAGAACAAATTAAAAAATTAAAAAATAATAATATATCAAAACTATTCAATGACAATAATTTAATCTTTTAAAATGTTTTAACCGTCTCACATTTCTTTACATCACAGAATAATTTGCAAACAGGTAGAGGAAGCAGAACTCAGAGATAACTAATTTCAGACATAATTTTCCTATTGGAAAAAATAACAACTGCATGAGTAAAAATGCTCCTTTGATACAAGTATATGAGGGGAAAGTTCAGGGAATCAAAATCTAACAGTTGGTGGAATTTGTGGTTAATGTAAAAAGTAGTCAATACGTTTGAATAGACAAGGAGGAAAGAAGTGGGAGTTTTGAGAAGAACGAAGAAAGGAGCGTGAGGCATCTCACATGAATATGAAAGTAGAGATGTATTGAACTAAAATTCATACTGGAAACAAATCATATTCAATTTTGTATCTCTAGTGCAATAAATGATTAATAAGTACGTGTAAAAATGTTTGAATGAAAACATTGAAATGGATTATGGAAGGGTGTTTTTATAGAACTTAGAAGACTATAATTGGATGTGAGCATATTAAACATACATAGTTTTATAATAGGCTATCCTACTGGTTTGAAAAATTAATTCATTCAAGAGAGAAGAGTAGATGACATTAATTGAGCACATGCTATGTTTCAGAGCCCATTTTAAATAGTTTACAGACAACATTGCATTTAATTCTTTCCACAAAATTATGATGTGGGTACCATTTTGATCTCCATTTTATAAATGAGAAATACAAGGTTTAGAAGTCCCACAGTAAGGGGTCCACTGGATTATGAAGAGCAAAGCATTCTTAACCACTGATTTCACCAAGGAAGAGGAAATGTTATAAGAAGGAATTTAGTTCAGTTTTTTTTCCACCTAGCACAGCACTTGGCAAGTATTTAATAAATGTTGGATAAAGGGCACTGAAGTTTTAAGTTATGTTTTATTAAGGATTGGGTGCATGGAAATGCTGAATAGCACAGGGAGTCTTCAGAGGATAAAGTAGATGATGCTTAAGAATGAAAGGAAACAGCAGAATCAAGTGAAAAATAATCCATGCATGAGCATGGATAGACATGGCAACTTTGTGTAGAAAGAGAAATACTTCATTATCTATTGTTTCATTAGATCTTGGAATTCATAAATCAGTAGGGAACTTTAAGTTTATAATGGCCATGAAATGCAAGCAAAGTGGGTTATTCCTAAAGTTTATATATGTCTTGAAATTATCTGTTTCAAAAAATTTCAAATATAAGTAGAGCTGTTAACACTGTATAATCATAAAAATTTCAACTGTAAGTTACTGAAACACAGTGGATGATGCATGAATTACTTTGGTGTGTTTGTGTGTGCATGCATGTATGTATGAAGAACCATATTGAATTATTAAATGAAAATATCTTCATCAAAATTGTTGAATACTAAAAAATGAACAATTGCCTTAATGTATGGAAAATCAAAATATATGAGTAATTGCTTTTATTTCAAATGTAGATATATATTTAGTTTTATTGAGTTTCTACTATGTTCCTGATATGGTGTTAGCTCCAGAATGTCTTCATATTTTTAAAATGAAAAAAAAAATTGAATCTTGTAGCTATAATTTGTTAAGTTTTTAAAAAAATCAACCCTAGAAATATTTAGCTTAATTATTTTTCCATAATTGGAGACACTTTTTATCTTAATTTTTAAATGAATATAAATTTCTGACAAATATTTTCTGAATGCTAGACAAAATATTTTGCAACATTATTTTATTGTTTATTAAGTTTATTGTTAGATTTCAGATGCTGAGTAGAAAATGCACCTTATCTTACATTTTCCTTGTATTTTGAAAAAAAGTGAGAATATGTCTTCAAGTCTCCTCCTCCTCCTCCTCCTCCTTCTCTTCCTCCTCCTCCTCCTCCTCCTCCTCCTTCTTCTTCTTCTTTTTGTACTGGGGATTGAACCCAGGGGCAGCTTGACCTCTAAGCCACATTCCCAGTCCTTTTTTATATTTTATTTAGAGACCGGGTTTTGCTAAGGTACTTAGGGCCATGCTAGGTTGCTGAGGCTGGCTTTGAACTCACCATCTCTCTGCTTTAGCCTCCTGAGTTACTGGGATTACAGGTGTGAGCCACCAGGTCCAGCTGTCTTCAAATCTTAAATTCTAATACTAAAATAGCTATATTTTTAGTTTGAGAAAAAGAATCTGTCCAAGTACAGACGTTATATCCTCTAAGACAGTAGGCCTAATTCACAGACTGAATTTGACAGTGCACACTGTATGTATTTATTGAAATATTACATTAATCTTTATTAATACATAAATTAATAAATGTACATTAAATTTAAAAAGAATGAAACACACTTACATAAGAATATGCAAAAATAAACATACCTAAGGAACATCAGTGGTTATTTCTACAAAAATTGCAGTCCCAGGAAATAACAGTAATCTAGTCCAGGATTTTGAAAATACTGTTAATAAACATAAAACCATAGTCACCTTCACAACAAGCTCCTTCATTTATATTCCCTAACTCTTCAATATAACCATCGGCCTTCCCAGTTTTCCAAAATGGAAACCTCAAGCTGTCCTAAGTCCTCTCTCTCCTCAGCCAATTAAATGCAAAGTCCGTCAATTCAACTTCTGAAAACTGATGATAATCATTTTCTTCTCCATCCTTCCTTAAATCAGTGCCCATCTTCCAGCTCAGACTGATGGAGTCATTACAGCTCTCCCTCTGTCTGCTCCAGTCTCCTCTTTTTTAAGTCCTCACTGCACCTATGCCCCAAACCTGACTTGTCATTTTCTCACAGACACCTTTTAAGTCCCTTTACTATCAAAGGCATCTGGACCATTCTTTGTACGGAATTGCTGTGGAAAGACTCTTGGCTTCTGCACTGGTCTTTTCAGATCCATGCATTAATGAGAGAAATGGTATCGGTTTTACTAGGTAATTTTACTAAAAATTTCTTACAAATGCATTATTATTAAACATCTAGAATTGCTCCAAGTATAGTCTTAAGTTTCTTTAGAAATATTTGCACATACAATATAGCTGTTGTATATATGTATACATAAGTATACACACACACACACACACACATATATATGTTATGTGTATATTTACGTTGTTTACATTTTATTTTGTTTGGGGGAAGCAGTATGCTTCAAACCATAGTAATATTGGAAAGATGGCCATCTTATTAGGTTGCAAAAAATGTGCCCTAAATACCCTAGTTTATAATTCAGCAAAGTGCTTGGAGGAGGCACAGTGGGAATGATGAATGGTAAAGATGGGATTATTACTCAAGTCTCATTTGTGACAGTTGACTTCCGTGATATTTATCTTACATTTTTCTTTTGGGCCATGTGTGTGAGTGTAATACACTTTATATATTAGCATTGGTCCATCTATTATTATATTGGCAGCAGGAGATTTTCATTGATTAGTTTCTCTCTATTTGCTTTTTCTTTCTCTAAACCTTCATGCTGTAATGCAGAAGATTTATTTTCAATGATTTATTAAAATGTAATTCTAAGGTGACTCCTTATCAAGGAAGTAATCTGTAGGCTATCTTTGTTTAAACTTGCAACCTGCTTTGTCAAGGAAAACTGCCTATGAAATTTTCATTATAATAGACAGCTTTTCATAATGAATGAAAAACAGCTATTATGATTGAAAACAAATTGCTCTGAAACATATTCTTTGAAACAATGTGCTGCTTAATTGTATTTTGGAGGAGGGGGAGGCTAAGGCAATTCTATTTAATTGGTTACATTTTTCAGTTCTATAAATTAATTTGCACTACCCAATATCACTTAATTTTTCCCTAGGAAAGCTTTTGCTTGCCCTAGCAATATTATAACTGCTAATTCAATTACACTGAAATTGTTTAATAGAAAATATAATTGCTTATTCATACAGAATACCCATTAAAGGAGTGCAAAAGCGTGAACCCGAGGGTTACTGCATATTAATACTTTGGGAATAAAGATGGGAATGTTGTGCAGAGAAGGTACTGGCTGATCTTTAATTGTTCATCACCTGCCTCCAAAATAATATGAATGGACCCAAACTAAATGACCACTCATTACAAGTTTCAATTTAGGAGCTTGGCTGGGGTCAGCAGATTGCTTATGCTGATCGCAATGATTTGAAGTTGTGATTACCATAAGCAATTTAAATTTTATTGATCTCCCCTTCTGAAAGTTGTAATTGAGCATAGATGTTGGACCCAGAGCTCTCCAAACTAAATTGTGCTCTGAAGCCCTTGCTGGATTCCTGCAAGAATCAATAAGCAGTCAGTCACATTAACAATGAAATAGGTCCATTAACATACGGTGCTATTGGTGAAACTTTATTTAGGAAGGGTGTTAGTTCACTTCATTGTTTTATCAATGGATCTTGGCTGTACAAGGAAAAGTATTGCTTTAATATGTGTAATAAGCTTGTATGGAAATGAAATTATATATTATAAATATATGGAAGATGACTAGGTAGACAGTTGAATCCTTATATGAGAGTCATTGTGATTCATATCATCGTTTTACTGTAAACAGAGGTTTTATACGACTGGAATTGCAGCTTGCCTGCTGCAGTGCTTTGCAGTAATTTGGAATTTTTATTCCTCTTTATTAGATACAAGGTTTCCCTCCATCAAGGTTAAGTACATCTTGAAGACTCCATGTTCAGTAGTAAGTAGTGGCTTGTTAGGGAAACTATATAACCTACTCTGCTGAGCCAGGGACAAAAAGCTGGGAATTCTAACAGAAATCCTCATAGTTCTAAGCAAGTTGGGTCTGTATTTAATACCCAGAGCACTATTGGGTTTTGTTAACAATTCTGACCTATCTATTGCTATCAAATTATTAAATATTTTAAACCACAGGAATAGATTAAAACTTTGTGGCAAATAGGGTATTGTGCATAAGATTTTTCATGTTCAAGGGTGGTTAAATAAATTAGTCTAAGTGATTCTTTTTCTAAAATTAATTAGTCATTTTCTTTTTCTGTTCCCTTCCCTTCCATTTCCTGGTCAACTCATGGATAGCAAACTCTTGAGGATTCTAAGCCTTTGGAAGTTTAAAATCTCAAGAAGTATGTGGATAGATAATACCATCATCTTGGAAACTTCCTGTTATCTCATGAGTTCCAGAGTGTCTAGATGATCTAGTGCATGAGGTTCTTGAAGTTGGTACAATGGGGTGAAGGATGAAGAAAGTGTGATCAAAATCCTTTCTGGCCAATTTTTTACTGCTCAATAAACATGGATCAGTAATACTTCCCTTCTCTCTTTGGATAGACTAGGTTATAGTTGAGAATCTCCTTTGAGAGCTCTGGGTCAGGGGCACTATAGTCCCTTATTAAAATTTAATTTCATCATAGTACTGATGGACAAGTTTAAATTGCAGCTCTTCCTTATTGATATCATTTAGTTCAGGTGGAGTAACAAATGGCCAAGAGGTGGGAACAGAATGTTAGACGAAGAGCCAGGGAATAAGGAAAAGAATATTATCTGATCTAGAATATGGTGCAAGCATTTACTAGAATATTGCTGTGAATCCTTCTGGAACTTGGCTTCTCAACAATATTCTTTGCCTTCAATGTCCTTGAAGAAAACTCATTAGGAATTTTATTTCAAGTGTGATCTCAAGTTGTAATTCTCTCTTTATAGAGAAGTCATATGTAGGGACTTTGCTTAAAGGATCTAAAACAGGAATAATGACCCAGAGAGAGCTATGGAAGAGGAATATTATAGGAATCTGAATATTACATTTTTAAGCCACTTGTTTAAAGAAAAGATTAATGGGTTGGAAATGTTGCTTAATCTCTCGATGCCTCAGTTTCCTCAGTCATATGAGGATAATAGAAGACACTTTGTACATGGGGGTGATGTGGGAATTAAATGAGATGATTCATGTAGAGAATTTAGTACATGCCCAGAACAAAATGAACTTGCAATAAAGATTGTTTATTAGTAGGATGACCCAGATCCAGGTTGCCCAGCATAGACATGCTTTCTTCTTAATAGTGAGCCTGTGCAATGGTTTGGATGAAAAATAAAATGTCCACTTTAGTTATTATTCAGCAAAGTGGTAAGGAAGAGCATAGCAGAGCAATTTTCTAATGTAGGAATCAGAAATTGAAAACCTTGTGATTAGTGGAAGGACTAGAGTTCAAGGTGAGGTGAGGTGGGTTTTCCAGAACACAAATAGGTCTAGGCCAAATGTCAGTTGCTAAATATTTTCTCTTATATACCCCTACCTTCTTCTTGAGGATCCCACCTCTTTGGCCTCTGCTTTGCCCAGGGGTTCTCCTTGTCAGTGAATGGTTCTCATACTTCTTGAGCTTGCCCAGGGTTTCCTGGGGTGACATCTAATCAAGCTCAGCCTTTTTGGAGAATCATTCCATATTCTTATTGGTGGTGGTATTCATAACCTTCAGTGGAATTGCTTCTCACCCATTCTCTATGCTCCATCATAAACAATTCCACATTTAAATTTAGACTAAATTGCAGTATCTTTGCTTTTTAAAGTAAGTGTTTATTGAGTGAATGATAAAATGAATGAATGCACATAGGTGTATTTGTGTTTTAATAAATGTCAAATGTAAACCTTAACAAACTATTCTTAAAAGGTGACATTTAGGTTGAATAGCTAACCACCAAAGGAGAAATGATAAAACAAGAATCTTTCTGGGTATCTCTTAAGCTACATGGTGTTGGTAATTATTTGACCTTTTTGCATATGGAAACAATTTAGGAGAGAGTTCAGAGTAAGATGGAAGATGAGTGAAGTGGATGTTGAGCAAATTAACTAAATATAAAACAACATAGAAATCATAAAGTAATAGAAAAAGAAAGCAGCATTGCTTTGGGGAAACTTAGCTGCCCATTCAATGGGAATATTGAAAAAGAATGCTCAAGGAAAAAAAGAGGCATACTATAATATCATTGACCTTGTTTACACTCTAGCTTCCTAGGTTACTGATAGTATTAAGGATGCAAATTATTCATCCATGGTCACCCTGAATGCTAAGGGAATTTCAGTTTATTATTTTTGTGCAGTCAGCTTATATGATTATTCTGTATTCCTTGACTTCTGGATTCTTTTCCTCAGACTTCACTAAAGTAGATCACTCTAAATATTTTCTCAGATATACAATCGGAATGGTTTCCAAGCACATGTTATGCTAAAACTTCCCTGCCAAAGGAGATCTTTCATGCCCCTCTGATGTTTGAAAGCATGCCAATTTATTATCCAGTTGACATTTTACTTTGATACTAGCAATATAAAAACCTCTAGGAAAAATAGATTCTTTGGACAATAGAGTCTGTTTTTATATAAGTAGGAGTGATGAGAAGGAATTTGAAGCTATGAGAAAAATAATCTCAGCTATTCTTGTGAAATCATGTGCTTTCCTTGCTTTCTAATCATTAGCAACAACAGAATATTAAACATATATGTCTCAGTTATCTCACAAGAAAGTTGACAGAATAATTGAAGTATCCTGTGCCCAGAGCAATTGCCCCCCAAAATCGGTTGTTTAGGATGGTTATGACCTGAAAGGCACTGTTATTGCTTTAATACTTCGTAATCCCCAATCACTTTCTAATCTTATTTGGTTTACCGAGATGATTAGTTGGCTGGCAATAGCTATTTCTAAAAGTAAAACATTACAGGGAATTCTGGATATGTTTCCTTTCATGTGACTCAGTGACACGTTAAGCCTGCTTTCCCAAGGACTTGCCACCCATGTTGTTAAGATGTAGATCTCCAAGTTGGAAACTAAGGCATGATCAGTGGTCACTGGTAGCTTCCTGCCTCACTTAGAGATGTTATTTCATCATTAAAAATAGGTTTTCAGAAAATTGGGATACTGTATCTACAGAGTAGATACATGAACATCTTTAATTTCCTAGGTGTTTGTAGCTTTCATAGACATTTTGAATCAGTTCAATGATAAGTTCCACTCAATCTTCTTAAAACAGGGTGCAAATCGTATCTTCATGGAGTTTCCTCATCTCTTAGATAAATGAGATGAAAAAGTAAACATAAAAAGTGAAAAAGTGCCAGGTGCAGTGGTACACACCTGTAGTTGTAACCACTAGGAGGCTGAGGCAGGAGGATTACAAGTTTTAGGTCAGCCTGGGTAACTTAGTGAGAACTAGTCTCAAAATGCAAATGGCTGGGGACATAACTAGCACTTGCCTAGCATGTGTGGTGTCCTGGGTTCAATCTCCAACACTGAAAAAAAAAAAAAGTAAAACGGTGACTTTTATCAGGTCATGGCAGTCCATGAAGCCTTCGAGTCTTCAGATGATGACCCTTTCAACAACATAGTTTACAGAGTACAGTATTTGCCTCCTGTGTCACACAAACCAGCATATAAGATAAAATAAAATAATGTATCAATGAACTATTTTATAAGCCTATATGAAAAACCATCTTTTAAAAAGTGTGTAAGTACAGCAGTATGAGGGTACATTAAAAGATGTTTCTAAAGAAAGAAGTAGGAAAAAATACCCTTGTCGAAAGTAAAATCCAGAAAAATTCTTAAATCCCATCTTTTGTTAAGCTAATGAAGAATACTCTCAGAAGTTGTTCTGTATACAAATTTAAGTCAATTATTGGTTAATATTTTATCTTGATTTGATCCTTATATGATGGCAGGATAGGCATGATTTTCATTTTATTTATTTATTTATTTATTTATTTATTTATTTATTTATGGTACCAGGGATTGAACCCAGGAGCACTTAACCACTGAGCCACATACCCAGCCCTTTTTATTTTTTATTTTGAGACAGGGTCTTGCTAAGTTGTGGAGGCTGGCTTTGACCTCACTATCCTCTTGCCTCAGCTTCCCAAATTCCTGGAATTAACAGGCATGAGTTGTAGGCCTGAGCATCATCTTCATTTTATAAAGTAGCAACAATACCAAAATAAGTCAAAGATAAACCTGAAAACAACACTTATGTCTTCCAGCTCCAGGTGCAGTAGTGTTTCTATTACAGTTTAGGAAAGCATGACTGGATTTCACTCCACTCAGGATAAAGCTTGGTCACTCCTTTGCTTCCTTTGTGATTGATCACTGCCACATCTCATGTATTCACCACAGACTACCGTGTGGAATTTCCCTGTCCTCTAATTCCCTACCCCAAATCATCTAGTTTACCAATTTCAGTAGGTGAGTAACACTTTATTTTTACTCGTTGATCTATTTTCGAATGTTATGTTATTTCTGAGAAATTAAACAAAATTAGATGTAGAAAATGGAAAGTCCAATACTGCTTCCTTCTCCCCCTGCCCATTATCAACACAATTTTTCTTAAGAGAAAGAGGTTGGCACTAATTTTAAAAAGCCCTGTGGAGGAATTTTTGTGAGGAAGTACTTGCTCTGTTTAACTTAAAAATAAGTGACCCAGAGTTGACCTTAGAATATTTTGTTGTCACACACTTTCCACACTGATCATGTGATGCCTATATACAATTTGAGCCTCTTCACTTGCATCCATGTTCTATGAGGAGTGTGGAGAATAGGACGCAGCACTCAACAATAAGCCTGCTATGTTGTCTAAGTACCTCCTCTCTGATCCCACTTCATTCTGAGTAACTACTATAACACAAAGTAAAAAAGAAAGATTATATTTCATTTTTAAAATACACATCTTGAATTTCAAAGCATTTTTTCTCTGGCAATAGGAAGTCATAATACGTAAAGTTCTACTGACTGTAGTGTCCTCACCTTTGGAGACCACAGGACATGATTATTAAAAATCATATTTATTGCTGAGTGGCACATACTTATAAATTCAGGAGGCCAAGACAGGAGGATCCGAAGTTCGAGGCCAGCCTCAGCAACTTAGCAAGGTCTAAAAAACAAAAAAGGATGTAGCTCAGTAGTAAAGCTCCTCTGGGTTCAATCCCCAGTCCAAAAAACAAAAAACACACAAAAAAAAAAGAAAGGAAAAAGAAAAGTCACATTTGAACTCAGTGGGCCTGGGTTGAAATGCTAGTTAGTTTGGTAATTTCATTATTTACTGTGTAAATAATGTAAGTAAGTTAGTCATGAGCAAGTTACTCATCTGTGAAGTGGGTATAAAAATATTACTTCCTTTTTAAGTCATAAAATTATGCAAAAATGTTTATAAAAGTACTCCTCAGAGTGGGACACAACGAATGTGCGACAGTAGTTATTATGAAACATTTAATGTACTAGGAACACAAAGGAACACGCATTTTTTTCCTCCTGCCTTAGTATTATTGAATGCCACTGACAGGAATGGCTTCCAAGATTCATCTTTCTTCTTTTCTCTGACAGGTAGAAATTTTTCTGTGGTCTTTCTTCCTTATATGAAATGGGCAGTTTTTCTGGTAAAGAGTGATTTCTTCACCTTCATTCTGATTTGGTTTTAGATAATGATGTCATTAAAAATTCAAATCTAAAAGCTCATAATAATATTTAGCCAAGATCTGTGTGTATTTTGCTAGAGGGTAAGTGTTAATGTCCAAATCAACAAGCTATTGATTGTTGGACTTACATCTTAGAATAAGGCAAAGGAGCCCTTCATTAACAATGAAGCATTTGCTGGATTCCTATAAAAGATACTCACCCATTTGAGGCAACATTCAACCTCCAAGTCTCAACACCTTACATAATAGTTGTGTTTTCTATTCATTAGAGAGTTCCACATTCTTGGTTGGTATAAAGCTTGATGTGGTGCTTCCCACAACTAAGGTCCTTTTATCCTGTGGACCCTCATATCCTGGACTTCATAGTCCTTTGTGATATATGTGACATAAAGAAATGATCGGGTAATCTCTACACATAAAGATAGGGGAACTCTGAAGGAATAATTCCTTTTTATTTTAATCTGAATACGTTCTATGAGCCCACATCTTCTCCTGTGAATGTTTATCTGATACTGCTGTCCTCTGCCTTGTATAAACTAGAAACAACAAATTAGAAATATAGTTGTCCTCAGTGTTGGCTCCAGGACCCCCAAAGATACCAAAATCTATGGTGAAGTATTTGCATGTAGCTTATGCATATCCTGCTATATACTTTAAATCATCTCTAGATTACTTATAATACCTAAGACAATGTAAATACTATGTAAATAGTTGTTATACTATATTGTCTAGGGAATAATAACAAGAACATGAGGCCTGAACATGTTCAGTACAGACATAGTTTATTTTTTTTAATATTTTTGATCCAGGGTTGATTGAATCCATGGATTCAGAAGTCTGACTGTACTGTACTCCTGTACCTACATGGCCTCTTGGCAGACAGGTATGTTGAACAGCCAACTCTTCAGGTATAACCCAGTTGTGAGCCTAAAATTTGGATGATGGTGAATTGAGGGGCAGTGGTAGAGCCTGTGCTTAGGCAGGGAAGATAATCTTCATTACCTATGGGAGACTGTGGTTAAGTGAATTCTTTTAAACTCAAAACAATTATGAAAAGCAAAGTAAAGAACATGAGACCATTTTTTTTTTTTTTTTTTTTTACATTCACCTTTACTCTGAAGGATCCACAGGTTCTTCCTACCCACAAGGGGTCCACAAGATTTTAGGACTTTAGTTGTGAGAACCATCACATAAAGCCTTATACCAACCAAAAATATTAAACTCTCTCCTGAATATAAAACACAACAACTATTATGTTAAAGTGCTGAGACTTTGAAGTTGAGTGGTACGGTCATATGGGTGAGTACCTTTGCATCCAGGGAATGCTACATTGTTCAGGAAGGGCTCCCTAACCAGATTCATCCTACCCACATTCTGAAGGCCTAAGCTTAAATGGTCAAAATGACTTAGTGCATAAAGTTATGATGGGCTTTGTTCCCAGCTCTTCTACATTTCCAGTCCTTCATTCTCTGTTTTTCTAGCTCCTCTTTCTCTATTTGTATATGGTTGCTCAGTTAATATATGGCTAATGGCTCTACTATTTTTCTTCTGTTTTTATCTTTTGGTTCTATTAGAATATAAGAATGGAAACCCACTTAATGGAAATGTTTGTGCATTTTAGAAAACTTCGTCATTTATATAACCAATAAGATTAATAAGTGTAATAAACGGATTTCTATAGTTATTACCTTTTAAAAAGAGACACACCATTTTTGATTTCTGCTCATATTCATTGGCAAGTGGTCCCAGGAACATACTGAAAGGAGGATGGAAAATGCAGTGAAAGAGATGAAATGGTTTGTGCATGGCTTAGGACCTTCATCCCATCTTGTCTCTTACAGAATCCTGGGATTTTTACACAGCTGATGAGTTTAAGTACAATTCTGATGGAAGTGAAGGATTCTACTGAATGCAACTGAACTTTGATAAGCCACTTTTATAAGGAATGTTATTATGAAACCAAGGGAAAACTGAGTCAACCCTCTAGCTTAACTTGCTTAGTCATTTGCTTTTCTCACTAATTTTAGAGGTCACCTAGCTGAGCAGTGTACCCATTAGCTTTACTTAGACAACACTTCTGACATACAAGTCATGATGGTAATGGTTGTCTAAGTGGCTTTCTAGGAATATGAAGGTAGCTCAGACCTGTTTGAAACCACCAATCTTTCACTTCCACCGTGCAAGTATCTGACTGATGTCAGTGGGCTGAAAAGTCACCCTCAGAGCATGCTAATGCTGCCATTTTCTGAACATGTGTTCTATGAAGAACCATGAAGTTTGATTAGGCATTTGCAGACCACTAGTTACTTGGCTTTTCCTTACCTCAATCACTTTCCCTTGCCTTAGACCACCTTACTTCTTTACCTCAAAAATACCCCTGAACCCTATCATTGCTCTCTAGTCTCCACACGCTTGGATGCTTGGTGAATACTCTTGCAAGACTCATTTCATACTGCATCTCAGGAAACGTGGGTCTGGTTTGGTAACAGTTATTGAAATTCGGCTATGACAAAGACATTAATTCAGCTTACTTTTGTCACTTGATCTAAAATTCATAAACTTGATTTAAGAAAAGTTTTCATACCACACTGAAGAAGAAAATCTTGCTTTTCTGAGGCTATTAAGTCTGAACTGCTTGAATGAAAGAAAGCTGGTCTGTGATGGCACTTCAGAGGGTATTGTTTATACTAACATAGGACAAAATGAGAGGTGACAGAGATCCACAAGAATCCTAATTAGGTACATTTTTCCTCTGGATGGAAACCAGTAACAAAGATAAAGCAGAAGTTAAATACTTACCTCTCAAATTTTCTTTCTATTAACATACTTACTCCCTTTGTGTCAGACATTAAAAGCATGCCCATCCTAAAATCTTGAACATTGAATATTTTGGTACTGGGCATTGAACCCAGGGGCTCTCAACCACTGAGTCATATCTCCATCCCATTTTTGTATTGTATCTAGAGGTAGGGTCTCACTAAGTTGCTTAGGGTCTCACTGAGTTGCTGAGGCTGTTTTTCAACTTATGTCCTCCTACTTCAGCCTCCTGAGTCACTGGGATTACAGGTGTGTGCCACTGCACCCAGCAGTTAGTTACCACTTGCCACCCCAATAATCCTGGTTCCATGTAACTTGTAAAAGGCATTCTGATCCTGAGAATTTATAGTGCAAGGTGAATGGCTTTGGTGAATGCTTATTTCTCCTATTAAAATAAAAAGGAAGTACCATAAGGAGAGTTATTTTCTTTAAAAATATTTGAGTTGTTATTTGATATAAAATTCAAATCCACAAGCTTTTGGCAATCTCTAACCTCATATAGTGATTTTCACTAAGAGGTAAATGTAGCACCACTTTCGAAGCTGTGTGGGATGCATTGCATGAAAGGCAAGATGGTGCTCCTGGACTACAGCTGACATGTGTCGCAATTTGTGGTACAAAAAATGCAGAGTATAACTCAGACAACTTAGAGTGTTTACGGAGGAGCTTGGCAAAAATATCTCCCTCTACACTACATTAGCATTTTCTTATTTATGCCAGCTGATCTTTTTGAATTGGGCTGCCTGAACCATCACGTCCAATATGTACATTTAGCATGTATATTTAAATGTTTCCCTTCAAAACAGAACTACACTTCATATTATACCTAACATTCTGAATAAAACAAAACTAGTGAATCCGTAGCCTCCCTCGCCTCCCAGACATCTAGGAATTCCAAGGGCTCACAAGAATAATACTGAGAGGATCAAGTGTGTTTTTATTATGAAAAATATCACCTATTCCACTTTCAAAAATTCTTTTATATCATTAATAATATTATATTCCATAATCATTCACCTTAAGCATTTGATATTGTACTTAAAATATTATTCTGTACTTAATTGTTTTCTTCAAGTACTTTTATTGAGCCTCCACCAGGCAAAAAAGAACCATTTCAAGTGCTCTGGAACCTTCTGCTTTCGTTTATTAATAATTCCCAAACAGAATGTCTGCTTCCGACATTAGCTTCTGAAATAGAATGGAATCTTAATTAGTTCAAGAGAAACTCCTACTTAAGTAGTCTTAGAGAAAATGCACTCATTTCCCCCTCTAATAGATCCTCCTGTTGTTTGACTGTGATGAGAATGGTCTTTTAAAAGAGGCCTCAGGTGTGAAACCAACTGTTCAGGCTCATTGTCAGCTGCCGGTTTCTAGAGTATTAATTCAAAATTAGTGAAAATATAAGACTATGTCTACATTGGCCAACTCTATTGCAAAATTGAGCAATTTTCAGTTAAGGGTGCAGCATCCTCTACAATGCCCTTGAGGAAGATTCAGAAGCTCATTCTATTTCCATCTGCTTCCATCATTAGAGAATGCAGTTGATTGATTCAACCTCTCTAACAATAAGAATGGATGCAGTTTAGCTAAAAGGTGAGGACAGGCATATCTCTGTCAAAATGAATACAAATAAGTAAGCTCTTTGTCAATTATATGTAAACATATGTATGCAGACATGGTATGTATACATGGGTATATGGTATGTACGTTTTCAAAGATAGAAATTATGGTTTTTTAGGGTTTGGAGGCAGAAATAACTTAATTTTTGTGAGGCCCTTTTGGGGCTAGGTTGGAAGTGTTCAGGAAGAATGAACCAGATTAAAATGGCTGCTACCTCTCTTCCAAGCTACCTTAAAGCAATGACGCTGGATACTAATTTTACGTATCTTCCACATTACTCATTTAACATGATATCTCATATTTTAATCAACATTATGATAAATATTATGGTGGTGTTCAGTGTATATAGCTTATTTCCTTAAAAATATTGAATGTTTCTCTTGGGTAAAAAGTGATATATATTTTAATTCTCTTGTGGGGCCTAATAGAATACTACACACAAAGAAGGCACTCAGGAAATATTTACTGAAAGACAGATTAATCAAAAGCATTATTTTTATAAACCATTATTAACTGCTTAAAGCAAGACTGCTAATTGGACCCCATATCTACTTCCCCTCTCTTTCATATAGAAATAGAATCCTCACTGGCATCCTCCTGTCTGGTTGTGGACCCTGGCAAGGGGCTGCATTTGTCACCTTTGCTAGCGGTTAGATAATGTTTTTACTATCTGGGTCATTTCTTTAATAATGACATTCATTGCTTTCTACTACTTGCACCATTTTAGGGATGGTGGTGAGCCAGCTTACTCATGGTAGATGAGAAACGCCTAGGGGATGGTAAAAACGAAGGTAGAAAGAAACTAGGTAGAGCAAAGTTAGTTTCGTGTTCTGAATCTCACTCCTATGTCTGTACTGTTAAGTGCGAGAGAAGTAAAAGTTTTACTTTGTTAGAAAAATACTTTGAGAGATTGTATTTTGGGGTAACTTTGTTACTGAACTTTAGCTAGTACTAAAACTTACTTAAAATGCATAATGTTCTTGGCTATAGATGATATTCTAGAATTACATAGACCTACTCATATCTTCTAGTAGAACTGTGAGAATCTGAGAAGCAGCTAGACCTGATTTGTGACTCGAGATCAGAGAAAATATGGACAAAACTCATTAAGGCTGAAGTCTTCATTGTGAGAAAGGCCACTGTGCACTAAGAGGAAGTCAGAACCGCACGGATAGTAAACTGCCCTTTATTGGCTATGTAATTTGGAACTGCTGCAAATAAATTCAACAGAAATTTAAGTTTCATAAATGGTTAAAAATGAAGTTGGGATGTCTGGATTAATAAGCATTTTTTTTTCTAAATGCCTCTATGTCTTCACAGAAAAAATTGTGTACAGATTGAGGAAAGAGATTATTTTGTATTTTTGTTTACATGGATATTATATTTCTATACACAGTGAAACAGTGAACTCCTAAATGCTCAATTGAGCTTTGTTGAATTGATTGTTCAGAATATAGAAATCCAAGAATATTACACATATTTTACTCTATTAGTTAGAGTAAGTCTCACTACAATTTATTAATCTGAATGTTACTTTCCCAAAATTGGTCATTATTACACTGTTGTACTCCCAAAGCAAATATTTGGGGGAGTTTTCTAAATGCGAATAGTCAAGTGATTGCTAGTTATTTGGGTTTATAGCTGTCCTTCAACTACTAAACACTGCTGAACACTTCATCCTGAATTTTAGATCAAGAGAGCAGGATTTATTTCTGATCAGTGTTAATATGTTTACAGAAAAGAAAAATCTCCACATACCAATTAGGCCAAGTTTACTTTTTTTCTCTTTGAGCATATATTTAGATGTCAAAATAATAAAATGTTTTCCTACCATAAACAGTTTTCAAAGGAGGAAGAGCTTTCCCTTGGTAAATTGATAAATTTGGTCTGGTGAACAGGGTCGCCCATGTAGCAATTGTTTGGAGAAGGCTCTCTGTTACTTATATTGTGTTGATCCTCATCATCATAAAATAGTCTTGGTTGGGTAAAGTTCTTGACTTATACTGACATAGATAATGATTAAGAATTCCATGTATTGCTTAGCTGTAAAGAGCTAATTGAATCATTATACATTAAAATATATTCCTTTGAAGATTTTTGGCAACTGCTTCTAAAAAAAAATGATGCTTTGACATTTTTTTTCAAAATACCTGAAAACTAATAACAAAAATCAATAATGAACTCAGAAAAAAAAAAATAACTTATGTAAGAGTTAATCCTTCTGCTGAATTGAAATTGCATATTAAGATCCTCAGGTTTGGGAATCATTTTAAAGAAAATCTCTACCAACTTCCCTTTACTTGAGAGCATTTTAAAACTAAAAACAATTAAGTTTTTGAGATCTATTTAATTTTTACTTCTTTTACTTATGTACAAGCATAAACATCTGCCATCTGGCATAGAAATTACCTCATATGGCAGGAGGAGAGATGAGATTTATTTAAAAGTTCTTTGCCTTTGATACTTTTCCCTGCTGCATTTTCAGTAGTGTAATTTGAACCCGACAGTATTTAAATAACCATTTATCGCCATAATGGAAGAGCGGACTTAAAAATACATAACTGCTGTCATTCCAGAGGACTAAATTAAGGAAACATAGAATTTACCATTCTGGATCAGACCATTAGTCTATCTTGTCTAACCCTTGCCTCTGGCAGAGGTCAATGCTGAAGACAATAGAAAACAGCAGAAATATGCTACATGAGCACAAACCATTTTTTAGGGAAATAATTATTTTCTCAGTTGGTAATCTTACACTATAGGATATTGGAATTAATCACTCCCACCTGCTTATATTATTAATGATTTTATCAATGAATAAACTAACCAGTTCAGTTAAAATTATTTTTTTGAATTAGACTTAATGATCTATGGAATACCTGTAAATAAAATAATCTTATGGGACCAATGTTAGCCTTTTAAATGCCCTGCTTTTTAAGTATGAGGAAACCGTAAGGAAATTTAAGCTGTATAGTGAAGCAAACCAAACCCTTTAATTTTGGCTTGTACTTCAAAGTCTAGATAAAAATGTATTTACTACAAAAGTTCAGCTTGCAGGTCCAGAAGACAATTTAACACTATCTAATTTTATACTAAATTTACTATTGATAGTAGCAGAATAATCCTATGCTGGGTGATTAATGGGCTGGCTGGAATGTGGGCCTACAAATTTTTATCTTCCTTGACAACTCACCAATGTCACTGAAAAAATATTACAGCAACAGATTCATCTCTTGATCTATCTCTGAATTTACAGGTACATGAAATGAACAAAACCCCAAATGTAGAGCTCAAACACACCCAGATACACACATACATGGATGCACATATGAACACATGGATGAAAGCATGCACACCCCCATCTCCCCAATGTGCCATTCAGATCAAACTTTTTGGTCTCCCTGAAGCCCATAACCTCCCTTCTCTTTGTCTTCTGCTAGTTGTTTCTTTATCTCTCCCTAAGTGTATATACATAACTTTCCTCTGTGACTGCATAAATTATGCACATTCTTCTATAAGACTACTATAATCCCTCAAGGAATCATAACTGCATAAAATTTGTGTAATCTCTCAGCCAACTTCTCACCTGGGTCATAAAAGATACTTACAAAGCAGCTTTTTATTTTATTTTATTTTATTTTTTTTTTAAATCTCCTTTACAACCAGAGAAAAAGAATGAGGGTCAAAATGAATTTTGCTAATTAGTAGCACTACCAAATTCAAAGTACCCCTATTGATATGACCAATAAGATCTTCAGAAATCCAGAGTTTAGATAATTTGGTAAACTCCTGCACATCTGGTACTTAGTTGAGTAGGCCCTCACTTCTGGTTTAAAAAAAAAAAAAAATCCTATTGCTGTATTAATACCTTTTGAAAGTTTAGCAAAATATTTTCAATTTTGAACTGAAAAATAGTGAGTGCTAGAGACTGGAGATGGCATCACATGACATTTCCAGCCTCCCGAGCAATGATGTGTCAGCTGCTATTTTAATAAACTCTTCTCCTGAAATGACTAGTGTCTTTGAAGATACTTTTTCAGTATTTGTTTTTAACGTTTTTGGAGGAATAATGAAATCACACATAGCCATGGATAACTAAAGATATCCAAATTGAGATGCTTAGGTAGTGAATGAGTTTTAAAAGTGTTATTTAACTAGGTAATCAGTTGAAAATAATTTATTTCATTTGGCTTTGTACTGAACTGGCAGCAAAAAAAGGCAAAATAAATGAATAATTAAAAATTAAAACCTAAAACCCGAAAACAACAAAAGCAAAACAACAACAACAAAACTCAAACGAGAAAAACAAAACAAAACAAAAACAAAACACCTCATCCTCTCCTAAAACCAGAGATGGAATCTTTACTTTGAGCCAGACTCTGCAGGACTCTGGAAACCTGGCATCATCTCCCATCTCCTGGCATCTGTAGGTTAGTCTTTCCACGGAGGCAAAGAGAACTTCCTTAAAGTGAATGCATCTTCCAACTAAGATCAGTCCCTTGCCTTTTACATGCAATATACCTATCAGAAATAGGCCTTGCCAAGATTTCACCCCAAAAGCTACTGGACAATTTTAAAATCTGTTGGCCACAATCTTGGCTTTAGTGTGAGACATCTCCCCAATTCAGTGGTTCTGAATGGGAACATGTCTTCCCTCCCTGGGATATCTGGCAATTTCTGAAGACATTTTTATTGTCACCACTGTGGAACTGGTATAGACAGACAGAGGAGTAGAGGCTGAGGATCCTGCTAAATATCCTGTAATGCATAGGACAGTTTACCCACTACAGAGAATTATGTGATCTAAAGTGTCAATAGTGCTGAGGTTAAGAAACCCAGTTTGAGATGGACATTATTAGAGTACAAACAGAAAAAACACTGGAATATCTGACCAGATGCTCTAGAATTGGAATTACATGTGCTGTACTGTGAATTAAGTTAAGCATAACCACATACAATAAGAAAAGTAATGCAGTGTGCTTCTAATACCTATTTTTTAGTATTCGCCTCTAAGAAACAAGGAAAAACCTTTCCGTTTATTTCTGCTTGATTACATAATTTTCTGGTGGTGTTGCTATTCCTCTGCCTCCTATTCCATGCTTGACTGTTATCTGTGTTTTGATGGTCATTTCCTTGTTTCACAGTTTTGAATAAGTCTAACACCAATAAGAGAATAACCTCAAGTCAATTTTAAGTAGCAATCTTTGTCATCTTATTTCTGTAGCAACTTTTCTTGTTCAGCAGCTGTATCTACCCTGAGCATTCTGGGCCACACTGGGACAGAGATATTCATTCAGTAACCTTTAAGAGGAAAGATGACTTCTTGGGTGTTCCAGTTGGAAAGGCATCTTTGGTTGACTGTTTATATATATAAACACCTGACTTTCTCATGTAAAATCACTGAGCATCCACTTACCCTTCTCACCTCACTTACTGTAACTGTTCATCGTTTTTTTTTTTTTTTTCTATTTAACCATTTCATAAACAATAGCAAGAAGCCAAAATGTCCCTAAAGTGATAAGGCATGCAAAAATGTCTTTGGTGCTCCAGATTGAAGAGTCTAAGGTAAGTGTCTAATCTCAAATTTCCTGAGGAGGCAGGGAAGGAACGTTATCAGATATAATCTATTTTGTTAATTTTAAACCAATAAAACTGCACATAGTAAAGGAGTGTCCTTGCTAGATTTAATTCAAACTTGCCAAGGAGAGCTCTTAGAAATCAACACCAAAGCAGACTTTCAAAATTGCTCTACCCCAAACCTGAAGATGTATGTCCAATATATTCTCAAATGACTAGGCCTGAAAATAAGCATTGTCTTGGTCAAATGTCTGGGCTGATTTTTCCATTGCATTGATCTCCCCACTGAACATGTAAATTCATATAATCGCTATCCCCTCCCTCCAGCTGTCCTTCCTCCACTGCCACATTTATTTCTTGACCACTCTTGAAGAAATGACAAATGGTTATTCTCAGATCATTTTTGAATGAGAGTGATAATAATAATATTGATAATAAAATCCAGATGCAGAGAAGACATGTGTTTGATTCAGAAGCCCGTGTATTTGTACATGATGTTAAAGGGGTACTAAGTAGGTATTAATCTTATTTTCTCCTTTCATTTTACATGAAAGCTGTCATTATTGGGATAAGAATAAAATGAACATAAGTATGATAAATGATAAGTGCACATGGGAGTCAATATACCACTTTGAGAGAGCATTGCTAATCAACCCGTGCAGTAGGCTAATGCACCATGTGAGCAAGCACCTCGGAGAGATTCTAAATTTGTAACTCAGGGAAGCTTGGCATTTAGCTTGAGCTGCCTTTGGCTTAAGGTGAAACAAAGGGTACAATCATGTGTGGATTGCAGTAGCAAATCATGTTTCGGAAGGTGCCTTTGCAAGACCATGTAAAAACACAAAGCCAATTCCATATCCATAACAAGGCTTAGCATATACATGAATTGCTTAATGAATGTTAAATAATGTTAATAAAAATGGGTGAGAGCATACCAAACCTTTTTTTAAAAAAATTAACAGTGAAAAGGAAGAGTAAAAGAATCAATTATTTCTCAGTTTGAAAGCTCTGCCTTATGTATTAAAGCTGATGAACACAATTTTTAAAAATCCTACTGCTGAAGTCTCTATGCTCTCTTTTAAAACATACTTTTAAAGCTTGATTCTTAATTATTAATACACAAACAATTATCACTGCTTTTGATGATATAAAGATCTCTTACACAGATTCTTTGTTGTCAGGATTACCTGTTCTGGTTTCCTTATTTTATTAGAAACTGGAAAATTAGTAAGTTTATGGTCTGGTGTTTTAATAAAAAAAATTTCTTATGCCCTTAAGAGAAGAGTGGAATTACTAGCAATTGAACTACATGGAAATATGGTTGGCTGGTGATTTGTGTTTGTTGAGAGTTGCAATTCTATTACTGGTTCTTGGAATTAATGGTAACTTTTTTTTTTTTTTTTTTTTTTTTTTTTTTTACATCAGTCACCTTGGCTCTGGCTTCTGACAATTTAGAAGTGTCTCTGTTGCATTCCCATCCCAGGTAGATGGTGAATTAATTAGTATCTATTGAGCATCTACTATGTGTCTTGTTCATTGTTAGGTATATAGAGAGCCATTAAATGACACACAACAATGTAAGGCCCATACCCATTTATAAATACTACCTTCTGGTTGAAAGTTGAGCAGAGTTGGAGACATTTGGAAAGGGAAGAAAAAATGATCATGAGAAGATCATGAGAAGAGGAAGTAGCTTCTTCACTTTCTGTCTTATTATCTACCACTACTTATCTCTATTCTCCTATCTGTGCTCCAAACCCAAAGACAACTTGGTCATATATGAGCAACTGGTAGAAAATAGCCAAAAGAGTGGAAAGGAAAATAACCATCAGAATTACAGCTGGAGACTAAGATGATGTGATATAGTGAAAGCATAAATAAAGAATGTTCACATCTTTAACCGTTATAGGGTTAGCTGATGGACATGGAAGACAACAGCGCTTGTGATATAGTTGCCAGCTATATTTACCACCAACTAAATTAATATTGTGCTCAGTTATTGAAATTTATGTTAATTTATGTATGTAATAATAGTTCTTGATTTAAATGCCAATTATCTCCACGAATATTAGAAAGAACAATATACCAACCTGATCATATAAATAACCCTCTCAGCAGGTATTGAGCTTCACTGTCTACCATATTTCTAACCCTACGTAGATACTGGATAAACAGAAATGAAGACAAAGCCCCTGCCCTCCAGAAGCCCAACCTATTTGGATACTTTCTTTTGAAATGTAGTGGCATTGCCACACCAGAGACATGGTTATGGCTGGTTAAAACATCCGTTAAAAATAATTATTTTTCTTGTTAAAACAACCAAAGGTGAGCCTCTTCAGAGAATAATTTGTAGCTTCAGTAGGTCTTGAAATATTTTAATAGGTCACAAAAAAAGCATTCCAGATAGAAGGATATACGTAGGTAAGATAGAATCCGGTTTTTGAAAAACAGCATGACACCTGCCTGTTCTGACAGAGGGCAAAGTCATTTACTGAAATGAGGTGGGAGTTAAGATTTCTGCATTGCATATGACATAAATAAAGTTCTTGGAAAGAGACTTGGCTCTGAGGTCAGGAGATCTGGGTTTATTTTTGTAATCTTGAGACAATCAGTCTTAATCTATCATGTTTTAATTCTATTTCCAGAATGAGGATGAGAATACATGTTTGTTTATAGTGCAATGCAGATCTTCACAGAATAGTTTCTAGACTGAATATGAATGTGAAACAAATTGCTCTGAGGTCTTGGAAGAAAGATACTATTCAAATCCAAGGAATTATTTTAAGATCTAATATTCATTCACTTTTAAATGTGGTTTTGCTGCTAAAAAAGAATGATTAGTTTGAAGTTCATCCCTCTGTTTTGGTGAAATTGGTAAAAATATCTTTCTGATTTTTTTCTGAGCACAAGATAAACTTTATTGTTCTCAGCTAAATAAATTATCATTTTCTTTGAATACCCATAGTTCAAAAGTGGATTCTCTTGTATTTATATATGACCTAAAAAAAGTGACAAGTGAATTGACAAATTTTCATGTAAAAATAAGCAAGTTAAATGCATGAGACAGCCCTTAGTCCTGAGTTTGTCTTACAATTCCATGTAATACAATTTGAACCTTCCTTCATTTGAACTTTTGAATTTTCACAAAAGGTTAATACAAGTTAGTTTCTTTTGGGAATATATTTTCCGGTAGTTTTTGTGAACTTACTATCTTTTATCCTACCCAACTATATTTTAATAATAGCTGTGGAATGGGTAGGTGGAAATTTCTTCATTCTCATCCTCTGCTCAATTCCTGCTCAGCTGCCTGTTGAGGTCACACTGCCTCTTAAAATCTAAGGAAAATTGACTTGAACCCTTTTATCAATGAGCTGAACAGAGGAGGTTGTTTTGATTGGAAAAGGACTGATGGAAATAGAAACAAAGTGGTATGATCATTTCAAAGTTAATTTCCTTACAAGGCAGGAACAGTGAGACAGGACTATATAAAAATAACCGACCGATAGGTTAGTATCAGATGACTTTAGATGATGTAAAGGCAGAAGAAACTTCATCATGCCAATTGAAACTTTTCTGTTCAGGAAATTTGACTGTTGTCTCTCTAATCCTGATTGCCCAGAAGGTCAATGGACAGCTTAGTTTCAGCTGGGTGACATGAACCTTTAGCATGAGTGACTCCATTTAAATTTTTAGCTTTTTCTATTGGGACCCGGTGCAGGAGCTTAGTCAAAAGCAATGGCCTCTGCAATCTTTATTTAACAATTATATATCAAAATATACTTCAGACTGGATAAACCACAAAATTACTAGAAAAAATTTTGATAAATATATCAAATTTCAGAAGGTGGGACATTCCAAATATAAATATAATGCCTCCAAATTTATAGATTTAACTCCATGATAATTGTTTTGCCTTTATGTCTCGAAAACAAATAAAATAATTAAGCATATAAGAACTTCATCCTTGATTCTATTTGAAATATTTTTTCAATATGTAGAAATAATATTCTCATAATAAAATAGTTTTCTTTAAAATGAATAATTCAGTGGCATTTAGTAATATCACTATTTTGTTCCAAAATATTTCCTTTTCTCCAAATTAGAACTCTATATCCTCAAATGGTTTCTTTCTATTCTTCTTTTCTTTACCCCCCTACAAAACACCAATCTTCACTTTGTGTCTATAGATTTACCCACTCGACACTTCATGTAAATGGAACCATACAATATGTGACTTTTGTCTGACTGCTTTCACTGAGCATAATGTTTTTGAGGTTTACCTGTGCTTTATCAGGTATCATTACCTCTTATGCTTGAGTAATATGTCAATGTATATATAAATGAAATGTTTTGAAAGGACATTTTTCTTTTAGAGTAAGTTTAAGTTCAATTAAGAAGAAGTTACAGAGATTTTCTATGTATGCCCCTGCCACATAACATTTCAAAACATCTGTAAGTTTCACTCATTATATTTATTAAAAACAAGAATCACAAAAAGGATAAAATATTAAGGTAAAAATTAAGACTATGACACTTCTAGAAGAAAATATAAAAAATATATATATATATAATATAAATCTTTATAATATTGGCTTGGACAATGATCCCTTGAATAGAACACAAAAATCACAAACCCTAGACTTCAGGTTTATTTACCACAACAGGTGCTTCCTGCTAAAATTACTCTGTGGATGACTCTCTAGCAAATCTTAGTGTGTCATTAGTGTGTTTATATAGGAGTTTTTCCAAGTTGCCTTGTTGTTTTTTATTTCTCACAAAAAGGGAGAAATTGATTCATGATCTGCTGCTACCTAATCATTTTCTTCTCAATTATTAACTATAGACTTCAAGTTAAGTATGTAATATAAAATTATAATGCTAACTCCAAAGAAATAATAGAATATAGAACTTCCAACCAATGGTGTTAAATGCTTGGAATCAAAAGTAATAATCTGCTGGGTGCAGTGGTGCACGCCTGTAATCCCAGGAGGTTGCTTGGGAGGCTGAGGCAGGAGGATTGTGAGTTCAAAGCCTGCCTCAGTAAATTAGTGTTGCTAAAAGAAAAGAAAAGAAAGTAAGAAAGAAAGAAAAAAGAAAGGAAGAGTAATAATCTTTCTTTAACTAAATGCGTAAAATAAGTAAGGCTAATTAATAGAAGTACAAAATAGTTAGAAATAGTTTCCAGTTGAAGTACACTTAGGGGTGTGTGAGTGTGTGTGTTTGTGTGTGTGTGTGGGGGGGGGGGGGCGTGTCCAAACTAAATGGTGTTTGTAGAAAATACCCTTAAAATAAGTACACAGAAATGTTGAAGTTTTAGAAAAAGGAAAAGTTATACTACAAAACACTAACCAAAAGAACGTTAGTGTAGATATACTAATATTGCATAAGAAAGAAAGTAAAGCAAAAGAAAAGACATTATTAGAAATAAAAAGAATCACTTTAATTGGTAAAATGTTCTCAGTTTCAGTTTGTCAGGAATATAGAACCATTTTGAACTGATAGGTGCCAATAATCTTAATACTCACAAGCAAAAATGGCTGAAATTATCAAATTCCATTACCATAGCTAGAAATTTGCTACATCTCTCTCATAATAGTAAATAAGAATATGGAAGAGGGCAATATAAAGTTCCTTCTGAATCCAATGGACATTTTTAGAAACTTGCACCCCCAAATTGGAATACGCATAATAGGCACAATATACTCTTAGGAACACACAAACCCTTATACAAAACTGGTCATACCAAGACACAAAGAAAACAGCAAGATTTTTAGAAAATGCAATCTCATAATATACATATTCTCTGACTTCAGTGGGACTGAGTTAGAGATCAATGACAAAAAGGTAACTAAACATAACCTCTATCTGCAAGTAAAATCATCCTCAAGCTAAAGTGCCATTTGCCAAACTCTCTTGTTGCTGTTACTCTTCCAGATGTGATTTAGTTTGAGATGATCATGAGCACTATTCTGAATCTCCAGTTTGGAAGTGAACCGGGGAAAGAGGTAGGAGAAGAGACATCCATTTGCTGGCATAAAGTGCAACAGATGTATCATGGTTCAGAAGCTGGCATCTATAGCTGGAATTTTACATGATTTGTGGAGTCCTGGTTGCTCCAGGAACAGGAGATTCCTTGGTACCTGGCATGCACATAAGGATAATTATCTTTCAAATTTCAACCACAATGGTTGTTTCCAAAGTTAAGAATACTGAAGAACTAAACCTTAGAGTTGTTTTCAAACATTATTGTATTCCCTCAGCAGCATTTTACACTATTGACCACACTTTCCTACTTAAAATACTCTTAGACTTTGTGAAAGCACATTCTATAGTTACTGTTCTTACCTCTTTTTTAACTAAATTGACAAAACCATATTTATTTAATTTATTTTATTTTTAAACTTTATTTTAATTAGGGATACATGACAGTAGAATGTATTTTGACAAATCATACATAAATGGAATATAACTTCTCATTCTACTGGTTGTACACACATGATGTAGTCATATATGCACATAGGATAATAATGTCTGATTCATTCTACCTAACTTCCTACCCGCAAACACCCACCCCTCCTTTCACTCCCCTCTGCCTAATCCAGAGTACCTCTATTCTTACCTAACCCACCCCCGCTTTTGTGTATTAGCATCCACATAGCAGAGAAAACATTCCATCTTTGGTTCTTTGGGATTGGCTTATTTCGCTTAGTGTGATATTCTCCAGGTCCATTCCTTTACCGGCAAATGCCATAATTTCATTCTTCTTTAAGGTAAAGTAGTATTTCATTGTGTATATTTACCACATTAGCTTTATCCATTCATTTGTTGAAGGACATCTACGTTGGTTATGTAGTTTGGCTATGGTGAATTGAGCTGCTATAAACATTGATGTGACTGTGTCACTGTATTATGCTGCTTTTAAGTTCCTTTGGGTATAAGCTAAAGGGTGGGATAGCTGGGTCAAATGATGGTTCCATTTCAAGTTTTCAGAAGAATCTCCATACTGCTTTCCATATGGTTGCACCAATTTGCAACCCCACCAGGAATGTATGAGAGTATCTTTTTCCTCACTAACACTTATTATTGCTTGTATTCTTGATAATTGCCATTCTGACTGGAGTGAGATGAAATCTTAGAGTAGTTTTGATTTGTATTTCTTTGATTGCTAGAGATGTTGAACTTTTTTTTTATATGTTTGTTGATTGATTTTTATTTCTTCAGTGAAGTGTCTGTTCAGTTCCTGAGCCCATTTATTGATTGGGTTATTTGGGTTTTTTTTGGTGTTGAGTTTTTTGAATTCTTTATGTATCCTGGAGATTAGTGCTCTGAGGTGTGTGTGGTAAAGATTTTCTCCCATTCTGCAGGCTCTCTCTTCATGTTATTGATTGTTTTTTTGACTGAAAAGAAGTTTTTAGTTTGAATCCATCCCATTTACTGATTCTTGCTTTTATTTCTTGCTCTTTGGGAGTCTTGTTAAGCAAGTCAGGTCCTAAGTCAACATGATAAAGATTTGGACCTACTTTTTCTGCTATTAGGTGCCTAAATCTTTGATCTACTTTGAGTTGATTTTTGTGCAGGGTGAGAGATAAAGTTTTAATTACATTTGCTACATATGGATTTCCAGTTTTCCCAGCACCTTTTGTCGAAGAGGCTATCTTTTCTCCAATATATGTTTTAGGTGCCTTTGTCTAGAATGAGATAAGCTTATTTATGTGGGTTGTCTCTGTGACTTCTATTCTGTACCATTGGTCTACATGTCTATTTGGTGCATGCCATTTTTCTTACTATTGCTCTGTAGTATAGTTTAATGTCTGGTATTGTGCTGCCTCCTGATTCACTCTTCTTGCTAAGGATTGCCTTAGCTATTCTGTTTCTTATTTTTCCAAATGAATTTCACAATGGTTTTTTCTAGCTCTATGAAGAATGTCATTTTAATAGGTATTGCATTAAATCTGTATAGCACTTTTGGTTGTATGGCCATTTTGACAATATTAATTCTGCCTATCCAAGAGCATGGCAGATCTTTCCATCTTCTAAGGTCTTCTTCAATTTCTTTAGTATTCTGTAGTTTTCATTGTAGAGGTTTTTCACTTCTTTTTTTAGACTGATTCCTAAGTGTTTTATTGTGAATGGGTTAGTATTCCTAATTTCTCTTTCAATGGAATAATTACTGAGGTACAGGAACATGCTTGGATTATGGGTATTGATTTTATATCCTGCTACTTTGCTGAATTCATTTATTCTAGAAGTTGTCTGGTAGAATTTTTTGGATCTTCTAAATGTAGAATCATATTGTTGGCAAATAGTGATGGTTTGAGTTCTTCTTTTCCTATTTGTATCCCTTTAATTTCTTTCTTTCTTTGTTTTTTTTTTTTTTTGTTTTGAATAGAAGTGGTAAAAGAGAGTATCCCTGTCTTGTTCCAGTTTTGAGGGAATGCTTTCAATTCTTCTCCATTTGGAATGATTTTGGCCTTGGGTTTAGCATATATAAATTTTATAATGTTGAGGTATGTTCCTACTCTCCCAAGTTTTTCCAGTGTTTTGAACAGGAAGTATTTTGTCAAAAGCTTTCTCTGCATCTATTGAGATGATCATATGATTTTTATCTCTAAGTCTACTGATGTGATGAATTATATTTATTGACTTCCATATGTTGAACCAACCTTGCTTGATTGTGATGCACTAACTTTTAAATACTTTTTATGCAATTTGCCAGAATTTTATTTAGAAGTCTGCACCAAAGTTCATCAGAGATATTGGTCTGAAGTTTTTTTTCCCTGATGTGTCTTTGTCTGGTTTTGGTGATATTAGCTTCATAGAATGAGTTTGGAAGGGTTCCCTCCTTTTCTATTTCATGGAGTAATTTGAGGATTATTGGTGCTAATTTTTCTTTGAAGATCTCATAGAACTCAGCTAAGAATTCATCTGGTCCTGGGATTTTCTTTGTTCCTAGGCTTTTGATGGTGTCATCTCTTTTATTGCTTGAAATTGAAATGCCTAAATTGTGTATGTCCTCCTGATTCAGTTTGGGTAGGTCATATGTCTCTAGAAATTTGTTGATGTTAGGTTCATTGCTTAAATGCTGCATTGCTTCAGGTTTAGTTCTAGATACTCACTTTAGAACTGTGCAGTTTAATATTATAGCTGCTAGTCAGATGTGGATATTTATACTTATTTAAATTAAATTAAATTTTAAGTTTGTTTCCTCACTTTGCATTTCTATATTTAAAGTGCTCCACAGTTACACATAGCTCAGAAGTAATTAAAAAGAACATGGAAGGTCTGAACATGTTGCAATATTGATTATTTTAATCCTTTTATTAGTTCATTATAGTTACATAAAAACATATTAATACATGCCTGGAATACAATTTGCCCATTTGATTCTCTCAGTACTTTGACTTTCCCTCCCCTCCTCCTCTCTCCTGTTCCCTTTCTTCTACTGTAGTCCTTCTGTTCATTTATTATTTTTAATTGGTGCCATATATATAAATATACATATATATATACACATAAAGATGGAATTGACTGTGAAATATTTATTCATGTACATAGCATAATTTGGTCAATTTCACTTCATAGTTTCTCCTTTTTCCTGTCTTTCCTCCTTCCTTCCTTTCTTCTACTCTTCTGATCTACCTTCTATTTTCATAAGATCCCCCAGTTTTGTTACCTTATTTCTCTCTAACTTCCACATATGAGAGAAAACATTCAACTGTCTGAGTCTGGCTTTTTTCACTTAGCACAATATTCTCCATTTCCATCCATTTACCAGCAAGTACCATAATTTCATTCTTTTATATGACTCAGTAAAAGTCCATTCTGTATATATACCACAATTTGTCTGTTGATGGGCACCTGGGCTGGTTCCATAATTTTTTATTATGAATTGTGCTGCTGTAAACATCGATGTGTCTGTATTACAATAGTATGCCAATTTCAATTCTTTTGGATAAATACCATGTAGTGGGCTAGCTGGATCATGTGGCAGTTACATTCCTAGTCTTTTAAGGAAATACCATACTGCTTTCCAAAGTGGTTTTATTAATTTGTAGTGCCACCAACAATGTATGAGTGTACCTTTTCCCCTACATTCTCAATAATTGTTTTTTGGGGGGAGGTACTAGGGATTGAACTCAGAGGCACTCAACCACTGAGCCACATTCCAAGCCCTATTTTGTATTTTATTTAGAGACAGGGTCTCACTAAGTTGCTTAGTTCCTTACCATTACTGAGGCTGACTTTGAACTCATGATCCTCCTGCCTCAGCCTCCTAAGCTGCTGAGATTACAGGCATGCTCCACCATGCTGGGCCATTCTCACTTATTATTATTATTGTTTATATTGTTTGCCATTCTAACTGGAGTGAGATAAAATCTAAAGGTAGTTTTGATATGCATTTTCCTGATTGCTAAGGGTGCTGAACATTTTTTCATGTAGCTATTGGCCATTTGTATTTCATTTTTAGAGAAATGTCTGTTTATTTCATTTTCCCATTTATTGATTGAGTTATTTTGTTAAGTTTTTTGTGTTCTTTGCATATTCTGGATTTTAACTCCCTGCTCAAGAAATAGTGGGCAAGTATTATCTTCCATTCCTTAGGCTTTTTCTTCACAGTCTTACTTGTTTCCTTTGCTGTGCAAAACTTTTTAATTTGATGCCATCCCACATATTGATTCTTGTACTTATTTCCTGAACTTTAGGAAATAAGGAAACTTTGGTAAATAAGGAAACTTAAGGAAATTGTCTGTGCAAATGGGTTGGAATGTCGATTCTGTTTTCTTCTAGTAGTTGCAAAGTTTCTTATTCAATTCCTAGGTCTTTAATCATCTTTGAATTGTCTTTTATGTAGGTTGAGACATAGGGATCTAGTTTCATTTTTCTACATATGGATATCCATTTTTCCCAGCACCACTTTGTTAAAAAGGCTAACTCTCTCCCATGTGTGTTTTTGGCACTTTTGTCAATTATCAGATGATTGAGTCAATGTAGATTTGTCTCTGCTTATTCTATTCTATTCCATTGGTCTTCATGCCTGTTTTGATGACAGTACCATGCTGTTTTTATTACTGTAACTCTGTAGTATAATATGAGATCAAGTATTGTGATGCCTCTAGCATTGTATCTCTTGCAAAGAAATAGCTTTGGCTATTCTGGGTCCTTTGTCCTTCCATATCAATTTTAGGACTGTTTTTCTTTCTAGTTCTGTGAGGATTATAATTGATATTTTTGATGAGGATTGTATTGAATCTGTAGATTGCTTTTGGTCATATAGCCATTTTGACAATATTAATTCTGTCTACATGAGAGGTCTTTTCATTTTCCAAGGTCATCTTCTATTTTTTTCTTCAGTGTTCCTTAGTTTTCACTGTAGAGACATTTCACCTCATTGGTTATATTTATTCCCAAATATGTCTTTGAGATTATTATAAATGGAATGCTTTTACTGATTTTTTCTCTGATTCATTATTGAAGTATAAAAAGCTATTGATTTTTGTATGTTGATCTTGTATTCTGCTACCTTGCTGAATTTGCTTATTGACTCTAGAAGTCTTCAAGTGGCATTTTCTTGATCTTCTACATACAGGCTCATGTCATTAATCAAGAGATCATTCTACTTCTTCTTTTCCCCATTGTATTCCTTTAATTTCCTTCTTTTACCTGACTGCTCTAGAGTTTCATTTCGTAGGGGAAATGAAAATAGACATCAGCATCTTATTCCTGATTTCAGAGGAAATGCTTTTTCAGTTTTTCTCTGTTCAGTGTGAGGTTGTCTTTGCATTTTTCATGTAAAACCTCTATTATGTTGAGGTAAATTCCTTCTATCGTTAGTTTCTTAAGAATTTTTACTATGAATAAGTGCAGGATTTTATTAAAGTCTTTCTGGATCTATTGAGACGATCGTGTGATTCTTGTCCTTAATTCTATTTATGTGGTAAATTACATCTATTGATTTGTGTATATTGAACCAACCTTGTATCCCTGGGATGAAACCCTCCTGATCATGGAGTACATTCTTCTTAATGTGGTTTTGTTATTTGTTTTTTTTTTTTTTTTTTTTTTTTTTTTTGGGGGGGGGGACTAGGGATTGAACTCAAGGGCAATCAATCACTAAGCTACATCCCCAACCCTATTTTATATTTTATTTAGAGACAGGGTCTCATTGAGTTGCTTAGCACCTCACTGTTGCTGAGGTTGGCTTTGAACTTTTGATCCTCCTGTCTCAACCTCTGGAACGGCTGGGATTACAGATGTGTGCCACTGCACCTGGCTTCTTAATGCATTTTGCTAATTAAGGATTTTTGTATTTATATTCATCAGAGATTTTGGCCTGTAGTTTTCTTTCCTGGACATATATTTGTCTGGTTTTGGTATCAGGGTGATAGTGACTTCATAGAATGAATTTGGAATTGTTTCCTTCTAATTTGAGGAAAATTGGCATTAATTCTTCAAAGATCTGGTAAATCTAGGCTGAGAATACATCTGGTACTGGAATTTCTTTTTTGGAAGACTTTTAATTATTTCTTTAATCTCATTGGTTGATATTGTTTTATTTAGGTTTTCTATATCCCATTGGTTCAATATGAGTAGGTCCTATGTGTCTAGAAATTTGGCAATATTTCAGATTTTTTCAGCTTATTGGAGTATAAATTTTCAAAACACTTCCCAATGATCTTCTGGATTTCAGAAATGTCTGTGGTGACATCTCCTTTTTCCATCTCTTGTTTTGTTGATTTGAGTCTTCTCTCTTTTATTTGATTAGTTTGGCTAAGGATTTATCAATGTTGTTTATCTTTCCAAATAACCAACTCTGCATTCATCCTTTTTATTTTTTTTTCTCAGTTTCATTAATTTTAGCTCTGATCCTAATTATTTTCTGTCATCTACTGATTTTTAAATAAGTTTGTTCTTGCTTTTCTAGGACTTTGAGGTTTAAAATTAGTCTATTTAGGATCTTTCTTTTTTGCTCCTTTTTTTTTTCCTTTCTTTTTTCTTATTTTTTCATTTAGGTACTCTATGCTATTAACTTTTCTTTTAGAACTGCCTTTATATTGTTCCATAGGTTTTGATACAATGATTTTCCATTTGCATTTGTTTTTAAATTTTAAAAAAATTTCCACCAATTTCTTTTATGACTATTTCTTGTTCAAAGGTATTATTAATCTCCATGTGTCAAAATAATTTTTGTTCTTTTATCTTCTTATTGATTTCTAATTTAACTCCATTATGATCTGGTAGGAATCAAGGAATTACCTCTCTTCTTTTTCATGTTTGCTAAGACTTGCTTTGTGTCCTAAAATATGGTCTATTTTGGAGAAGGTTCTATATGCAGCTGAGAAGAAAGTGAAGATGGTTATTGATAGATAAAATATTCTATAGATCTGTTAAGTCCATTTGATAAATAGTACTTTTTAGTTCTATTAATCAATCTTTGCTTAGTTTATGTCTGGATGACCTATGCATTGGTGGGACAGATGTGTTGAAATCACCCAGTATTATTGTATCAGGGTCTATTTAAGTCTTTATATTGAGTAGGCACACAAACATTTGGGGAATAAATATTTACAATCATTAAATCTTATTGTTGGATGATTCCCTTAACCAGTATGAAACAACCTTCTTTGTCTCTTCTGATAAGTTTTGACTCAAAGTCTACCTTGTCAGATATAAGAGTTGCTACTTCTGCTTGATTTGGTCTTCATTTGCATGATACATCTTTTTCCATCATTTCACCTTCAGCCTGTGAGCATCTCTTGTTACAACATATGTTTGGGACTAACTTTTGATCCACTATGCAAACTTATGTCTTTTGATTGGCAACTTGAGAACATTTACATTTGATGTTATTATATAGAGGTGATTTTTATTTATTGACATTTTAATCAATTTCTAATGTTTAATTCAGACTTGATTCTCCTTTAACTGTTTATTCTACTAAGACTCATCCATTTGTGGGTTTGATGTTTATTTTTCATTTATTCTATGTATAACATTTCATCAAGTATGCTTTGTAGTGATGGCTTAGTGATTAGGGCTTTATTGTTTGTTTGTTTCTACTTAACATGGAAGGTTTCTATTTGATCTTTAATTCTGAAGGATAGTTTTGCTGGATATAGCAATCTTGGTTGGCACCTGTTATCTTTAGGGCTTAGTATGTATTATTCCAATCCTCTAGGCTTTTATAGCCTAGGTTGAGAAATCAGTAGAAAGTCTAATTGGTTTACCTCTGAATGAAATTTGTTGTTTTTCAATTACAGCTTTAAAATTTTTTTCTTCTGTATATTAGACATTTTAATTATAATGTGTCCAGTTGAAGATCTTTTTTTGATCTTGTCCTTTTGGGATTCTAAATGCATCTTGTTTCAATTTTCACCTCATTTCTAAGGTTTAGGATTTTTTTCTGATATCATTTTTTTTTCATTGTAAACAAATGGGATACATGCTGTTTCTCTGTTTGTACATGGAGTCAAGGCATACCATTTGTGTAATCATAAATTTACATAGGGTAATGTTGTTTGATTCATTCTGTTATATTTTTTCCTTCCCCCCCCTCCCACTCCTCTTTTCCCTCCATACAGTCCTTCCTTCCTCTGTTCTTGTCCCCCTCCTTAACCCTAACCCTAAACCTAACCCTAACCCTAACACTAATCCCTCCCACCCCCAATTATATGTCATCATCCACTTATCAGTGAGATCATTCGTCCTTCAGTTTTTTGAGATTGGCTTATCTCACTTAGCATGACATTCTCCAATTTCATCCATTTGCCTGCAAATGCCATAATTTTATCATTCTTTATGGCGGAATAATATTCCACTGTATATATGTGCCACAATTTCTTTATCCATTCATCAATTGAAGGACATCTAGGTTGGTTCCACAATCTGGCTATGGTGAATTGAGCAGCTATGAACATTGATGTGGCTGTATCTCTGTAGTAGGCTGATTTTAAGTCCTTTGGGTATAGGCCAAGGAGTGGGATAGCTGGGTCAAATGGTGGTTCCATTCCAAGCTTTCTGAGGAATCTCCATACTGCTTTCCAGAGTGGCTACACTAATTTGCAACCCCACCAGCAATGTATGAGTGTACCTTTTTCCCCACATCCTCACCAACACCTATTGTTGCTTGTGTTCTTGATAATCGCCATTCTAATTGGAGTGAGATGAAATCTAAGGGTAGTTTTGATTTGCATTTCTCTTATTACTAGAGATGTTGAACATTTTTTCATATATCTGTTGATTGTTTGTACATCTTCTTCTGTGAAGTGTCTGATATCATTTTACTGAAAAGTTTGTGCATTCCTTCAGTTTGTATCTCAGTACCTTTTTCTTCAATTTGACCCCTTGACATTATACCTGACTTCTTATCATTTCTGGTCATGGTCTCTTACCAATTTTTCTTTATCATTCAGGTTGTATTCAAGATTATATACTTGGTCTTTGAAGCCTGAAAACCTATATTCTGTGTGGTTTAATGTGTTAGTGATGCTTTCACCTGAATTTTTAATTTTATGTATTGAGTCTTTCATGTCTAGGATTTCTGCTTGATTCTTTTAAAGAATTTCTATCTCTTTATTGAAATGTTCTCTTATTTCGTGTATATTCTGCCTTGGTTCATTATATCTAAAATGTTATATTATAACATTTTAATTATCAACTTCTAAATTCTTTTTTTGTGGCATTTCTTCAACTGTGGTGACAATGGGCTCAGTATTTTTTTGCTACTGGGAATTGAACCCGTGGGTACTTTACCATTGAGCTACATTCCTAGCCCTTTTTAGTTTTTATTTTGAGTCAGGGTCTTACTACATTGCTTAGGACCTTGCTAAGTTGCTGAGGCTAGTCTCAATGTTGTGGTTCTTCTGCCTCAGTCTCCTGAGTCACTGGGATTATAGGCCTGTTGCACTGCGCCCACTCATTGGGGTCAGTATTGTTGAGAGCTATTTGGGGTGACTTGTTCTCTTGATTTTTTTTTATACATTTAGTATTTCTACCAATCTTAATGGATGGTTTTCTCTTTTAGTTTTCTCCTTACTATGTTTTCTAAGTTGGACGAATGTTTTAGGGTCAATATTTTGGTTCAATTTGAACTTGTTAGTATGTCTAGTCTCTATTGCCACACTGAGAGGAGATACTAATCCCCAGTATTTATAGGCATTTCAGAACAATGCCTTATATTAATGAAACTTAAAAAATTATTTTAAAAAAATGTTCTTCATCAGTCTAGTAATCTGAGTGGTAAATGGGAGTGGCTTTCTTGAATTGATTAAGAAATTAGATAATAAGCAAAATATAATAACTTTTAATTATATTTGGTTCTCTGGTTAGCTATTTTTTCACTGCTTCAATTCCTGGCTGTGGAGGATTTGAGACTCATTATCTATATCCCCTGCATTATTTTCTGGGAGCTAATTTCTTTATTTATTATTCTTGCTGAGGTTTATTAAATAGAATATTTTCCTTCTGGTGCTTCAGTTGTCATGCAGTTGTTTATTTTCAGTTCTGGTCAAAAGTGGTCAAACCTCTTAGGGTAGTTTGTATGCAGAATTTTACTCTTTCTTCCCTGGCCAGCTCTGACAATCCCTGTTTGGACTCTCAGACCATGTGCTGGGGTAGGCCGATGTGAGGGGTCAACCTGTTCTCCATCTCTTTCTAGGCCTGAAACAGGTGACTTAGGGATCTCCAAATTTGGTCTGGATTTAATTGGTCTCTTTCTCCCATTTCTCCCCTCCACCCCAGCATAAGCCAGACTCCTTATTTCAGAGTTCATATTGCCTGCTTTAAGTGAAAGAGTACTTCACCCTTTTCAGTTTTGTAGACTCAATTTGCTGGTGCTGAATCACTGTCTTGAATCACTCTTGGGGAGCTGTTATGATAATGTAGTTTCCTCTGAACCACCTTATTCTATTCTCTGGTTCTACTCTAGGGTTGAGTAATAGGCCACTATGGCTGAATGACATAAAGCAGGTTTCCTGTAGCCCCCACTGTCACCAAATATGAGCCTCCAAGTCTCTGTCCTCAAATGTAGTCATGCCTGGCTGTTCAATTTCCCTGATCCTTTTCAGTTGGTCATTGGTGCCACAGGGATCAAAGGGAGAGCAGTTTTCACTCTCTTCTCTATCTCTGTCTTGAATCTCCCTGGATTCGCTATTCTCCATAGTGTTTTGGGATTGTGTTTTGCCAGGAGCACTTTAGGTCATGCAGTAAGCACTGGCTGAAATGAGATTCAGCATAAATTCCTCAAGGTGAATCTTCACCTTAGTTCTTCACTTAGAAGTTGAGAAACACAGGCACATTTCAAACACCAGTTTGCTATGCAGTCTTTGTATCAGTGAAGTATAGATTGTCTTCTGCAGGTGTCAAATTTGTCCACTGTGTTTCTTCCCTTTTGTGTTGCCCCTTCCTCTGTGGTAACACAGCACAACCGCTGCTTCCTGCTTGGGTATATTCTTTTATAGTATCCATTCACAACACCAAAATCTCTAGACTTCTCTGAATTTCCGATAGACAAGTATTGACTTATAATGATTTTCTTCAGATACCCACCTCAGTATGAAGCCGTAATCTGGTTGTTTCAATTCTGAACAGTAGAGCAAGTAAGAAGTGACTCCTTCCTCTACTCTGCTATCTTGGAGCCTCTGGACTTTTAAATTTATACTGTTAATTAAACAACACTGGTTTGATTGGAATACCTGGAGTGACTGGCAAGTGGCTGGAGTCCTCAGTTATTTTCCTTCCTGGAAAAAAGTAATCTTGAGTAGAGAGTTGATAAACTTGCTGTTTGGAAACTCTGATGATGATGGAGAGCATGACATGAAAGGGCTAGAGTTGTCAGTCTCCCAAACTCCTCCTTCCAGGGCAAAGCCCACATTTGAGGATTACAGGAGTAAATTTCCAAAGGAGGACCACTTCTTGGCATTACACACAATCCTGCTGACTGCGATAGAACTTGGAGCACCAGGATGTGGGTAGCTGCCTCCATCAGGAGCACCCTTCCCAGATCCTTGAGGATGCTTTAATTCATGTTGGGTTCATTAGCTTCCTGAATCTGAGGATTGTTGTCTTTCAAAATTTCTATAAAATTCTCAGTCCTTATATACTCAAATATAGCCCTTTTCCATTCTTTCTATGGTTTCTTTCTGGATCTTTGGTAATTGATTTACATATCCTTACATTTCTAGTCAAACAATGTATGAACCAAAGACAAAAATTCAAATGAACATTAGAATGCAGTTATAAACCAAATGACAAGAAGAAAACTTCAAATTCATGCCATGTTGATGCTATATATTTTGAGAAAAATATGTAATCCCAAGTATTTGCATTAGTAAAAAAAGAAAAATTTTGCACTAAGCAATCGTCAAGAAATGATTTACAGTCACTGCAAAATAAGTAAATAAATAAATAAAATATAGAAGGAAAAAATAAAGTAAATGCAAAACTCTGCCTCTTATTCCCTTATTTCTCTTTTGCTTTTTAGGCTTTCGAGGACCCTCAGACATGCAAGCATTAGTCTCCACTTAGGAGCCGATGGCCTCTCTCTCTCTCTCTCTCTCTCTCTCTCTCTCTCTTTCTCTCTTGTTTCTCTTCCTGAAGTCTGTTGGCCTTCTCCCTGCTGTTATTCAGGTCTTTGCTTTACTATGGTCTCCTCTGTGAGGCTCTTCCTGACCTACTCCCCTCCCCAACAACAACAACAACAACAACAACAATAACAACAACAACAAATCAAACTCCTATTCCTACTCTTTACCCTGATAGATTTTTATATTCATTTATACAGAAATATCTTTCAATTAACACAATATACTTTTTACATGTTTATTCCCTTATTTATTTACATTGAAATTTAAATTTCATCAGGAAAGGGATTTTGAAACATTTTTTTGCAGCACCATAAAGTTCAACTAATAATTGGAAAGCAACAGATACTTGATAGGAAAATGATATCAAAAGATATAAAAATAAGCTACAATATTAACAAATGTTTTTTCAAATACTCCTTTGAAAAACATAAAAATAAACAACTGCCAATTTATTTTTTAAACAAGGAGAAATTTTAAAAGTATAATTTAAAAGAAATTTTAAAAGATATTTTAAAAAGTATCCCAATAGATGACCAAGTATATTAAATAAAAGCTTTCCTTAAAAAATCTAGATAAAAGTGAATTAAGAAGAAACAGAAAACCTAAGAGGTAAGGACTAATTGTACAAGTTTGATTTCCTACAGTCTGACTATACCAGAAAAGGAGTTGTTCTCAAGAACAAGGCCATGAAAAGAAACCAGAGCCTGGTGCTTAGAATGACCATATCTTGAAACCAGTCATGAGTATGGTACTCCAAACAGTGACAGAACCAATGTTCCTTAGTGCTTGGAAACTGGACACAGGGTTCTATTGGATCATACTGCTTCAATCGTAGTACATAGTTAGTACCCTTGATCACATAAAGTGGTCTTCTACCCTTGAATCCTTAAGAAGGTGACATATCTCTGTTGTTGTAGCATTGTCATTGATTTCACCAAAGGAGAACCTACTAATGCAATTGGTATTAGTAAAGAGCCACGGGTCAGGTCTCGTGTATAGATTTCAGTGCTTATTCCTGCACTATTCTGACACTTATTCCAGAATAGTGGTGGAACTTCAGCCAGGTACTGATCCAGACTCTATGAAGTCTCTTCAGGAAAGCTTTTCCAGACACCAGTTGTGTGGGATCTCTGGACATTTACCCATAGTTGGGCAGATGAACCTAAATGAGTTTTTCAACAGAAGAAATCAAATCAACTTTTACAAAGAAAGCAACAAACCTAAATAGTTTTCTAATTTAATTTGAAAAAATATTCTAGGAACAAGTAAGTCTAATTTTACATAAATTCTTCCAGAGATGACAAAAGGAAAGGCTCTTCACTCTAATTTTTTATCAGCTTATCATATTTGATATCAAAATGAGACAAGTACAATATAATCAAGGATGGCCAATATTACAGATGCTCATAGATGTAAGTGGTAGTTATAGAAGTAAAGAGGAGATGAAGAGGAGAGAGGAAGACAAGGGTAAGGACAGTAATATCTGACTATAGTAATGGCATTACTAAAGACATATCTATTTTCTAGAACAAGGAATAGAGTATTAAATATATTATTTACAGTTATAAAATGAATGACAAAAGCCTTTAGATAATTTGAAAATTGGCTAGTAAATGGGCTAAAAATGATGGAAGAATGTGAATTAAATTCTCATCTTTAGTACTAGGAAGTTAAATATATATATTTTTATTGCTAATGGATTAGGAAATGAAAGATGAAAATTTTATTTAGAAATATTCTATTAAACAACAGATGAATTAGAAATAAAGTGATTAAAGATGGTTTCTTCTGGAGAGTGGGTCTTAATGTGAAGTTTCAGTGGAACACTATTACTTTCTTTATTAGTCTTTCTGTACAATTTGATCTTTAGCCAATGCATATGGCAATTTCATTAAAACATAAAATATAATTATACTAGGTCCTGGTTTAAATTTATATCATGGTTTCACCCTAATATTTGATTTATGATAGATACTTGGAGCCTCCAAGATCCTGTAGAACTTAGCCTTCTCCCTCAGTCCACACGGTCCTCAGTCTCTCCCCCACACCCCCATTCTCCAGACACAGAGATCTTCCTGCTTCTCAAAGGGTCACATTCTCTCCCACTCCAAAGTCTTGTTCTTGATGATGTCTCCATTTGGGGCGCTTTTTGTCATAAAATCTTCTTTCTCCCTATTATGTTAGCCCAGTGAGATATCATAGTCATTCTTCAAATCTTAGTTCAAAATCACCTCTTCTTAAAAGCCTTTAGGTTCATCTTCTGCCCCTGTCAGATTTCTCTTTCATACTCTCCCCCCAAATCGTGTTTTTTTTTTTTACTAACACACTTTTAATTTTGGAATTTCTTATAATTATTAGAATATGATTAAAGTTGGTCCTTGTGGTTAGACACTAAGGATTGTAGTATTATGGATGTGTGTGTGTTCATCATTAGTTCCCTGCTTCTTAACTGTGCGCAAAACAGATGAAAAATAACTATCGAATAAGTAAGTGATTCAATGATTGAATAATGAATGATGAGTTGAGAAAACAATGTTGGGTCATTGCATATTGTGAAAATTTCTAATTCATTTTTTCTCCTTCAGCTTGAGGTGATAGTTGGAATCATGGTTTCTGTTAAGATATCTAGTTCATGTTTATTTTTGCTGAACTTTAGCAACTTGGAATTCACTTTTGATATTCTTAGTAGTAAATAGTTTTAATATTGCCCATATATTCCCAGAGTATATACTATTGATTTGTATGATTGATAAGCATTCAGAGTCCATAATAAGATATGTTTCTTTATTCACAGTTCAATACAACTGGTCAGTCTTCCAAAGTATTCATCACTATATTGGATTTTCATAACAGCAAGTTCTTCAGGGAAAGGAATTTTTGCCCTCATTATTTTTCTTATTATTTTAGGTCTTTATTTGAGTTTCTTTACATCATTTAATTTTTACAACAGTCCTGTTACAGACAAGGAGTGTAAAATTTAAGAATTACATGTCTTGTTGAACATCATATAATTAGAAGTAGAGTAGGAAGATGATTCTTCCAATTCTTTGTAAAGTGCTCTTTTTAAAAAAAATCCCTTTCACCTCTTATTAAGGAATCACTAATCATGGTAGAATGAATTATTGTTCCCAAGTAGTTGCTGCCTCCATGAAAGAGAATGATACATCCTTATCCACTGCTAAATAACCCATTTCCTCCCTAGGGAAAAATATGCTTTGCTGCTTTGTCATGTGAGTTACTTTGAAGAATGTGAGGGGAAGTGATATACTCCATGTCTATACAAAAGTTTTAAGATTCATTGGGTGTGGTCATTGCTCATTTCCTTCTACAGTAGGGACAGTACATTTCATATATGTCTTACTTCTTCAGCCTAGGTCCTAGAGTGAGGAAAAAGTCAAGTTCTAAAGTAGAACTCACCCATAGCTGACATGTAACTTGAACAAGAAATGAATATTTGTGTTTCTAAGCCATTAAGATAAGTATGTCATTACTAAGGACTAACTGAGAAAGGACTAACACATTAGCTAATTCAGCAATTACTGTATACCAGGAATTATACTAAACATTTCGATTATATTATACCATGTAATATTTTTCAAATCTATGAAGCTGATGCAATTAATGAAGAAACGAAGCTTTGGAAAATAATGTAAGAGTAGAATGGAATTAGGATTGAAAACCAGACTAAATGACACCTGAGACTGGGTAATTGATTCCTTTGTCAAAGTTTCTCCATTCATCCCAGCATACATGAGACTCAATACTTTAATAGATTAAACTTCAAGTTTTAAATATTTGAAACATTATGAAGTTTTAAATACTTTGAAACATTATGCTTTATTAAGCACTTCCAGGATATGAATTACCCAAGTGGGTAGAATTAGCACAATGAGAATATATCCACTTACTACCCTGGGTGAAAGATAACAAGCCGTACAATCTTACTTTCTGCTATGCATGCAGGAGAGTATTCTATAATATGAAATTTAGCCCATTTAGTCAAAATCTCTTTATATAACTATATGTGTTAGTTTTAGCTGCTTTGTTAGGGGTTCAAGCTCAGTTAGGGCCATAGTTATTTTGAAAGGGAGCAGTCATCTACCTTTAAGAAAATCTGGTGTATGATTTTTCTTTCAAAGAGTTAAATGTTAAATATTTGAAATATCACCCTCTCCCAATTGCCTTATGTGCAAAATGGAGCTGAAAACACTTCACTGCTTATTGACTAGGATCTGGAAATAAATTATCTCTGCAGGAATTTTAGAACTCTATGCATGGTGATTAATCGTTCTGTTTGCCCATCATCTGATGGTTGAGACCTAGAAAAAGATTAGCATAGTGGAACAAGAACTGGTCTGCAAGACAAGACCCATATTGTAGTTCTAAATTCTGCTGCTGGCTTTCTTGAGGTTTCCTTTCTCAGCAAATCTCTCATGCTATATGGATCTCATGTCACCTTTTCATTGTCCATTTTTCTCTTTTAAGTAATGAAGGAATAGAACACATTCCTTTTTGCCTGTTAGCTTGAAAACCACTGATTCTAAACGGAATAAATGTAAATACATTCAGCTTTCTAAATGCAACTATGGGTTGAGCTATTTCCAACATATATCATGCTGCCAAGTTCAAGATGATATTGAAATTTCTTATAGTTATAATTATGCTTAGCCATATTCTTTGAAATGAGTATGTCTCTTCTTGAACAACTGTATTTAGCATGAATTCTTTCATAAGTGATCACTTTTTCTTTTAATTATATTAATATTTTCTGATTTTTAATATTTTGAAGTCCACAGTGTTTCATCTATTAAAAAAACACGTTTATGAGGCAAAGTTTGATTTTAGAATATCAAGGTGCTAACAACTGCCATCTGCCTATATTAATGGTCTTCTATATTGTTTTTTTGGTTCATTTTCCTTATTTTCACTATTTAGAGTATGTAGTTATATGAACTATACTTGATAAAGGCATAAAAAATATATATACTAGTATGATTTTAAATTTTATCCTTCATTGCTCATATGAAGAAAATCTAATGATCTGTAGGACAGTAGATTCAAATTAGAATTTTCACCTAAAATTTACACACTGTTCTTTCTTATTAAGCAACTAAAATAGTATCTGTTTAAAATACATGATAATTTATTCAAATCTTGCTCCTGAGCCATGCTGCATAGCCATTCTATGAATGCAAGACGGCACTCAGGGTAGCATCCAAGCCACCATGCTCTCCTGCATCTGGAGAGCATGTCACACAGAGCTTGATTACTTCACCTAACAGGCTCTTAGAAAGATGGACCCTCATGAGGCAGCTTGTAGCGATACATTAGTGTGGCTTGTGTTAGAGCCAATTGCCGTCTGACCTCTCCTCCCAGCAGAGGCAGTGTAGTGCCATCTGTACATCTTTTAGTCACATTAAATCATGTCATTTAAAGGACCTCTGAATGTGAATGAGTTTACCTTATGCTTAGGAAAGAAATTAGTCCAACTGCTGAACTACGAGTCCATGTTCATTTGCACTCTCCAATTTTCATATTGTTTCAATCCTTCCTTTGCTAGACTGGTAATAGCACAGTCAGAGATTGTATCTGTTTAAAATTTGCTACTGTCATAGCTAGGATATCACTAATGGTAAAAAAAAAAAAAAAATCACTAAGATAATTCAAACTCTCTATTTATGTGCCAGATAGATCTGAATGTTGGAGTCCAAACTATTCCTTCTAACTAGATAGGATGTTTTCAGGCAGTTTGGCCAAGTGGCTGCTTTGCTTGCCTTTCATGTATACCTACATAAAGAACCAAGGCATTTCACAAGATACATGTCACTGCAAGGAAAGAGAAATGAAATTTCCAAGTCTGTCGAAGGAACCCCTTTTGGGTCAATGGGCATGTGAACGGCCTTGGCCTGCGCAATCACCATGTCCTGTTACCCCAGGCCCGGGCATTTTATTTCCCCCACAGGGAAAATAAAATGCACACATGTGAATAGACTGAGGGGAAGACTGTCTCTTAGAGATGAACTTACTGAACATGTAGAACGTGATTGTTAGTGTGTCAGTGACCATCTTAACGGTTACATAGGGTGTATCTGCCTGTGATCAGAGAGAGGGAGTCCTCATTACTTTCACTGCATCTTTTGGCACAGCTGCAATCAAACCAGGAATAGGATCTCTGGGTCCCTGGTCTTAAAATTTGCATGTTTTTTTACTTGCTTATTCAAGTCATTGTGTCTCAGAGAGTGGTCTCTAGAGTAGCAGCATTAAAATCACCTGACAACTTGCTTTAGAAATGCTCATTCAGGGGCCTCTCCTCACAACTTCTGAATCAGAACCTCTAGGAAGAAGGATTTAGGGTTTAACAGGCCCTTCAGGTAATTCTGTTGGAAAACACTGGTTTATGTTATTGTAATTGAGTTTCTGGTCATCTTCAGTTGAAGTCCTAATTTAACAGGGATAAAAAATTTCATAGCAGTACTAATTATGAATTAGAAGAAATTTAGTTTTGATTTAAAAAGTGTTGTTTCTTGATGATGTCAGAGACCTAATTTTGAATAGAGAGACTCTCAGGAGATCCCCACAATCTCTGGTCTCAGGTTAGCCCAGTACCAGCTTAGCCTCAAATGGGTCACAGACTATTTGGAGCTAAACACTGAAGAAACTTCCATCTGGGACTTCAAATCACTAGAATTTTAAGACTAGGAGATATGGTTAGGAGTCATCTCTGCAAATTTACATCATCTTTAACACATTCTATTTAAATTAAAAGAATGCTTAGTTTTAGTTTCAATATCTAGGTTTAGAAGAGAAACTTTATAGATTGTCTCAGGGCAAGATTTAGTTTCTCAATCTAAACATCTCTACCTTTAAGTCAAATCATTCCAATTGACTTTAACATGAGAAGATACCTTTTTCCAACTGTCTTAATATTGGATACTGTGTCATCAATATAAAAATATAATCAGAAATATCTACTGAGCTAATGGTATTACAGCATTATGTTCTCTGATTAATAGTAAAGAATATAAAAATGTATGCTTCTAAGAAATATTTTATCACTGACAAAAAGAAAACCCAATGTCCTTCGCATGCTTATGAATGCAGAATATGCCATGTAGAAAGCACTGAATTATCATTTAGTGTTATTTTTTAAATATTAGACATCTCTGTGATGCATATTGATGACTTGGAACATTGAATTCTCCTGACACTTTCTTTTGTGAGGATTTATGCCTTGAAACACAGTATGTGCAATCTGATAAATTGTTGGCTTAATTACAAGACTAATATCTAATTGTATACTTTGTATAGTTAACAAGTTTAAGTATTACTATCAGCAATTATTTACTAATTGTAAAATCTGGACAAGCAAGCAAAAATATACTAAGTTTAAAATTATTTGCAAGAAAATTGGAAAAATATTTAATAAATATTTAATCATAGTTAGAGGTTAAATGATATGAAGTTGTCTTTTGCAGGCTATAAGCCCATTGTCTCCACAGCTGAGAGGATTTGCCTCTGTGGCCATTAATGGGAGCCAGCTTCCCATTAGAAGTATAGTTGTATATTGCATAGAGTCTCATTTTTTTATAGATCCAAATGTTCTCCAAAGCTCCATTGGCACATGGAAATTTTAAGGAAAACTTGAATTTTTTGATAAAGGTGACAATCATCATCATCAAAACAGAATACCAGATTGCCTTTGGTCTTTATTTAATCAGCTCCTATGTCACTGAAACAGAATTCACATGCTCCACAGAAAATTCCAATGCCAATTTCTTACTGTTAATTTGTCCTATGGCTCACTTTTTTTTTTTTTTAAACAAGAACAAGAACAAGCATGAATTTTGAGGTCAAATAGCTGTTTGGTGTTGAGCAGAATATAAAACGATGATGATTTACACCAATATTTCCGACTCAAAGCATGCACATACAGAAGATAGCACATTTCCAAGCTGGTGTCCATGCTGACCTCTGTGACCATTGTGTATATTATTTACTTCCCTCTGCTTTTGTATGTGCTATTCTCTCTGCTGAATGTCTTGTAATGTCCAGCATGAGAAACCCCTGCTCATCTTTTCAAACGCCAGGAGATCTGGAACTTTAATGCTCATTGTTAGTGGTGCTTTATAGGTGTGACACCAACAGTGCACTTCCCGTCAAAGCAGCTGTACTTTCCAAGTGGAAGAGGACCATTCCTCATTCAAGGATCTGGCAAGTGTACTCGCTCCTCCAACTCTCAGGACCACTATTTTTTTTTTGTAAAAATTATCCCCTGATTCTGCCACTCTGGGCTGCATGACCTCCCTTTGTGTTTCCTCCACAATGTATTCATTCTGCAATCAATTGCTTTTCCAATATACTGTGTCTTATGTCTTTCCCTTTTAAACAATATTATAATGCATGTTCCTTGAATGCAGAATTGATAGGTTATTTGCTTTGAAATTTTTCCATCTATTGCAATGAAAATCAATTGTCATAACTAGTAAGAGTTGTTGATTATAGTTCCCTTTCCTTTATAAACTATGTATGTATATATACCACAAAAACATAAAGTTAGAAAGCTGGATGTAGTCAAATGTTGCAGTGACATATTTATATAATTGGTGCAGCCATTCTGGAGAGCAATCTAGCATATTTAGCCAAATGAAAGATTAGTCCTCCAATGGCCCATCAATTCAAGTCTTGGGTATAAACCTGGAGAAATTCTCATATAGGCACGGAGGGGATTTTTTAAAATGATGATAATGTCAGTGCTATTTTAGAGTCAAAAAGTCAGAGGCAATCTGGGTGTCCAGCCCTAGGGGAGTGGACATATCTGATGTTGTGGCTCACATTTCATGCTGTTCTATGCAGCATTCAGAGATAATGAAACCAGATAGATGAACACCCAGTAAACATGGGTGAATCTTAAAAGTATAATGCCAAGTGAAAAGATAAGGACAATAATTCATAACAATGTCATTTATAAAACTTAAATATTCCTGCACAGGAAATAGCAATGCACATTACCAAGAACACATAAAACCAAAAGAACATATTAAATGCACTCAACTGGTTGCTTTGATAGGAAGAAGAAAATAAAAATGAGCAATACTGATAAAGGGGTAAATATGTTTAAAATGAGAGGAAAACTAAAATGATATTTAAAAATGCAAACAGATGTCCCCCACAGCCTTTAAGAAATTTATATTAGTATAAAAAAATACTGATAAAACCTCAGAGATATCTAATGTTTAGCAACTATTAATTGAAACTGCTAAAAGAGGAAGAGGTTACAGATTATGGAAAGGGAAGAACCTAGGAGCTGTTATCTAAGAGCAACCTTTGGCTTTTTGGAATAGAAAGATTCAAGCATATGCCAGGATGCAAAAGGTGAGAATCTGCATTTTTTGCCATCTGAATCAAGTGCTCTGCACTTTTGGAAGTATCTCTAAAGGGCCAGTTGTCTTGAAATCAGAACCCATCATTCACAGACTTTTCCTTTTTGGATGCAAAATAAGAAATAATAGTTAACAGTCACTGAGAGAAACTGAAAACTCATGGAACAAATAGTTCTTTTTTAATCCTGAATGTGAGGTTGTGTTAATCAAACACCAAAATCCACCTCAGGAAAGCAATAGCCACAGTAAGTGGAAAAAGAAGCAGAAAGCAAGCAATAAGGATCATTTCAAGGCATGGTTAGGAATCAAGGGAGGACAACCAGGACTTCAGCATGTCTGGTAAAGTGAAAAGGAAGGGCAGGAATTAATAGTGATACTATCTTCAGCTATGTGCACCAGTATATATCAATTTCTTTACATCTCAATTCATATTTTATTTCTAAGTCCAATCAAAATTTTTCTGACTACTTTATGAATTTGCAGAAAAAGCAACTTTAATTGGGCTAAATACTTTCTTGAGAAAACTTGTCCAGTCTTGTCTGCTTCCTTACCCCAACCACCATTTTCCAACTGCTGATAACTGTGGTTAGAGCCAATGTTTTTGTAATTTGTAAGCCTCTAAAACAGTGGTTCTCAATCTTTGTGCATTTTTGTATGAATTGCCTTGGTAACTTGTAAAATGGCACTTTCTTTGAACATGCCTTCCAGAAATTCTGTAGAATGGCCCAGGAATTTGCATTTCTACTAGTTCTAGTCTAGATGATAATGTTTGTAAACCTTCCATGGAATTTCCCTAAAAGACCAGGCTTGGAAATCAGAATCTAATATGCAATTGCAAATGTCACATTCTTTACTGCACAATCATCCCATAAGTAAAGGTTAGAAGCCCGGGGCTGTGAGCCCATAAAGTGGGTGAGGTTTTTTTTTTTTTTTTTTTTATTCTCTTCTATAAATATTACTGAGAAGGATTCCAAGGTACTTATAAACAAAAGGAAACACAACTTTCCTGTGTACTTTTGAGTTGTCATTACTACATTAATATTTAAGGCATCTTTAAAAGTCTAAAATCATGAGATGAGGCAAGACCTCTCTGATCTGAAGTGGAAGTAGTGGTCTGTTCTGAAGACCCTTTCCTGAAATGCATCATTGAATATAAATTTACTCAGTTATATGAACCTCTATTTTTTAACAGCAGCATGAACTTTGAAGAACATCATTACTATTGTGAGCCAGGAAACATCACATTGAAAAGATTTCTACTTCTGGTTCTTCTTCTCCAGCCCCTCCAAAACACCATGCTTCTAAAGAGATCTATGCAGCTAAGGCTCATGTAGAGAGCACTAGTCACTCCAGGAAAAGAGACACATTCTCTACTCGGATAGGGTTTATGCCAGTGCATCATTACTCCTTTGGAAGGACAGAGTGTGGAAGGCTAATGATCTCATTCTGTTGAAGAAGTAGGCTGGGCCTTTACAAAACAAGCATGCTATTTTATACTGTACAGCAAACTCACTTTCTATGATCAAATGATATGTTAGGAGCAAATACGTAATTAAATACATAGATTAGACAAACTCTGCACAGACTAAGGGGGAAAGAAACAAGCCCAAATCTACAATTTAAAAACATAACTGTTCATCTCTTTTTCAAAAATTTGTCTTTTACTTTTGCCAGTTTAAAAGTAGTAACTTTAAAATTCGGAACCATGTTTGACTTAAAAAAGGAGATTCAGGTGATGTAAAGTACATGGATTACATTAAGATACAAAAGATCAGAGTTGCAATTAGAACTTGTCTAACTAATATTTTTAGATATCCTCTAAAAATGTGTATTTAAAGGGAGGGAGTCTTTTAAAAGGACTGATACTTCACCTAAAGTTGTTGAGTTACTTATAGTAATTGAGTTACAGTAATTAAGCAGTTTCATAGAATTCTCCAGTTTTTGACAAACTTCCATTTAAGTGTTTTCTTTAAGATAGGTACAATTACAGCATTTATAATTATTTTTATTATGGTGAACTAAAACTTATATGTTTAACTCAGTGTGTAAATGCATCAAAATTATTTACTTAGAGTAGCTATTTGCAATTTAATCAGGTAGGATGAAGTGACAGAAATTCTATTCTTTATCTTTCTCTATAAAAGAATATTTACTCTTTCAGGCAGCACCTCTCTTCCTTTCAGATAACTGCAGAGGTATCAGATCCAGAACATTTTACTGGTACCATGTGAGGAGCTTCAATTGCATCTGTGGGTGTTCTGTCCTCCCTTGTTCCCCTATTTTTGTAGAAGCATGGCTCCTCTTAGCACTTCAATCTGATTTAGGGGGAAAACAACCGTTTCTCTGGCATTCCCCCATTCCTTCTCATTTCAATGGTGCATTACCAATATCTGCACTGAACAAAGAGACAAGAAACATAGTCAGAGCTGTCAATGTCTCAGTCCAAATCCTGAAACCAACGAGGCCTGTTTTTCCCTCTCTCTCCTTACACCATTTGATTCACTTATAAAGTTAAAGGCAGGCTTGCTTAAGTTTTATCTTGTTTTCGTTTGCTCAAGCTCCGTTTCCTGTTCCGGATGTTCGGAAGATATGTGCAGAGATCTGACACCCATCTTTCCCTGGCTATGGAATCCTGGCAGATTAAACTATGAACACAATAGCACTACATTCTTTGTAAGGCTACCAGGGAAACACCTCCCACCCCTTCCTTCAGTTTAGTAGCGCAGGTTTTTTTTTTTTTTTTTTTTTTTTAATAAATCGGGCAAGTTGAAAAGGGTTTTTTAAAAATAAATATTAAAGGTATGAAGATGTGAAAAAAAGTATTTGGATAGTCAGTTCTTGTAAAAGAGTTTTGGAATCTTAAGGAATGGAGAGTTCAAGGGCATCATTTCATAGTGAATTTGGACTTTAGACATTCATGATCAATGAACAATTTCTTAAAAATTATATCATTGCTAGAGAAGATGTTTTTGCCCCCAAATCTAGTATTCACTTTCCTTCTACCTTAAAACTATCCTTTAAGCTTAATCTTGAAACAAGGTCTTTGTTAACCTTTGTTAACCACAAAAATTCAAAATTATGTCACAAATAATATGCCAGTGATGAAGCAAAGTACAACCACAATAGTCAGAAAAAATGACATGTTTAGTTGACATGTCTAAGAGACACCAATAAACTGAAAAAGACAGGTTCTCATTGTAACAATGGCAACTCTCAACCTTACTAGCTGAAGTTTATCTTTCCATTTTTTCTTTCCTGCCTCATCCTCTTCTTCCTCTTTCTAGCAGTAATTGAATGATCAGATTCTGAGTTCTCTGAAGGCAGGGAAAATCTTTATTTTGCTTATGGTTTTGTTGCCCTACAACATAAACTAGACTTTTTAAATGAATATGTTCACAGGTATTTTTCTGACACTCAGCAAACGCACAATAAGTATTTGTTGAAAGAATAGTTGAATGGATGAATGAACAGATGCCATCCTTCTGTTGATTAATTGGTGATCTTCCAACCATTTTGAGTTCTCTCCTACTGCATTTTTCCTTAGATACTAATAACAAATTTATGTCATAATCAGCTTCAAGTTTTTGCATATAGTGGTTCTCTGATTTTGAAAATCACCAACTGAAACCAGTCTTGTACTTTTTGATAGACTGAGAAGCTTGTCTGTGTAATAATGATGAAACTACAGAAAATAACTAATGTAGTTTTTGAAAGCAAATAAGGAACCCCTAATTTTTGCTTAAATTAATTTTTTATTTTTTCAATTCATGTGGCTGCTTTGTAGACACAGCCAAAACCAAACTACTGCTCCCTATGGACCTCCAAAAGTGGAGATCATGCTACTGCTGTATTTGAAAATGTTGCTTCATGTTGCATATACTCTCCTTCCGCACAACCTAAATCTGAATTCCCTGGAAATATAACCCTTTGTTTTGAGGCAGTTCCACAAAAGAGGCATTATAGTGAGTAATTGTATATCTGTTATGCTCAAATTGAGTCATCTAATTTCATTTATTTGTCATCTCTTTAAGGTTTGCTCATAACTCTCCTCTGACCTTTATCCCCTGAGCTTGGTAAAACTTCCTAATTTTAAAAGGTAGAGGGAACGCAGGGTAGATGATTCTGTAGTACTGTTGCAATTCTTTGTTTTTTCTCATTAAACTTCATAGTGCTATTTTTGCTTATCTTCTGGAGAGCATGGTCAATGTGCTGATACATTTAAACCAGTTTCAATCTTTTTAATTTGAATTTACATTAGAGATTTAAATAATGTTACATTTAAAGTTTGATTCCATTTTGTAGGGTTTCATTTCAAAATGGAAGGACTATTTGCTTGATGGGCCAGATAGCCTTTCCTTTGCTGTCTGCTTATTTCTCTAGACTTCTGCAGCTGTTAATTCAGAGCTTTGGGGCAAAATGAATTCAGAATACTCTTTTTAGAAACCTACCTGCTTTGAAGGTCTTTGCCCAGTATGGTGTCTGCACATAGTAGGCACTCACTGAATACGTGTGACTGGTTGTGAAAGGCATCATCGCCTACTTATATTGCTATTATAAAAGCTAAAATTATGTGAGGAAAAATCAGTACATCTACTTATTGTTCTTTTTTTAAGTAAAAGCATACTTACAGTAGATCACAAATAGACAGAAATTCGTTATACATTTTCTTTTAACCTGAACCTCACTGTGACATGTAAATTGACTTGTTTATGTTAATGGCAGCCATTTAGGAGTAAATTTCTGAAGCACTGCATGATAATTAGATTGGGCATAATTCACATATTGTATGCTACTTTGAAAATGGGCTCCTTCAAAATGGTACAAGCCAGAAGAGAACATACAACTTCAAACTGTCTCTGAACAGATTCTCCTTACATAAACCACACACAGTGTGGCAAAGATAATGTTAGCACTTAATGCAGAAAAATAATGCAACATGTTCTTTTTTTGGCTCATTTACTGCCATATGTTACTTGAGTAATGAAAACCTATTTGGTAGAGAGACAGAAGTGTATGTAGTCTGAAGACCCGAGTCAATAATGAAGCCTTATATTTGCTATTTCTGGAACAACTGCTGAGTGTTCAACTATGAAACATCTCCAGATTATTAGGAAATTTCATTTGATCTGTCCCCTATAAGGACTAGAGGAGGGTTTTGAGTTTCTTCTTCATTATTGTGTTATTGAGTAAAGAAAATTCTTCCAAATTTGGAAATGCCTAATAACTATGCAGTTCTGATAGTACTAAATTAATTTTTAAACATTTTTATCTCCATAAGAGAATGCTATTAAAGAATTATTGGTTGCCCAAATACTCATATTTATCATTACTTTATATGATATCAAACAGAATTGTGAATTAAATATTAATTTAAATTATTCTAAAATGTATCAAAAATTCTATTAATTATCTAAATTATTCTAGGTTATGGAGGAATCTGGAGTACAAATAATAAACTTTATCAATATTTAAACAGAAGTGAATTAAATAACTTATTTAATATACTGAGAAGCAATGTCTACAGTTCAAATCTGAATAAATAAAAACCATGTTTTACTGTTTATTTTATATGATTATGAAAGACAAACTGGTACTAAGACACAAAATAATTAGAAACATACAGACAGATGCTAACAAGTAATTTGTGAACATGGCTTTTCAACTTTCTGTTAGGTTATGAAGAGGTTTTATGGAGAACGCACACAAAAAATTGTTCAACTTTTCTTTATAGACTCTTTCCAGTGTTAGCAAGATTTTTTTTTAAAGCTATTTAGATGGACTTGAGACCACACTATAAATCTATAGCTCTTGATCTTCTTTGAAATTATCTATCCAAGTGCCTAATGAATAGGCACAATTGTGTGGAGTCACATCCTTTGCTTACATTTACCGCAAGGATTTTTTTCTATGGTGAAGTTTTAACCCACATGTTTTTATTGTTACTGTTCACTGAGACACCATCTTTTTTGTACAGTGTTTGTATAAATTAAAATATGGTGAAAAATAGGTACTTGACTATTGCCCCTAAAGGCTCATACAACTAAAAACAATGACCGATAAATTACAAAAGGGAAAAATAAGGCAATTCACAGTGGCACTTTGCTAACACTGAATTTTAAGTAGGTATCAAAAAGTAATGAAGCCAAACAAAGACAATGCTTTAAAACAAAGGGCTAGACAACAAACTGAGGCTGTTAAAATTGAAGCAGTATTCTTTCTTGCTCTTCCTCCTCCCATATATGTTAAATTTTATCTAAGCACATATAAATTATTATTTTTTTTAGGATCTGGAGAGAGTTTAGGGAAGAAACCATGTGACAGGGGAGTGGGAATTTGGAACTTTAAATTCTGAGTGTCAGAAGTGTGTCTCATTCTTGGAGTCCCAGCTGTGGCTTCTGGACTCTTCCACGTGATGGCTGAAGGAAGAGGGAATTTCTTCAGCTTCCAGATACTGGTGTTCACACTGGGATTCTGAGGCGGAGCAGTGTGACATTAAGGAGTAGACACACAGATGACAGGTCAAATATAGAATCTCTGAGGGTGGAAAATGCAGGGTGAGGCTGAAGTGGATGGTGTCAAGTAAGAATGAAGAAGGAAATAAAAGAAGTTAAAATAAGAGTTTTGGAAAGACAGAGTTTAGCATCTCTTTTTCTTTTTTGTTCCTTCTTCTCTTATCATTCACTGAAATGGTCTGGGTTGGACAGGCACATGGGTGGTTTCAAAGGAGGAACAAGAGGAAAGAACGGTAAGTCAAATGGCATTTTTCCTACTTTTCTTCTCATTCTTAGTTTTGTTTCACTTACAAACCTTTTTTTCTCTCTTTTTCATTTCTATTTCCAATCTTTGTTCTCTCTCCCCAAGCTTGAGCAAAAGGCGGCAAAGAGGATAATCAGTAAAATTCTAGTCAAAGTGCAAATAAGACAATCCTTTCGTTGTCTCTCTTTCCCTTTTGCTCTCTGGGTTTTAGGGTGAAAGATGGAGGACATGAAAATGTGTTCTATCACTCTATCTCCTTTCTGCGGTTACCTTCTTAATTGCCCATCCTATCAGCCTAAATGCTGCTGTTATCCTTATCCTGCACTTATGGAAGGGAAGTATCTGATCTTCCTTAGGGCTATATCCGCCCCCCCCCCCCTTTTTTTGGTGTGTAACACATACGAACACTGCAGCCCCAAATGTCCAAATGGCCTAGTCCATACATTCTAGGACACTCAAGAAACACAATACATTAGACAATGTGGGTAAAAGTCTTCCAGCTCTTTCCTTCAGCTCTCAAAACCATGAAAGGAAATAAAACTTGTTTAAAATTCACAGTTTCATTTAAAAATCTATTTTCTGCTATTTTCCCTGCTCTTCTATGCTCTATGCTCTGGAACCTCTTTCTCTACCTGCAAACTTTCAGTTTCCCACTGGAGACTGCTTATAGTGAGGGCCTTTCTTTTCTCTTTCCTTTAAATTTATTCTGTGTTCTACTTCCAGTAAATTTCTACTCTTCCTGATACAAGTCTTCCAGTCTCTGATCTGGCTCTCCTCCCACCCCAATATGTTTGACAAGGCTGAGGTGGGATAAGAAAGCAAAGATGTCAGAATTTCCTTATTAGGTAGAGGAATTTAAAGATACTGTGAGTAAGCACATTAGTATTTTTTGCCCTTATTATAACATCTTCAGTTACCTTCTGCCTTTGTTGTCTCTCTTTAATTATATTTATAACTTTTATCCCTCTAAATAATCCCCAAAAACCCACTTAAAATAAACTTTTTATTCAAATTTCAGAAAACCCATAAAAATTGCTTATGCACAATGTCTCTACTTTTGAATCACTCTTTTTAAAGAAATCCCACTGAAGCTTGGCTTCCCCACATGCTATAGTTTACCAGTTGTTAAATTTAATGGCTGCTTTTCAGGTCTTAATCTAGTTGATTTCTCTGAAGCCTTAGTGTTCATTCCTAAAACTTTCCTGTTTCTATTTCCATAAGCTATTTGTATTTATTTTTATCTTACTTTTTCTTTGTCCCCTTCTCTTGTCTTTTTACCTATATGCATCCAGCCCTTGGGACTTCTTGGTCCCACATCTGTGGATTTAATGAACTGCAGGTCAAAAATATTCTGGAAAAATTTATATCTGTATTTGCCATTATTGCCTAAAAACACAACATAACAGTTATTTACATAGCATTTGCACTGTATTAAGTACTTTAAATGATCTAGAGGTAATTTAAAGTTTCAGGAGGATGTTTACAGGATATATGCAAATACTGCACTGTTTTATATAAGGGACTTTAGCATTCATAGATTTGGTATCTGAGGAGGACTTGGATCCAGTCTGTCATGGATACTGATGGATAACTACAAATTCCAGAAGGTAATCTCAACCATTTTGTGGATGACTTCTCAATCTGCAACTCCAGACAACTTTTTTCTAGTTAACACAGGCCTCTTTGAAAGTCTAATTAAAAGCATCAATATTTGTCCAGTCAAAAAGAATAGAGTTTCGTAGTCAATGTCTCAGGCTTTATGAACTCCCTGATGTCTATCCATAGGTGACCTACTTGTTTTAGTTAACATTTTTGTCACTGTGACCAAAAGGTTTGACAAGAAAGACAGAGGAGAAAAAAATTATTTTGGCTCACAGCTTCAGAGGTTCAATCCATGGTTGGTGTTGACTGCATAGTTCTGGGCCAGAGAAGAGGTAAAACATCATGGCAGAAGGGTATGTTGGAGGAAAGCAACTCAGGAAATTATAGCCAAGAAGAAGAGAGAGGGTTCTCCTCACCAAGGACAAAATATAAACTCAAAGGCACACTTCCAGTGACCTACTTCCTTGAACTACAGCCTACCTCTATTGTTACTGCCCAGTTAATCCATGTCCAGGAATCAATCTATTGATTAGATCATACTTCTCATAATCTAATCATTTCAGTACTGAAAATTCTTTCTTTTTCTTACACAGGAGATTTTGAGGGGTACCTCTTATCTGCATCATAACACTACTCCAGAGCTATGAAGTCCACTGTTAACATGTCTAGATGAACCTTCTTTAAGTTTATTAAGCTGATCTGGTCTTTAGCCTTCCCTGTGGACTTCCCTACTCCATCAAAGATATATCAGATTTCCCCTGATTTCACTCTCAACTAAAGCTTCACTATTCAATGAATGCCTCAGACTAAAATCCCCTGCATAACTCAGTATTCTTTCCCACACAAGATGTGGCAATATGACACTGTTATAGTTTAGATCTTAAATGTCCCCCAAAGGCCCATGTGGTAATGGCTTAGTCACCCACCAGTGGTGCTATTGAGAGGCGGTGGAACATTTATGGGGTGGGGCCTATTAGGAGGAAGTTAGGTGGTTGGAGGATTACATTAAAAGGGAATATTGGGATGCTGGCCGTTTGTGCTCTCTCTCTCTCTCTCTTCCTCTATCATTTTTTTTTTTTTTTTGGCTTCCTGGTTATCATGAAGTGAACAGGTTTCCTCTGTTCCCTCACTTCACCATAATGTATGGCCTCATCATAAGCCCCAAAACAACAGGACCAAACAACCATGGACTAAAACCTATCAAACTATGAGCTAAAATAAACCTTTCCTCCTTATAAATTGTCTGTCTCATGTGTTTTGTCACAACAATGGGAAGCTGACTAACACAGATTCCAAGTCCTGAAAATTACCTAGAATAATTTTTTAAATCTATTACACCTGCCATTATATTAATTCAGGTTCCTTTTTACATGTTTCCTGGAATATTATCTTATCCCCTAGGATTTCATTCTAGATTTCCTTCACTATTAAATATTGCCAATAACTCTAAAGAGTTATCTTTCTAAAACCCAGATCTAGCCTAATTTCATGCTTAAATACATTTGCTGACACCTTAATGACTTGAGTGGGGTCACAAACTCAAAAACTCATAAGAACCAGAGAAGGAATATAAATAATATAAATTATGGAAATAATGGCAGGTCAGAAAATAACCAAGAATTGTGGGAGTCATAGAGACTGGTGATAGTTATTGCCATTTGTTGCCATGTAGAAATACAGGTTCTATTTTGTCAGCAATTTCAGTTTTTCAAGAGAAGATCAAATTGGAATTTTTAAAAGTGAAATCTCTCAATCTTAAATAATTAGCGCAATTATTTAAGGTATGGTGTGGGAAAAACTGTCAAGAACAATGAAGGGTCTGACATTTTATTTTATTGTCAAGCTAACACGTTAGCCTGCTACAGCTTCATGGGAGTTGGCAGAAGACATGAGAGATAAAGGACTTTACTACTCATGGTAATACCAGAGGCCAGTGTCAACATGTGTTGTCATTTCCTGAGCCCAGTTCCTGTAGAATGACATGAAGAGGACCAGGAGATATGTGCATACACTATTCATTGCATTACAGAATAAACTTAGATTTGGGGACCTGAATCTTTTATAAAGGGCAGTAAGCTTATCTTGCAGGAAATACAGTCTCTGCCTTTCAGGTGGGTTTGCTCTACAAACATCCTTGTAAAGAGTATAGAACAGCAGAGACAGTATCTCTGCTTGTATGGTGTGCAGAAACTTTAGAGACACCAGGAGAATCATCTTTGTACAGCTCAAAATCCACATTTTGTGGAATGACTCTAACTTATGCGATGATTGTAGCCTATGGTAGGCCACTAAAATATAGCATGCATGACGGCCATCTATTCTGGTAACTAGAATGTGTCGTGGGCTATGCTCATTCATTTACATTTTACCAGCCCAATACTTGATATACAACATTGCCATTGCTTGATAAATGCTAGCAAAATGAGCATGTGCTTACACTTTACCAGATTAGTCATAAAACAATAATTTTTCTAAGCAATTCAGACTGAGGGTTCATCAGTCTATTTGCTAATCCAATTCATAATTTGGTTTTCATCTTCAATATATCTTTAGCCTGGTAATGATTTAATTGCTGGGCTGTGTAGATCTCATTAAAGACTCACTATTTCCATGCCTGATCAAATGAGCATATGCTTAATACAGTGAGAATTTCAGACAAATTGGATGGCATCAAGATGGCTAAAACAAAACAAAACTTATAACAACAATAACCTATAACAACAAAAAGAATATAAGCATTTACTTGTTTGTGTTTTAATTGTGTGGGCACTGTTTTAGCTTACCATCTGCAGAATTAGAACAATATTAAGGTTATCCCGAGTGTAAACTATGAATAGTAGGTGGTTGGGGGGTATTTTGAACTTACAGTATCCTCTGCCAGCAGTGGTTTGAAGATTCTCAATGCTGCAGCTATGTGCTTTTATCCCCTCTGAGAGCACTCCATTTGCCTCATTAACCATAGGACTTGAATTAATATGAATTATTGAAGCTATTTTTTGTTGTCTGCTTTTTAAAATCATTTGGCTAAACATCATTGTTTGTTCCTTTCACAGGAAATGCTGATTAACCCTTTAGCATGAGTGTTTGAAATTAAGAAAATGTAATATTGCCATTTTTTCCAAAGCCTTAAAAACAGTATTAATAATGAAATATAATGGTACATTATTATCACCCTGCTTCCTACTTCTATGGGAAAGAAAGAGGTGCTGTGAGTGTACAAGCAATAGAATTCCTGTGAATTATCGTATTTCTTCTCCTTCCTTTTCTTCTATCAACTTCCTCCTATTTTCACTCTTATGGTGTCATGACTTATCTTGAATTTACTACTGTTGAATATTAAAAATAAACCTGGGCATGGTCTTAAATGTTTAAAACACACACACACACACACACACACACACACACACACACACACACACACAGCCTTTAGCCACCCTTTATTGTTTATTCCATAAAGTAGCTTCAGTAATTCACAACTAGAGAGCTAAAGAGTCTCAGAATTGTTTGAGATACATGTATAAAACTAGGTGGACCCCAATGACAATAATAATCAAGATCCATAAATCCAGAGTGAACAAAACCAGATAGTGGGCCCGATGCACTAATTCTTAAATATATTTACTCATGTATGTCTAGATGTGCTCCTGTTACACATCCATTTACAGGACCATATTTTCTGCAGTCAATTGTGTTGATTATGTTTATCTCTCATGACTGAAAGAATTTTAAGGGGATAAGGATAGAAGTCACTTCTCCAGATTATATAACTTCTCTCCAGGGCTATCAATTTGGATACATTTGGGTAGGAATGATTCAGAGCTTTGTGCCAAACCTGATCACAGGGAGACAGTATAAAGAAATGAATCCTGACTTTATAACTATTATCAATCTACACTTCTAGATAAGTTAATATATTTCTCTTGAGTTTCAATTTCTTCACGTTTATAAGGTGAAGGGTTATGAGGATTAAATAGGATTGTCTATGTAAAGGGTTAGAACAGTGCTGGCACATGGGAAGTCCTTAATAAATGTTATTGTTGCAAACATGCACTGTGAAGAAGCTCCAGTACCCCTGGCTTTTGCTTGATGACTTCTAGAATAGTTAGAAAGGCTTAGCAACTTGCAGGGATCTCCACTCAGTGTTCAGGACTTCCTGCTTTGGTCTGTAGGCATGACGGAAGAGTGGATTTTCCTTAAATGTTAAAGACAAGAAGTGGGGAAGGATGAAAGGGAAGAAGAAGGGAAGGAGAGAAAGAAGGCAGGAAAAGAGGGAAGGAAGGAGAAAGCGAGGATGGAAGGAAAGAGATACCTTTTTCTCACAATGTGATGGTCTATTGTGAAGATAACTTAAAGGTAATTAGCAAGCTGTTTTTAAATTTGTATCAAAATTGTTAAAGGTGAAACAGAAAGTTATGTTTTAACACATTGCAGTATAGTCACGTTTATATTTATTTCAGATGATTCAACAGTTGGTATTGCCACCATCACCTTATCAGCATGCAAAGGTTGGTTTCTCACTTTGTATATTTATATTTGACATTCATATGAAACATTTCCCTGTAAATCACACGAACTTCTTACATAATATTTTAATGATAATTTTGCTTATTTCTGAAGTCTATAGTTTTTCTATAACATTATAAAATTATTTTATGTATTATTATACAAAAATTATGAATTATTTTATGTATTATTATACAAAAAAAAAAAAAACTAAACATGGTTAAAGATAAAAGTGTTGGGTATTTCTTCCTGGTTGTAAACATGACTTAATCAAGAAAGTTAATGACTATTTTTGGCTATGAGATAATTTAGAAAAGAGAAAAACAATTGTTCTGATTTTTTTAAACTCTCATGATTATTTAATACAATATTTATAAGTTTTTCTGTAATGGAGAATGCTACAACAAGAAAAGCCACAGTATGAACTCTGAGACAAAAAGTAGATTATTTGGTTTAACTTTGAATAAATAAATACTAAAATTCTGCCTGCAAAAGAAATACCTAGCTGTATATTACAAATGTCATGTTTGTATAACAGCTCATGGATATGTTTATATTCAAAGTTGATTTGATTTTAAAATTGCTTATAAATATATATTTATATTGTTTTTTAAAATTGCAACAGTCAGACTGAAAGTGATAGGCAATGTTAAAACAAGCACTGAGAAGATACTTTTCTATTCTTCCTGATGGTCATTGATCTAATTAACTGCCAGCAGCAAAGTTAGATATATATTCTATGGCCTTGAATTTGAGTCCAGATAACTGGCCCCTATGGGGCTAATGCCCATGACTTTGGCCTTTTTAACTACACTTAATAGTACAGAAACATAGATTTTTGTTTGGCTCCTAAAGGATTAGAGTTTTTTCCATCTAGTCTCTTCAATATCTAGACTGATTATTTTTCTTTTCTCTTAGCTTTCAAGAAGCTAAATTTGGCAGTAATCATGAGTGCTGATTTTTAAAACTTAAAAAAATATCATATTGGCAATCTTTTCTCTCCCTACCCGCAGTAACAAAATATCTTGAAACAGTTCAGAGAAAAAATGGAAATGTCCCAGTGTTCCTAGAGAACATTGTTCCTTGTGCTTCCTTTATGATAAGAAAGGAAAAGGTACTTCTTCCTTGTTTTTAAATACACAAGAGAATATAAAAAGAACAGATCAGGAGAATGTTCTACATTTTTTTTTTGTCTTACTAATGTGCTTTTCCCCTCCTCTACTGGACCTCCTCTTCTTTTCTTTTTTCTGCTCCTTTCTCTCACTAGCAAAAATTTCCTGAGGATACAGAGATTGAAAGTGCAAATAGGGTCACATTTGGAGATAGTTTGGTGATATATGTTAATAGTCACTCTGGACTAGCTGGGATCACCAATTTCATTCCTCTTGTTATCTATACTCTGTGAACTGCAGCCTCCAGGGCAAAACGTATTTAACCTGCAATGATACATTGCCCAGGAGCCATTCAGTATTTATGTCATTCTGAATTTATATTTAGAAACAATTAAAGCTACTTGGATTTCTAGAATTTTCTTGAGTTTCAGGTCAAAGTTTATTTTTTTAAAAGATAGAATAATCTACAACTTTATCAGCATGCAACTAAAATACGGACTGTAATTTTAGATTGTTGGTTCTTTTCCCTCTGACTGCATTTATTCCCTGCCCCCACAAAGTATACATGGCCTTGCACGGTGAAGGTTGGGGATGGGGTGGATGATTGGGAGAGTTGGTGAGAGAGTTGTACTTGGTAGCAGTGAGAAGTTCCATTAAGTGTAGTTTCCATAAAATAATCTCATTCTGGAGAACAATAGGTGTTTTCTAAGATTAAAAAAAAAAAAAAAAACAATTCATTAAATTTTCAAAATTTTAGGTAAGCATAATTCTGACATGTTGCTGCATCAGAAAATGTAATAACATCATTTGGTACCAATGGAAATTGCTCCTATTAAATTTTTGATTCGCTATGATAACTTACCAATAAAAACATGTAAAAGTTCCTTCAAACTGCAAAATGTTGATTATTCCAAATTATTTTCTATCTATGACTCTTCTTCATTTCTGAAAATAAATTCTCATTTTTATATGTTTTTTTCATTGATATCTGAAAATGTCAAATCATTAGATAGATGTCACAAGGCAAAATATAAAATCCATGTAAGTCTGATCCCTTGATATGGCATGAGGTAAACAGAAGTCACGCCCAGCATCCCTGGGCTTCCTCAAAAGGCTAATCTATGACATAAATAAAATAACCACTTTCCAAGGAGGAAAATTTGTGCACACAGCACTGAGATTTGTTATGTCATTTTATTTAGGATTTTATTTTAAGAAACTAGGAGAAATTCATCTATTTATATGATGGCATATTAAAATAACATATACTTTGGAATAAAGAAACAATGATCTCATGACAATCAAGGGATGGCCATTCAACCATGTAGCCTGACAGCCAGGATTCAGAGAGAAATGGAGTTTACTAAGTGGATGTATCTCCAACCATCACCAGGGACCTCAGAGCCAGTATTTGTGACACAATTTCTTTTCCTTCTAGTGAATGAACAATGATTATGTTTCTGCATATTTACTTCCCTTTTGTATCATCATCAAATAATTCTTTTGTGTGTATAAACATTAACATATCTTAATCCCCTGCCCACTAATTATTTCTTCTTTGTCATCTTAATTCTAGTACCTAACTTCAGATTTTCATAAACTGTATCAGTAGTTTTAATAGCTTTCATTGTCCACTCTGATTCTCTTATTTCACATTATAAATTTTACTTTTTTTAACGTTAGGCCTTGTCATTAATATAACCAGACTCTGTTTGCATGTAGCACTGATCCAAACAGTTCTAGTTTATAAACTTGAATTGGACTGTCTCCAACTATTGTCCCTTTTACCCAACATGTTTCCTAGTTAGTCTTTCCATTTGATTTTACAAAGAGAAATAACATATAAGTCATTATCAGCCATACAACTCCAACTCAAATAAATTGAATATATAAATTGAGTATGTCAAATACAATGAATATATGCTCACATGGTAAGTTGCTGAGAAAACAGTAACATTGGTGACATATTATGGAAAGGATTTTCAGCTGGGTATTAGGATACTTGGATATTAGCTTTGTCGGCCATGAATTGGATCACAAAATTAGACAAGTTACTTAATCTTTCAAGGTCTCAATTGTGTATCTTCAAATTTATGGGCTGAATTACATAATTCATAAGGTGATCTGAAATTCTGTGATTCCACATCATGAGGCTTTAGGATAGAATGAATTTGGAGTAGGATAAGACAAGAGGCCTAGAGGGAGGCTCCAAATAGTAAGATATCAGAATAAGAATATTGCAGTTTTAAAGAATGTGTAGCAGGAATGACTTTCTAGTACTGTCATGTGCTTGTGGGTCTAAGAAAGGCCATGACTATGCCTGTTGACTGTAGTCAGTAAGGCTGAGACAGTAGAACTCTGAAAAACAGATTTTTAGGGAAGAAAGAAGTCAACTACTTCCAAAGATACCTTAACTTTCCACTAGTGAACATTCCTGCTCAGGAATGCCAGCACTCATTTATAGATTATTAGATTAGTTCTACATTTCCTTTCTTCCACTTGCTGTTAGGTGGCTACAGTGAAGTTTAATCCTTCAGAATCTACACATGAATGAAAGTGGAGTTATACTGAAAGATCAATATGTACTTTGAGAAGAGGTATGAAAAGCCATTGGAAGGGAACAGAGTGGTTCCCAGACCAGCAGATCTCACAATCATCCACTCGAATATGCGAGATGAAGACTAATTTTCTTTAGACTATTTCTTTTTCAGAAGGTGGATTAGTTAATTGTGGAAAAATTACCATGGGAGAATGTCATAGGCAAACTTGACTTGCACTCATTTGAGTGATCACCAGTGGACATACAGCGTCAGCCAGTGGACTTCCCTATTCCAGATTCATTAGCAAAGTGGAGATAAATCTAAGGGTTGTAGCAAATGGACTTTGAGCTTTTTGGTCTCTCTGATAATTTCTTATTGGAGATTAGTATCTGGACATTCTGGTTTTGTACATAGATCTCCAAGTCCTTGATTAGTGTGTGGTTAGTTTTAAGATATGTATTTTCATTTGATGTGATAGAAAAATATCAAAATTTATCCTTCATGTATGAGGGCCAGATTTAGGGAGTGATACATTTACCCAAGTGATGAGTGCCACACTGAACCCTTCAACAAAGAATGTAGGTAAATAGAGATAAGCTTTCCATGGTAACTACCCGACATTCATGTGTCTTCAGCTCACCTCCATGCTTAATTTTTAAAATACATTCACATTTGTACTTAAAGTAAAATCCAAATGTTCTACATGGCCTACGAGTGTCTACCTTATCTACCTGCTATCTCATCTTCTCTGCCTCTGCTTTTTTTTCTGTTCCATTAACTTATCAAGATTGACTCTGTCTTGAAGCCTTTGCCTGAAAGTTAATTTTCCCAATATTCATGTGACTGCTTATTGCTCACCACTTTGGCCTTAACTAGATATAATTAGAGAGTATTATGGTTTAGATCTGGAATGTTCCCCCAGTTTCATGTGCTAAAGGCCTCATCCCAATGTAGCAATTTTCAGAGGTGGAGGCTTCAGGAAGGTGATTGGATCATGAGTGAAGGCTCGATCATCATCAGTGAATTAGTCCCCTGACAGATTCATAATTTGATGGCATTATTGGTAAGTGGTGGAAACTTTAGGAGGCAGGGCCTAGTGGGAAGTAGGTCACTGGAGACATGTCCTTGAAGGGTATTTCATGTCCCAAGCCCCTTCCTTGCTCTCTTTTTCTTTGTCTCTCTCTCCTTTCCGGTCCCCACGAGTGAACAGCTCTGGTCTGCCATGCTGTCTCCACCAACATGAGAGGATCATGAAGAGTGGAGGGAAGGAGTAAAACCTATGTATGAGCCTCACCTCAGGCCCACAACAATGGAGTTAGCCAACCATGGACTGAAACCTCTGAAACTCTGATTACAAATAAATCTTTCTTCCTTTAGGTTGATTTTCCCAGGTATTTTGTCTCAGTGACAAAAAGCTAAATAACACAGAAGGCTTTAGTGATCTGTGACAACCCTCTCTAGTATGCCTCCCTATCTGCTTTTCTCTTCTATTTTTTGAAAAAACTTATTACAGCTAATATGACACAAATAATTGCATTATGTTTCTTTTCTTTTGTGAAACTCTCACTAAAATATACATTCCACAATGGTAGCCTCTTGCTCATTGCCATATCCTTATACCCAGGAAACTGCCTGAAATACAGAACTCTCAATCAGTATCTTCTAAACAGATTTTTCTAACTGCCATAATCTAAATAGCTTAAGTGTTGCATTTCAAAGGACACTTGCTGGTTTTGTTTTGGTCAGAGAGTCATGGGGCTCACAACTAACCCTGACTTTTAGAACAAAATGAAGTAGTATAGGTTGAGCTTGCCTCCAGAGCCTTAGCCCAAAGCCAGCTGACACTTGGCACTATAGAAGGTGGATTTCCCACTTGAAGGCCTGATGCTGTCACAAATGTCTCATTAGGAAATACCTGGGTCAGAATAGCCATAGGGATAATGCTAGAACCAAGGATAAATTGGGAATTCTTTCACATATTTCCAGTTGAATAGATATGTTGTACATAATTTATATAAAGTATCTCAAAGTAGCTTTCTAATTCTCTTTCTCTCTCTCTCTCTTTGTATCAGGGATTCAACTCAGGGGTGCTTAACCACTGAGCCACATCCCCAGCCTTTTTTGTATTTTATTTTGAGACAGGGTCTTGCTAAGTTGCTTAGGACCTCATTGAGTTGCTCAGGCTGGCTTTGAACTTAGACTCTTCTTGCCTCAGTCTAAACTTTTCTAATTCTAATGCCACTGTGCATTTCAGGGATTGAGGAGGCACAGTCATGGTGGAAAGAAGTCAGACTCTGGAACAAATATGGCTGGGTTTGCATTTAGCGTCATCCCTTACTAGACATGGGTCCTTGGCTAAAACCTTCCATCACACACAATAGACTTATTTTGGGAATTTCACAGCCTTTCTTGGTAGTGTGCTTTAATATTTGTCTTATTCAACTGGCTAACATTGTATTACCATTTATAGGAATATTGAGTTATAGTGCAATATGATAAGAGAAGACAAGTATAAGACCCACATCATCATTAGGTGTCACTGGAAGTTGGCAATGGATATGAGGCAGAAGTGGGGACTATGGTAGCCAGCATTCAAGTGTATATGCTAGAAACTTCAATATTACTAGGGACCAGTTGCTCACCAAGTAACTATTCTAGTCTTTCTTTGTGCTTAGTTATTATTTTGTGTATCTTCTCATTACCTCATACTTTCTGCTAACAAAGAGACTAAATTTTTTCTTTACAATTTCAACTTATCATAACTTAGGTCTCATAACTCCACGTTCCCCAGCATGACTGAACTTCTGCTTTGTATCTCTTGAATCCCATATTCAGCTTTCACATTCTACCAACTCCCTGTGTTATGGTTTGAATTTTAAGTGTGCCCCAAAAGCTCACATGTGAGACAGTGCAAGAAGGTTCAGAGGAGAAATGATTGGGTTGTGAGAGTCTTAACCCAATCAGTGAATTGATCCCTGACAGGATTAACTGGGTGGTAACTGGAGGCAGGTGAGGTGTGGCTGGAGGAAGGAGTTCATTGAAGGAGTGGCTATGGAGTAGATAATTTATATCTGGAGAGTGGAATCTCTCTCTCTATCTACTTCCTGATTATTATGTGAGCCGTTTCCCTCTGTCACCCTCTTCCACCATGATGCTCAGCCTCACCACGAGCTCCTGAGGAGCCTTGTGTGAACTAAGACCTCTGAAATGGTGAACCCTCATATAAAGTTTTCCTCTTCTACAGTTGTTCTGGTTGGGTCTTTTAGTCATAGCAGTGAAACAGCTGACTAAAACACCCTGGTTCTGTGTAAGTCTCAGTATCAAATTCTGGAAAGGGACTCATACTTGTATTACTCAAGTTTTATCATTCTCTAAATAGCCACATATTATTTGAAGCCCCCCCCCCCCTTGAAATCAACATTTGCATAAGTCAGAATGGGTGAATATCAATAATTTTATGTGATACAAATTAATCTTACTTCTGGTAAGGGACCAGTTCTAAGGCTAAAGCCAAGAGTGAGGTGGTATCATTTAGTAAATGAAAAACAGTAAATTGTCTTACTCTATGCCATTTAGGACAAGTTGAAGCTGGGACAATCATTGTGATTTTTTTTTGGGGGGGGGGATCTAAGGAATTGAATTCAGGGGCACTCAAACACTGAGCCACATCCCCAGCTCTATTTTGTATTTTATTTAAGACAGGGTCTCACTGAGTTGCTTAGGGCCTCCTTTTTTTGCCTCGCTGGCTTTGAACTCACTATGCTCCTCTCTCAGCGGGTGGAGCTGCTGGAATTCAGGCATGTGCTATCCCACAAGGCTTTTTTGTTGTTGTTGTTGTTTACAAAATATCTAATCATTTTTATTGCCTGAAATTTTAGACCTGGGAGGGAATGTTTTATTTAGTACAACCCTTTCACTTTAGAGATAAGGAAACTAAACCTCAAACATGGAAGTACCATGTGACACATGACAAATTAAAAATTAAATGTCTAAATCAATGAAAGAATGGTATAAGCAAATCCATTTATTAATGTTGGGAAAAATCCTGGTGTACAAAAATCAAAGAAAGACCATTCTATCAAAAGTGTCCCGATCTGGTTTGGAAGAAAACATGAATTTCAGTATAATAAATGATATGATCAATGTGTGCACAGGGTCAGGATGCCTACTTAAGTATTGGAAGAGATTCAGGGAAATTTTTCTTAAAGAGTAGGTTTCTCAACTAAACCTTGAGGAATTGTGTCAATGTTAGTCAAGAAGTTGGAAATGTGAAAGCTGTTTGAGAGTGACCAGAGAAGGTAGAATGTGGAGAGTAGGGAAGAGATAGGGCTGTGGGTTACCTATGGGAAGTATGCATGTCTCTCCTCCCCCTTCTTCCCTGTCCTGCAGGTTGCTTTCTTTTCTTTCTCATCTCTATTATGCCTGCCTCTGGTGAATCCTAAAATTACTTTGTATTCTGTCTTCTAATCCAAACAACAGTGAAAAAGGTTGTTGAGGAGTGTGTGGAGTGGTAAAAGAAAATCAATTTGAAATTTGAAGTTGATCCTAATTTAATCATAAGGTATAAGTTATCTGTTTCATTTGGGGGTGCCTAATAGAACTTTCCCCTTGCCTTTATCCTTGAGGATGCTGTCCTTTCCATGGAAAAGGTCACTTTAAATGTTATTCAGATCTCCTCAGTGTTTGTAGACTAGTCTAATGTGTTGTCATTTTCACACTTAATAAGCACACTTCAATCTCTTCACCCAGTTCTGGTGCCCTACAAGATGCCATTCAATACATCCCCTCCCCAGCATGACAGCAAGCCATTATGGGCCCTGTCTGGGTACTCCTCTTTGGCTAGTTATGTACCACCTGCTTCAGTTGGTTTTGTATGGTGTATTCTTAATGCAGCTGCTTAATTTCCCGATACGTGTGACTGAGGTTATAACAAATGATTCATGTGTGGAAAATCAGTAGTCTGTCTTGTTAGAATAGTCGTACCACAAATAAAAATCCAGAAAGACCCATGCTGATTCCAAAAATGCAATTATAAAAGTACAATATTTTGAACTTTCTATACAATAAGACCAAAAATGACCATTTATTGAAGAAGCAAGAATTTCACATAAGCATTTACATTTTCCACTTCCTCCTCTTTCTATGGATTAAAAAGTAAATCTTTGCCAAAAATAAGAACTTATTCAGAGGCAGACAAGAAGGAAAAGCTGAATACTAAGCATTGCTTAAGGCAGTAAAGAGCTTGATTCAATACATTTTACCCTAAATTTAACTTCAGAGTTCAGCATTTAAATGTATTGAGAGATTCAAAATCAAATCTTAGGCAAACTTTTCAAATATCCACCAAATCTTGTCTCTGTGTGTGTATGTGTTTGTGTGTTTGTGTGCGTGCATGCGTGTGTGTGTGTGGTTTTTCTTTCATTTTGTTAAAAATATAACTTAAAAAAAATCTTTTCTCTTTAATGATGAGAATTAATTTGCAAAGAAATTTTTAAAATTAACATCAAAGTGAAGAAAAGAAGACTTTATAGGCTGAGATTAGCACTCCAAAGAAAGGAAACTGAGAATACAGCAATAAGATACCACTCTTGGAAGCTGTAAATGCTCCTCTGCTTTTAAAATTCCCTAACAAGGTGAGCGAAACCATTCCAAGAGCACTATTGTCAAGAGACACCTTTGAACTGATCTATCCTGAAGAATAACCCCCAGAAAGGTAGAAAAAAAATAACTTTCATATGTTTGTGGCCACACAGTGCAGCTCCGACTTCTGAACATTTTTCCCCAATTATTTTTGTAAAGTATTGATCGCAATTTAATTTTGCAGTCCCAACATGAGAGGCGCTTCATGCTGAAATGTCTCACAGGAGATTGTAATCAGGGTCTAGCCTGAAGGTGAAGCGCTCGTACATAGGTTTTACTCTATTCCTCCACTCTTCATCAGCTCGGGGATTGGAGCAGAGGGCATTCTCAGGCAGATTAATTTTTGACGATGGGATCGATGGAAGATGTTTTTTCCTCCTGACATTGAGTCATCTAATTTGCTGTTTATCTTTGGCTTATTGAGTTTTGAGCATTGTTAAATCATACCTTTCAGCTGTTTAATTTCATATGTGAATTTTGCATTCCCCTCTTGTACTTTGGCATAACTCTTTTACCTAAAATGAGCGGGATGATGGGCCTTTTTTGACACAGGGTTACTGCTTTTGAGTCTGTTAAGTACTCCAAGGTAATGTTATAGTACTTTCTAGCCTTTTTTCTTTGCTTGTGGCCATAGATCAGCTCACCTCTAGGGAAATCATTACTTGCCATCATTATTATCCCTAGCACCTTCATCTATTCTCCCTTGTTTCCTGACTCCATGGCTTGATGAAGTGCCTCGGTGTGTGAACACCTTATCGCAGGTCTCATAATTAACCCCTTCATAACACAGGCTGAGGAAATTATTTTCCCTGTGATATGCTCCTTCTAGTTCAATATTTGCAGTTCTTTGTAGTAATCATGCTGCTTTAACAATTCCAACTCTTTTTGCAATAAGATATGGATGTTGTAGCTGTGCTGATGGCGGTAAGAAAAATGCTTTCCTAGAGAAACTTGGACTTACAACCTTTTTTTAGGTAAAGAAGCTGCTTCTCAAGACAGCACCTCATCTATACACTGAACATTGCCCACAGTGGCAATGCTATGTCAAATGTTAGTCATTCTATAAATTTTCCTGAGTAGTCATAATTACTTAGACATTAATAAAATATGAAAAATGTCTTCTTTTAGCTTGAAAGGCATATGACTTATCTTAAAATATGCTTGAAAACAAAATAAAAGATATTAATAGAATGTACTTCAAGATTTGAATTTAACTATAAAACAACATGTCAGCTCTATTAATTTAGTTATAAAACCATTCTATTCCATACTCCAAGCCACTTATGAATCCAATCAAATAGAGGGATATTATTCTTAGTCTCATGAAAACAGTCATGAACTAACCCTTTGTAAACAATCCTGGCTTTGCTATCTAGTTGGGTTTCCTGGAGAAGGTTATTACATCTTTTTGTCTATCCATTTTCTCGTCAGTTAAATTGGGGATTTAAAAGAAATATTTCTTTTAAGTGAACCATATATAATTTGTGACATATTTCCTGCCATGTTATATACCCTTTAGTCCCTAAGGTTTAGCTCCAATTCTTCCTCCTCTGTGGGGTTTTTGTACCTGTTGCCCTCCATTGTGGAATCACGAATGTCTAGTTACAACCATGCTTTTGTGTTAGTTCTGATGGTGCATTCTGATACTTTAAAAAATGTTTTCATATCTGCATATTATCAGAAGGACCTATGATCCCATTTAAAATCTATTCTAACACTGAAGGAAATGATCAATATTTATTCTGTGAGGCTGCATTTTATTTTTGGAATAATCCCACATTTACTTGTAGGCTTTTGGGTGTTGAAGGTGAATAATCAAGACCAGAAACCTAGTTTTCAGTTAAATCTCTATATGATTTGTATTTCTTAACTGGCACTGACCATAAACACCTTCCTGGGCAAGAAGATCTCAGAATGAACTGCATGATGTCAGCATTGTTAGAATATGCAGATAGCCGAGTGGGATGTCTGCTTTTAGAATAACAACATCTATTTTAATACAGTATGATATAATTATTTTGTTAATCAGTTGCATTTCCATATAGACACATAGCATGTGTCTTGTCCTTCTAAGGTGTAAATTCTTCCCAGGCAAGCAAGTGCTATTAATTTTGGAACATTTGCCTTGTAAACATTTCAATTCTTTCCTTAATTTAGACTTTAGGTTAAAGAATCCATCAACTGAAATCTGTGAGAATATGTTTGTACTTTATTAGCTGGTACTAGAGCTGAGGATGAGGTAATATGAAAAAACAACAAATTTTCTTCTCCACAGAATATATGAATTGCACATGTAAAAAGATTTTACGAATTGAACATCCATATCCATAAACATTAATGTAGATCAATTGTTTTATGAGTTACATTAAAACACTATAGTCCAGAACTTTTTTGTTTAACTTGTCAGCAGGAAAAAGAACTGTTTCCCAAAGTGTGAAAGTAAAGAGCTGGAAAGGAAATAATCTATTCTCCCAAAGTGTACCTTTATTTAATATCTGAGTAAGTCATGGAGCTCAAGGGAGAATATTGGGCTTGTTAATCATGCTCAAGGCCAGGTGATTATAGACTTTAATTCCATGTATAAAGAGAACCTCCCTGATAGTGTTGACCAGATCAGTTCAAGTCCAAGTCCCGTTCAATCAGATGTGTGCATACCCAGAGATCGGCGGGAACACCAAACCTGTTTAACTTGTTCAGCTGATTTCAGATATTTATAAGATAGTAATGGTAAGTTGTTCTTCAAAATCAAACTTAAAGTTCCAAGATACTTTGTTCTGGTTTATGTTTTTAGTACTGGGATTGAACCCCGGATATTGCACTTGCTAAGCATGTGCTCCACCATGAGCCACACTCCCAGCCTCCTTCCAAGGTATTTTTAACTGCAATGTTTTTTGGCTTTCACTTCTAGTATATTTTGCACCTATTTACAAATCCAGTTATTATATACCCAGTTTATGTATTTATATTGTTTATTATAAATACACCCATGTGGTATATTCATACTATAATTGTATGATGATCTTGACAGTAAATAACTAGGATACATAGTAAAATAATTATTGTAGAAATATTTAATCTATTGAACTTTAGTTAATGTTCTTATAATAAATTGTGGTGAATATCATTTAATGCTTACTCGGACCCTGTGAATGGCTCCTGTTATATATAACATTAGCTTATCTTATAGATAAGGGACTTTACAAAGACTTTTAGGATGATGGAGCCCATTTTAAGTAATAAATCTAGATTCTGGAGCAGCTAAGTGGTCTACACAGAGCCCCATGGCCAAAGCTCGGGTTGAAACAAATCCTTTCTGACTACTGGGATGCACATTGCACTCTGCCACCTGGTCTCCTAGTGTGCTATATTGCTTGGGAGATACAATTTACTTTCCTTGGGGAGCATTTCATTGTTTGTTACTATTATCTTCCTTTGGGAGAAAAAAAAAATGACACTTATATAAACATATTAGGATTTTGATACTAAGCATGTTTTTGTTTAAAAATTACAAGCATGATTTTATTTTCAATATTAAGGCCTGGCCATAAAAGTGTTTTGACTCATAAATATGAATTCATTTAATCATCATAAATTAGGTAGTTAAAATAACAGCCAAGCCCTAAGACTTAAGTCCAAAAGAGATAAATCCTAAAGTTGGTTTAATGATCCTGTGAAAAGTAAGCCAGGAAGGGAGAAGCCCTGTTATGAATGCCAGAACCTGGAAAAAGTGAGTCATCATGGCCCTAAGCTTGAGTCTTAGGAACTTTAGCAGTTGGTGCATTCAAATCATGCTTTCCTATTGCTCCAAAATTTACCCTTCTACAGTGAACAGTAACTTGAGATCCAAAGAAGCTGAATTGTAAACTAAGATAAACTATTTCTTCTGCATCTCTCTTCACCTTCATGTATCCTGAGCAGAAGAATCCCTGGTCTGTGAAGTCTCTAGCTCTAGGCTAGAGAGCTGGGGACAGAATGGTGGCAATTCACTTTTAATTCATTCTCCATCAATACAAATATCTCTCCTACCCTTCTTTAGGTGCCTAGTCCAGCCATTCTGAAACATAAATTTCTCCCACTCTCATAGATCTGGTATCTTGGTATGTATTGAATAGTAATAACATTAACACCAAAAGAGGAAAAAGAATAAATTTTAAAGCCCTGGATAATACACAACTTCACAATTAGTTCTTGAATACCTTAGAAATGATTTGCTATTATTAATTTTAAACCATGCAAATGTAATAACCATCATATCTTGCATTAACATCACAGTTTTTTTGATGTAGGGAACTGTAATAGCCATAGTTAGATACGTAACATTAAAAATATGAAAGAGGCTAAGAATCAAACACTGGAGTAATAGGTTATGTAACCATGTTGTAACCATGTAGTAGCAAGAAATTCTGAGCCAAGATGTTAAATTTGAGTAATTTGGCCACATGAAACTCCTTCTCCAACCTAAAATGATATAAAGATAGTCTGAGGTTCTGGAATCTTCTGACTTGGTCAGTACTTGACTCTTGGTTGCTAAGACTACCAAACCTCAGGTATACATCAGGGGAAATAAAAGGAAGTCACCCAGAGGTTGCATCCTAGCCCATTTTCAGGTATGTTTGATCTTGTTTGTATACTTTGTACAACATCTTTGTTGCGGTCATTCTCTTTAATCCTGGAAATGGAACCAGCCTTTGTGGTCTGGGCCAGCACAGAAAGTAATCACACACATTACCTATCTGATTTTCCTAAGCACTAAATAAAGGAATCAGGGAAGGTGCTGTCATGCCCAACATACAGAAAAAAGGTAAGGTTTAAGGAGGTTATATTATATATTCAAGATATGAGACAAATTTATATCAGGGTCTGTTGACTTTCTAGCTCCCTGGTGTATTGACTAGTAACCTCATGACAGTCTGCTAATTTGAGCACCACAGAAAATTATTGACTTAGGTCTTTCTCTCTAATGATGCTTTCAAATTTAGTGAGAAATCTTACATTCTCAACAATGTAAGATCCATGACCCTTGTGGCAGAATTAAGTACTACTCCTTCATCTGGGAATAACTGGTACACAACAACTATTCTCTCTATTATCATAATTTGTAAATTTTAGTGTATTTATTTTCATAAGTATTGCAGGAACTTCTCTAGCCAAAGGCCAAACCTCCCTCACTGATATTTCCCGAGCACCTACTAATATCTGCCACTTAAGAAATGGCCAATGAATTTTAGTGCAAAGAATTGTTTGACCTTGTTTTGTTAAAAGATGAAAAAGGGAGAGTTGGGACCAGTTGTTCTTCTCTAGGCAAAATGTTTGGGCTTGTGTTATTTGTTAGAACATAAATGAGTTGGCATTTATGCTTATGGAATAAGTTAGAAATCTATAATTGTAAATTCATGCTGATTTTAATGAAATCAAAACTCAAAGTGTGAAACTATCCAAATAAATATAATTTTCCCCAAACTGCTTTGATATGAAAAAGACTCCTTGGCATAGCTCCAATTAACTATCTTAGTCACCCACACAGAAGCAAAAAGACTCCCTCCATCTGATTAAAAGTTTCTGCAAATAGCAGAAACAGTCACAGCATCCCTGGTTGTTTTCTCTACGTGGGCATTGCACAACCCGGAGCAAACAGAATGAACTGATTCTGTCATTTATATAGACGGATCTGATATATGTCTCACTTTTCACGCTTTGAAAGTCCTACTGAATATGGGTTGAGTACTAAAAGGAAATCATATAAAAGATATTAATAAAAAGTGATGTTTTTATACTTAGTCTAATACTTTATGGCCACGGCACATATTCAAAGTTTAATTATAATAGATTAAACTTTAAACATGACAGTACTAGTATATTCTAATCTGCAGTTGTTAAGTGCAGTTTGTAAGGGTCTTTGTTTTATAAAATGTCAAGCTTTTGTTTTATATTCTCCCACCCTTTGCCCACTACTGGTATCCCTGCTTCCATTAATTGTTCCAAACACCTGCTACAAACTCAGCCCCTGAACAAACAAAAACTACAGGGAACTTGACAGCAAAACAAATATATACAGATACAGGAGTTCTATACAACCTGCCCTCTTACTGAATGTGTAAACACTCAGACTGAAAAACAAGATCTGCAGATGTATCTCCTGGCAAATTAGAGAGAAGTTACCCACTGAGGCCTGTTTATGGAGACAGTGAAGCCATGGTAAATGCGTCTGCCTACCATCGGACACGATGCTCTGGATGACTGAATGGACACGTAACAGACCCAGCGAGCTACCTCGTTTTCTATTGTGAAGCATAATAGTTAACTTTCCAGTGTGGACCAGGGCAAAATATTTCACTGTGTAATGTAACAAGTAAATAGTGTTGAAGGTACCCCCCTCATCGTCTGAAAGAAGGAACTTTTCCAGCAGTGCGCATATATCAAATGTCTCCCAGTGAGATTAGAGCTTCACTTCGAGGAAGAACATGGTCTTTACCCATGAGGTGATAAATATCCTGTACTAGCAACAGTGAAGACTTGGAAAGTGAATAAAGAAAGTTCTCTAAGCATTTTTAGGCATGTCATAAAAGGGCACATTCAATATAACTCATGGAAAAGTAATGTCTGGATGGCACTCAGGGAGGAGAGGGAGGGACGTGATGATTTTAGTACAACTCAGGGAGGAAGGGCATCACTGAATGTAAGCAAAGGCACTGTCTCTATTCCACAACTCCCATGCCCCAGAAAGTGGTGAGCTGGACTGGATGGTCCGAGATTCCTTCTAGCCACAGGACTCAATTTTGAAAACAAAGTGAACAGCAAAGCAAAAGAGACATAGGATGAACAATCCCTCCTTATTTCACTTTCTAAAAATATTTGACAAGTAAGAATTCTTAACATTGATGTTTTTCCTTTTCGTTCATCTTTCTGTGGTGTTGTTGTTGCTACTGCAATAAAGTGAGTACCAGAGCATGTGCCATCCTGAACATCTCTCTGCATAAAGGCAGCAAGGAGGCAAGTGAAGATGATTGAAACAAATAAAATAGGTGAAAAGAAGAAATGGTGTTTCCAAAGGAGTATTAAAAGGAATCACTGGATGGAGAAGATTCCTTTGGATTTTAAGCACTTACATGTCCAGCAAGACCTTGCACGCAGGGAGACAGGTTGGTAAAATGTGCAGAAGCCGAGTGTGACTTGGAAGAAAGCCAGTGCAAATGCACAGAGGCACTGCTTTGTGCAGTATTGTTTCTGTGGGTAAATGCCAAGACTGGCCCTGGGCTAATTGAAACGAGCAGCTGCATGGGTCACATCAGTAAAAGGAGCAAGTGTTAACAGGTGCAAGGGGGCCACAGGCTCTCCCTTTGTCAACACTGAAGTAAACAGGTAATGCTGTTCACTTGTCTTCCTAAAATGTAAAACTTCAGGCTCAAATTGAAAGCAGCCCTTGGCATCTCCTATGTGTCTCTCAATGAGTTTAGGGTGCCTCCAGCTTCCCCAATTCAAACCCACTCGGTTACTCATGTCTGGAAGAAAACAGAAGTTCGAGAGCTGTATCCTCTGCTGTTGATGGATAGTAAAATCACAGGGACTTCTAGCAGGGATAGAGTGGCTTCCCCGATACTGACTGCATCTTAAAGTTGTTTTTCTTTAAGAAGCCTCCGGTGGGGGGCGGGGGGGGGAGGAACCCTCTTTCCCATTCCTGATTCCATTCAGGGTCACTATAATCTTATTCTTGTTTGCTTGCTTAGGGCATAAAAGGCACCAAGGCCAGTCCTGCTAAGTTGTTTCATTCCCTCTGCGTCTCTGGTAGTCTCTGTCAAAGAAATTGAACTAAAATGGTTGCTGGGAGTTAAGAAATTAACATTCTCACCACAACAACTTCAGATTGGACCAAGGAAAGAATCTGTAAGTGGGGTTTAATGATCCATCAAAGCTATAGGGCTTAATTTTAGACCAGAAATATTTTTCGTTTATGTTTATGAATGTGTGAGGTTTTTCAACAAAGGAAGAAAGGGAACTGCAAGCTATAAAACAGAATCATAAACAGTTGATTTTATCATCAGGGACAATAGCCACTTTACACTGAGTTGGAGTGTTCAGGGGCCCACAAAGGTTTTGTCTCCATCAAGGTTCTTATTTTAAACAACTTGGAATTCTGCCATTTCTGGAGGGTGAATTAGATAAATGTTTTTTCCTCATCTCCATTGCGTACTACCTTAGCATTCTGACAAGTCTGCACATTCACACAATGCATTGTTCGTTTTACTTTACATTTTGTATACAAAACAATACTGAAAGAACTAAAACATGTCCCTTTTGTCTTAATATTTAGAATCATTTTTGTACCAAATTTATAAAACATTACATGGCTCACCTAGGACGGACGACAAATCCCATGAGTTTATTAATAAAGCTAATGAGAAATGTACCTTGTTGTTCCATCTCAGGTGAAGCTAAAGAAAACAAGTTACCATGACTTGAGAACTTTCTTCTTCACAGAATCTCTTTCTTCTTTTAGCCACTTTAAAACGAAACCATCAGGTTGAGCTGGTTGTGTTTTATTAACTAGCATTTAGAGAAACAAGTCTGATTTTTCAGTTTTGCTTTATTTTGTTTTGTTTAATGAAGAAAGGGTTGGCATGTAAAGACAGAGGACTCTGATTTTTGTCTGTGTTGTTGGAACATGGATAATCTGGTATTCCATCCTGGCACTCACGTGTCAAAGGAAAGTGTTAAAGGTCAGGGAGCACACAGTTCATAGTAGCCTGTGGATGTAAAACAGAGACCACATGCCCTTGATTTGTGGAATCAGTGTTGCATGTAGCAGTATCATTTAGGCCAAACAGCCGGGAGGCTCAGTCACCCATTTGTCTTTATGACTTTCCTGAAAACAGGAGCATCTGCTTTTCCATAAGCCATACTATAAGTTGAACCTCCCTTTATTCTAGGTTAATTTTTCCTGAACTTTCTTCTCCAAGCTCTCTAGGCATGTTGTTGAATACTTCAGCAACGAATTACTGATCTGGGAGATCCCAGGATCATATAAACATTCCAGAATGGTAAACTGCATTGTCCTATTGATTGATTCATTCATCAGACTTTTAAGTGCCTAGTATGTGCCTAGTATTATAGATCCTGGAGGAGTTTTAAGGTACTCCCAGTCTAGTGAAAGATGCAAAAAATGTTTGCAGTCAATTACAGTCAAGTGAGTGCTGTAATAAAGGAGCACTAAAGAGATGTATATATCTCAGCCCTGGAGATTGGAAAAGCTTTTCCCCTGCAATTTCTTTACAGCAGGCACTTGGCAGATGAGTTGATGTTTGCCAGGAAGAGAGAAGTTGGGGTAGTTCAATCAAAGGGAAGAGCATAGATAGGAACAGGAGCTATCATAGAACATGCTTTTTGAGGGAAGAGGGAGAAGTTCACTGTAGCTGGAGCATATGGCATATTACAGTGAAGGAGATGGAAGAAGATGAGTCTGGGAAGACAGATAAAGTCCTGTCTATTTAGTTCAGGGTTTGGAAAACTATGGAAATTTTTAAGGCAGCTGGATACTGACTCAAGTTGAGACAATCTTTAGCTTGCTATTATATGGAAAGAAGAAGTCTTGAGGATATGTCAAAAGAATAATTGTAAATGATAAATACAACCTGTAATCTATGTTTAATAAGTTGGGTTATATAGAAGAAAATAATAAGAAATGCATACATTTGATGGGCATGTTCTTGATAGGTCATGTTCTTTCTTCCCAGAATTCTCTGGCAATACTCTGTCTTATTATCATGGGCATTTCTCCCTCTAGGTGCAGTTTCCAAACATCAGCAATCAACAGTGGCTGTATTCCCATCACTAGGTGCATTTATAATGTGTTTTTATTTATCCTTTTATTATGTATTCCAGGTGACTGTCTATAGTAAGCAATGGCATATGAAACATGGAGCTAAATGTTTCCTTATGAATTGTGTGTAGCACAGATAGGGAAGCTTTTTTAAAGAGCCAGAAAATAATCTTCACATATCAAAGAATATATGAGGTATGATTCTTAATCCCAGAAATCCACTGGCAGGATAATAAAAAGGATTTTGCACTTTTATTTATCCAAGTGTTGACCTTTTCCTTTGTTTTGAGAGGTACTAGATTTGGTAGAATCAAGGGGAAGTGATAACCATTTTCAACTTGAACTTTCTCTTTCATTTGATCATTTGAGAGCATACTAGTCAATTCATTGGACAATGCATTTGTACCACCTAGCTTTGATCCATTCTCCTAGGCCTGTGTTTATCAGCTTTTCATCACTGTGACAAAATACCTGACATAAATGATCTAAAAGGAGGACAGATTTATTTCAGTTCATAGTTTCACAGGTTTCCATTCATGATCACTTGGTCCTGTTATTTTGGGCTTATGGTGAGGCAGAACATCATGGTACAGCATGCATGGTAGACCAAAACTGCTCACTTTATGGTGGCCAGGAAGGAGAAAGGGTTGGGGGTAGGAAAAGAGAGAGAGGGAGAGAGAGAGAGAGAGAGAGAGAGAGAGAGAGAGAGAGAGAGAGAGAGAGAGAGAGAGAGAGAGAGAGAGAGAGGAAAGGACCTCGGTCCAAATATAATCTTTAGGGCACATCAACAATGCTTACTTCTTCCAACTAAGCCCCACTTCCTAAAGTTTCTACCACCTCCCAACAGCCCCAGAAACTGGAGACCAAATCTTCAATACATGACCTTTCAGGTGACATTTAAGATCCAAACTATACCACTTTGTAGTTCAGGTTACCATATCCATGAACATGAGCAGATCTAATCACAAAGGTAAGCCTCGTTCCTTGCGGGAGAGCTTGTTCTTGGGTGATCACCATGTTTCTTCTCCCCCCTCCCTATTTACCTTCCTGTGTTCTTACCGTTCTTACTTTGATAATCTGAATCCTAGCCCTTGACCTTGAATTTAGTGCCTGCCTCTGGCCTCCTTCAGCCCTGACTCCCTATAAGTTCCCTTTCTGCCCCCCCCCCACCATTTTAAAACTCTTATTTTCTGTTTTGGTCTACCTATTGTCACAATTATCTTCTTACAAGCCTCTGGCCATATAGCCTCATCTCCAGTTTTATCAACCAGCTATACCAGGGTTACATTCTGATATCTCCAAGTGCACACAAAATTAAAAATTATACCTAAAGCGTGGTCATCAATTAACAAGTGTCTCCCAGAAGAGTTAGCTATGGGCTCAGTATTTAATATCTACAGCTGTCTGAAAAAAGAAAGGGTCTATGAGACATGCCTGAGAAAGTTCTGACGGACACACATGTTCACTTCAGACAAAACAAACAAACAAAAAAGGTAAGTCAGACCACGTAAGCAACATGGGCATGCCTAAGTAACATTCAGGAAAAGACACCTGATCCATAGTGGAACCATGCAAATTGCTATGAATTTGTAAATTTATATTTTCATTAGAAAAATGAAGCAAGACATTGATATGATACATAAAGCAGCAACAATATAAAATGTGATACTCATTAGGAATAACTGAATATTTTTATAACAGGCAGACTTTACCCACTTTTGAGCTCCACAACAAAAAAATATGTGTGAGAAGCATGAAAATGTTCTGAGGAAAGCCACCAAGATTATCTAAGTTTTGGAAAATAAGGCCTTTGAGGAAAGGTCAAAGATTGGGGATTATTCTGGATGAAGAACGATTTTGAGATGATCTATGAGTATTTTCAGTTTTCTTATTCAGAGAACAGTTGATAAGCATTTTTTTCTCTATCACAACTAAAGGCTAAAAGTGAAACACAATGGATTTAGGCTTGAAAAGAGAATTGTTGGCTGAAGAGGGCTGTCAACCATTGGAAAAGGTTATGTAGTTTCCTTCTGAAGCCTAGGAGAACTTGGCATGTGTGTGTGCTTTTACCTAAAGGCCAAGGATACACTAGCTGTTCCTCTTATCAGGACAGAGTCTATATAATAAACTATTTTCTTGTTTAGGGACACTTAATTGAAAAAGTTTAAAAATGGTTTTATCCATTTAATTTTAACTCTGACTTTGAAACAAAATAATAATCAGTTAACATCAATGCATGACCATCTGTCATTGTGCTTCCTGCTGTTTACTGTGTGTGGAAAACACTAAATGGACAGAGGGAATCCACAATTTCAGAATCACCAATTCCGTCCACTTGTGACCCTGGTAGTCTTTTGGAACGACAAGTGGAAGGAATGGTTTTAAGAAAAGTAAAGGCAAACAAGAATAGTTCTTGATTATCATTTAAGACTAATATAAGTGTTAGTAATTCTGGTTAGAATGCTTTCTTTGCACAAATGCTCTCTTCCCACAACATTAAAATGACACCTTCACGTGCTGGAGCTAGGTATGGTGCACATGCCTGTAATCCCAGTTACGGAAGAAACTGAGAAAGAAGGATCACAAGTTCAAGGCCAGTCTTAGCAACTTAGTGAGACTGTCTTAAAACAGAAAAAAAGGGGAAGGGGGCTGGGGATGTAGTTCAGAGGTATAGTGCTTTACCTAGCATGAGCAAGTCCCTGGGTTCAAGTCCAAGTACTCAGGCCCCAAAAAGTAATAGGGTCGATTAGGGAAACACACAGTCCAGCCCTGTGATTTAATTCATCACCTTTTGTGTTTCCCATCAACTTCAGACTCAATTAAATGCTTTAAATAAGATTTTTACCCTTGTGAAGGTAAAATCTGCCTTAGGACTTTATACAGTTTGAAGAATAAGGGGTATTGCTTTTTATCACTCAAGTGCACAAATATATAATTCCTGCAGGTTCCTCATCATGAATATTCTTTTAAAGTGTAAATACTCATGTTTCCAAATTCTATCTCAAGGCAATTGAAATGCAGTGAGTTTGCACTCATCTTTTTCAACATGCTACCACTCTTTCCTGAGCTGTTCTTCCCCTTGGAAGTGTATCTTCTCCCCAGCTCGCCTCTGTTGCTCTCAAGTCCTTATTCTTTTTAATGCCTCTGTTGATCTACCAACTGAAAGACCCTTCTGTCTCTATTCCAGTTTTCATAGGAATGAAGATACTTCCTAAAATATGAGCCTGACCATACCTTTTCCTCCTTGTAATCCTTCAAGTCCACACCTGGTGCTTTTCAAATATATAACTCTTGGGGTATGACACCAAATCTGCTGAGTCAGTACTGCTGGTTTGGGTGTAGTCTGTCCTCCAAGGGTTCTTGTGTTGGAGGCTTGGTCCTCAGTGTAGTGGTGCTGGGGTAGTGGAAACTTTAAAAAGTTGATCCTAGAAAGAGGTCTAAGACTGCACCCTCCCCTTTTTTTCTGGCTTCCTGTCCTGGGATGTGATCTTCCTCCTAGCATGGTGCCATCCATCACTGAAATCTCACTACGCTCTGCTCTTTGGACTTCCACACTTCAAAACTGTAAGATAAGTAAACCTCTTTTCTTTACAAGTTCCCAGCCTCACATATTTTATTATAGTAGAAAACAGACTAATACCTACACACACACACAAACACACACACACACATACACACACACAATTTTTAAAGCTCCATAGATTTAGAGACCACTATCCTATAAGATTAAGAAGGCCCTCCATCAATGGATTTTAATCTACAACTCCTTTGCATGCTAGTTGCGGTTTCCTCAATCCATCATAATCACTTAAACTTTGAAGTCCTTCCACATCCTTGGAATAAATTTATCCCCTTTCCCTAATCCATTGAAAGGGATCCTCCTTAGTTATCCATATTCAGCAGTTTTTCTCAGAAGAGAATATCTGACTGATACTCAAACTGAGGCACTCCTTCCTCTCTGTTCCTCACTGTTCTGTCCATACCTGAAAAATGCCATCTTACCATGAAGCTTTTCCCCCTTACTTCCCCATAGGTATGAACTACTTGAAGGCAGAAGACACTCATGTGTCTTGGAACCTTAGTATCTCTTCCCTTTGTGCTCTCCACCCTTTTCTCCACATGTTCTTGGATTCACAGAATGATTCATGTATAGAAAGTATTGCATTAAGTGATCCTAGAAAGATGGGAGGGAAGGAAAAAGGATGGGGGAAAATGCTCTTGGGATTCTGTCTTGGAAATTAGTGAGTGATTCAAGTATCTTTTCTACAGACAGGAGGAATTTATAGCATTAGAATCTGCACAGAGGAAAGAGTAAATCTGGGTAGAAAGGTAGTTACAGATGGAGACGTTTTCTTTAAGGGACTTAAGATTGGAACCAGATTTTGGATCCACCGCCAAATAAAATCCAATTAATGGATTTCACAAATTGTTATACATATTTAAACATAGGTCCACATATTTAATAGGGAGGACAAAATGAAGAGGGGAAGTGTTTAATTCTCCAAATAGGATACAAAAATGGGGATGTAGCTCAGTGGTAGAATGCTTGCCTAGCCTTTTCAAGGCCCTAGGTTCAATCCGCAGCAGCACCCCACCCCCATCACATACACAATGGTAACAAAAAGACTAAACCTATTATCTAATGTCACCATATTTTCATTGAAAGAGTAGAAAAATTAAATCAAATTAAAGAAAAAGTGTCTCATAAATATAATTACATAGAACATATGTAAATATATCTTTGTTTTCTCTTTTTATTTCTTCTCTAGATCAGAGAAAAACTTCATAGATCAGGAATCAGATAGGATTTGAGGGTAGACAAGAAGACTATCAAAACTTCCTTAATATCTAAAGCAGAGACCTGACATTATCTCCTTAAGGTGAAATGACCTTGAATAACCTGACATTTGCACAATGGTTTTCTTTTTGATCTGTATTTCCAACTAATTGCTTGAAAATACCTTTGTTATTTCACTGCATCCTTCTAATTTTATGATAATCTAATAAGAACTCAGCCTTTCCCATTGACCATACGAAAAGTTAGATAAATTATAATATTCTAACTGAAACAGCAATTTTATGTCGAAAAGTCAGGGTGAAGTTTTGGGGTTAGGTAAGAGTAGAGAAGGGGTAAGACAAAAACACTAGAAACTTTACTTTCATGCCTCTTTTTTGGAGGATTATAGATTCTTATGTGATATGAGGGGATACAGTTGGGAGAAAAAGTAAAACAATGATGTTGGCCTTTGTCACTATGACTCAGTTCAAATTTTCCCATTTCCAAATCAGGTAAGGCTGAATATCACACAATGTGTCAATAAAAGTTCCCATTTCTGCATGTCACATCTATCAGTTAAGGGTTGCTGACTGCATGTAATGGCAACCCAACCACAGAGGCAAGAGGTAACCCAACTGTGGTGATAGGATGTCCAGAGGCAAGCTGGATGGTATGAGTTCAAGTTTGCTTTTTTCTAGTGGCTCCACAATTATATCAGTGTGCAAGGGTCTTTTGTCCTCTTGGACATCTCTGCTTAGGTGTTTGGTCCACCTCCAGCTTTCATTTGCATTCCAGCTAAGAAAAGGAAACAATAAGGAGGAAGAAGAAACAATAATCAAGAAAGACAAAAGTTGCCTAGGAATTCTCCATTGATTCTTATTACTTCCTTTCTAACAGAACTGTATCAAAATGCCGTAGTTGGATGCAAAAGAAGCTTCAAAAATGAAAATCTTTGCTTGGGCATGCTCCACATGCTCTTAGTAAGGAATAAGGGAAGCAAGATTATTGAATGGACAACTGGCAAGGCCTGATGTTCCAATTGATAGCATTCATTTCCATTGCATTTTTATTTAAAAGACCCAATAATTTCTGAAGCAGGAATTTAACTCAGCTTTCACATGAAATACAGTGCCCCTTAGATCCAAGGAATCATCAGAAAGGATACATTTCTTATTTCTTTTTCATTTCTATTTGCTACATTAAATATAATAATTTAGGGTAAAAGTTCTGCAATCTGAGTCACATTTGACCTTTATCCATTTTCCCCTGTCCATTCAGTCAACTATCATTGGTAAAATTCATCTGTGTTGCTATTTCTCTGTACTTTTTATTCCCCCAAAGTGACTATGCTGCATATGTGCTTATATCTTTCTTTTCCTTTTAAAATTGATTTGCTATCTTCTGCAGTGCTGAGGATTATACTGAGGAGCATGCACATGCTAGACAAGAACTCTACTACTTAGTTAATTCCTGTCCTTTTCCAGATTTTAATTTTTATTTTGCAACAGGGTCTTGCTATGTTGCTGAGGCTGGCTTCCAACTTGTGATCTTCTGCCTTAGCCTCCTTATCAGCTAAATTGCATACATGTGCTACCATGCTTGACTCCTCTTTCCTTGATTTTTACAAAGCCCTTTTGACTAAACTATCAACATTGCCTCTTATTCATCTGTAGTCCACCATGTCCATTTCAGTTGCAGTAAATTTCTTGAAATTTGATAATTGTTATGATATATTTCAAAATCATTGATGGCATTCTATCTATCAGCTAGATGAATCACTGTGAAAGTAATTGCTTGATGAAGTTAAAATTAGGGTTACTAATTTTACATTCCCTCCATCTTCCAATGGCTGTTCAAGACTGAATATAAATAACTGTTGTGAAGCCTTTGCTAACATACCCAGAGAGAAAGTATCACTTTTCCACTGTTTCTCCTGCAGTACTCTGTAGATATCTCTACTCTATATTATTTCCTTCCATGTAAACAGTTGTTTGCTGTCTTTCCTCCAGTGCAAGGACTATTATTATATTCCTCAAAGGACATGGCAGAGAGGCTGACATATAATAGATGCCCAACAGATGTCTATGTGATAGACTATATCAATATAGTGATTATTGAATTTATCTTACTAAATATCAGAAATAGTAATTGCCCCTAATATAAATGCTAGACACATACATGACAATGTAAAAAAAAAAAAAAAAAGTTTAAACCAAAAAGACATCAATTTTAAAAAGTTTTTCATACAACATCTATAACTACTTCCTGGGTCCTCAATTTAATTTCATTTTTGAATATCAATATTTCACTTAGAATTTTTTTTTCTTAGTTTGCTTGTTGAAGGCTCCTCTGCAATTGTTATTCTTTACCCTCCATCTACCTAGTGGAACATAAGCCATCCCTTTCGCTCACTCACACTGATTAGCCCCCATTGAGGAAAACACATAAAAAATGGTTAGAGGATTTGAAATGAATAATGCAGTAGTGATAACTTGAACACTATGTGTCAGGCATACATTGTTTCATTTAGTCTTCAATAAAACACTGTGAAGTTGATACTGGTATTGCCATTTTACAGATGAGAAAATGGTTATCAGTGGAGCCAAATATCAATTTTAAGATTGCTCATTGCCTGCCTACAGGCAAAGCCAATGTTGCTAACAATGACATCTATGGTCTCAAACTGTTTCAAAGGAAAAATCTGAAGTATTTAACTGACACTAAGAAAACTGTGCTCTGAGTTAAACAATAATTGGGTTTACCTAAAAGTATAATCAAAGTCTGCATAAACCTGATGATGGTATGATGCAAATAGGGTCTTGTCAAATATTCTTAAGAGTGAATACTTCTTGATGTGATGGGTTAGGGGATGGTCTCAGCTCTTGACTTATTCCTCTGGTTCTGTATGCTCATCTTCTCAGTGCCAACTAATGTTGTACCACACTGGTACTCTCCCTAAGAGTAAGTAAGTGATTTCTGTTACTGCTGCTCTTACACTGTGTTTGTTTGGCCTCTGCAATTTTCAGGTTGAGTACCCTTTTCTGGAACAGTTCACCTTTTGCTCACCTGGTTGTTCTGCACTCTATTTCTCTTAAACCCTTTGTTTTTGGCTTTCTGTTTTTCCAAGGCAGTGTCTTTCAAAACAAACTTTTTCATTGACATCTAAAATAAGAGCTACATGTACAAGCACACCCTACCCACACTCACACAAACAATTGAAACATATCCTATACCTAAATCCACCTGCAGTGCTTCTGTGTCTATGAAAGAATTGAGTCTACAATTGAACTCCAAAAGAAGAAAGTTAATGTAACATGGACAAAATAGTTGTAATACAAAAAATGCTAAATATAGTATGTAGCCTGTTTCTTCTATCATCAATTTGTGTTTGTCTCTATTTTCTAAGTCAAAAAGATCAAATGTAGAGAATTGTTAAGTCAAACCACACCAAGAACACAAAGTACTAATCAACACAAGTGGTAATGCATAATAATCGGCTACGAAGGGGGTCCAATAATTTGTGTAAGAAAGAGAATTAACCAAATGTCCTAACAGGAAATTTGACTTCATAAGATCAATTCCTTATTTCTTAGAAGATAAAAATCTCTAAATGATACGTTAGCTTCTAATGAGAAACTAAAATGGCATGCATAAGATTTCAATAATGCTAACACACATATCAATTTGGGGGAAAAGCATTGAGTTACAGGAAATTATAACCCATGTAAAAGATGTAAAAGATTTGAACTTTTAAAAGTTCCACTGATGTAACAAGGGAAGCATGAGTATTAAATTATAGTCCAACTTAATGTTCAAGTTTGAATCATTTTGGACAGAGCCGCTAGTTCTGGCATCCCAGCTGAGGATCATAGAGTCCACAACACAGATTCTATAACCTCACTGAGTTGAGCCAATATTCTCTAACTTTTTAAAGGAAATATTTGCCATTAGTGTAACCTTGGAAAGAAAAGAAGCAAAATATAGAAATACTAATTTAAATTAATAATTTTGTTACAACTTTCAATATATTTTTTAAAAAATTTGGGCTTGTGATAAATTTGGCCTTTTTAAAGATACTTGAAGCTTACGTGGGATTTTATTGAAATGTTTTGAAAAATTTGACTAAGTTTCTAATCTATGCTTAAATGGTTGAATCTGATTTATTAAATTTACAAGTTTTGCTTTATTAGCTATTTAAGTAGTGTACAAATGAGTAGAGAAATTTCATTTAGTAGAGTTGTATGTTTAATAAATTTGGTGTTAAACAAAGAATACATGGCAGCGAACATTATATTTCATGCACTAAAGTCTTTCAGGCAGAAAAACTTTGGAGATGCCTGATATGGAGTTATATACCATACCGGTCTCTTTCCAACAGGCCAACTATTTGTCTTTATTGCATATTTTTTTTTTTCATCTGCCAGTAACTGCCTCTGATGTAATTTCTGTGGCTTCTCCTAGTTCCTGCTACTATTGGTACTAAAGAATACAAGTATTACAGGTCAAGGACAACATTTAGACAACCCAGCAGCTCTACCAAACTTGCACTGTGAAAAGCTGTATGATCTGAAGGGTACTTTAGTGAGTCATACTATAATTAACCTATGCTATCACACAATCTAACATTCCTGGTGCTCCCACCTGCCTTCTAGGTTTAAGGAGAAAATACTTCTCATGTGATCCAATTTGACTATGTGTCTCCATTATCATCAGAACTCTGAGCAATTCGGTTGTGCACCAGTTATATACTGAAAACACAGCAGTCTCCTGAGGTGCACATTTCCATTAGGACTCCCCAGTCGTGAGCCATGCAGGTTCAAGAGTACCCAATGGATGGAAGTGGCTGTGGTGATGGTAGCAAGCAGATGGAGCAGTAGAAAGAGAGATATTTGGGGACTTTCTCTGTGAAAATGTGAGAATGTGAATAATTGCCTTTGCTCTGGTCAACGTTAAGGAAAACTGCTTTTCCCTCTGTTGCTTCATCTTAGCCTGACATTGTAATTCTGAGTCAAGAGTTTCTTAGCTGTTTGACATTGACCTGGACCCAGCATCCTCCACAGTTTAGACCAGTGAACACAAAGCTTGACACAAATTGCTATTCTAGGGTCTCTTCTCATCTTATGAAAGCAGGTTATAAAATATCAAAGACAGGTAATATACTCATTTATTATCTTAATTTCCAAGACTGGTCTATCCTCACCTCATGACCATGTTTATTGTAATGCAGAAAATGGAAGCTTTTTCTTTATTGACTCTTCAATCTGTGCTGATTATCTGCTATAGTAAAGGAGTCTGTACAAATGCCTTTGTGGTTTGGTTGAAAGAAAAAACTCCCAGATTGCATTTTGGAAAATATGATCACTCTTATTCCCAATTTTAATCTTTAACAATGACATTAACTCTGAAATGTTTGGAATTTTTTTCTCAAGCATTGGTAATGCCTTCTAGCTCTTGGCTATCCCCAGAAACTTCAAAAATAATAAAGAAAATAATAATGATGATAACCTTGGAAGAGATGAAGTTGGTAGAGTGGCCAAGCATCCGAAAACTTGTGTTTATACCTAAGGTCCACTTCCTACTACCCCAGGTCTACCTAGCCTACTTGACCTTGGGTAAGTAAAGTAACCTATGCTTATAAAGACAGGTGTAGTCCTAATTACAAGAGAGGCTGAGGTGGGAGGATCACTGGAATGCACAAGTTCAAGACCAGCATGGGCAACATAGTGAAATCCAGTCTCAAAATATCAATTGTTAAAACAGGGTTAATATTGTCTATGTCACAAGACTGGTATAGAAATTGCATGGGGGTAGAAAGACACCTGATACATGAGAAGTATTCTATAAATTTTAGCTATTATTATTAAAAGTAATTGATGAGTCATGGTAATGTTACATTTATAATTAGATTGTTTAGGGGATTTAAAGTCTCTGGGGGCAGTTTAGAAAAAAGATTTGGATATCTGTGATCTGAATATCTTGTTCCCATTTTCCTTTGTACTCTATTTAATTTGGTATAATTAATGCAACCGCTTCACCCACAAAACCAAAATATTCTGTTGTGAGTTCTGTCATACTCATTTCATGAGTATTTAGCTCCTCAGCCAGAATACCAATTGTGTAGGACTGGCAATATAGCTCAGGGATACAGAGCTTGCCTAGCATGCACAAGACCCTGGGCTTGATCTCCAGTAACACACACACAATACCAGTTGTGTAAAAAGTGCAATGAAAGCCAGTTGCAGTGGCACATGCCTATAATCCCAGTTACTCAGGAGGCTGAGGAAGGAGGATTGCAAGTTCAAGGACAGTTTTGGTAACTTATCAAGACCCTATCTCAAAATAAAAATTCAAATAAGGTTGTTGGTGCAGCTCAGTGGTAGAATGTCCCTAGGTTCAATACCCAGTAACACACATGCAGAGTGCAATGAATTATAGAAATCTGCACCAAACCTGAAATGTAGATGATCCAAGATGATTTGGGCTTTACAATGTTGTGCACTACATGATCTGAATACATGAAACAGGATTTATCTTTGAATTTAACATATCTTTCAGAAAACAGAATTCTTTTAATTAAAAACATTTTTAAAAAATTCAGTCTGTGTAATTGTATCACCTGCTGTGTTACCAACAGATGTTTCTTATTCACCTAGGGGAACTGCTATAATTATTCTATATGCTTACTGTATGGCATTTACCAAGATAGGTGGGAAAGTTTAGTTGATGACTTTGTATGTAATATTTGATATGGCAGGGGCATGTACTGGAGATTGGACCCAGGGGTGCTTTGTCACTGTGCTACATCCTAGTTCTTTTTAAAATTCATTATTTTGAGACAGGATCTCACTAAATTGCTGAGGTTAGCCTTGAACTTGTGATCTTCCTGCCTCAGCCTTCCTGGTCACTGAGAATAATTGGTATTTCTTTAAATCCTTTTCCCTGTTGCTGTTAGTCTCTACAAATCCCAGTTCACCAAAAGCAAAAATGTTTTGTGGTATCAAAACATTTACAAAACTGGCACGTATCATGCATATTTTAGTCTTCATATTAAAATTAAATCACATGTATACAAAAGCATTGTCAAATTTAGCTTTGTTTTAGCAGCGAATCCTGATAGTGTTCAATATGAGAAGTCTTAAATCTTTATTATAAATGTAAAAACTATGTCTTTTAGAAAGATAACACCCTCCTAATAGCTTGTCTTTAAAGGAAGCTGTAATAAGAATGAGTTTTCTTTATTTTTCTGAGCTCTCATAAGCAGTAGGCTTTCTGAATTCTTCATTTATGATACTAATCACATAATTACCTACAGGCATGTGTTAAATATGACATTGGTTTCAGTCAAATAATGGACCAATTGCAAAAAATGAATAAAGAGAGGCAGCTCCATTTATAACTGACGTTTCTACAGAGCTCTATTGTAATCATAGTGATCTGAGGGTGACTCATTAATTAATTGATGTTCTTTTTTATTATGTGCTTTTGAGTTAATGAGTAATTTGTGTGAGATAATTCTCTGAACACATTGATTACTTGAGATATTTTCTGGGGCTTTCATACCAATGACATGCTGAATAGGTAGAAGATGGTATTCATATCTGTGTGCTCATTAGTAGCAGGTTTGAGATGAGGACAGAGCAGTGCAAAGGTAATTTGAAGTTATTGGGTGCGAGAAGCACCCTAGGCTGTCCATCAGTGGCTGAGTGCCCAGGGCAAGGCCTGTCACATAGTAGGCCCTCAATAAATGTTCATTGAAATAATGGCTATCTCAATCCTTTGCTGTTACCTTAAATTGCCTTAAAATCAAATTTTAAAATCCTCTATAATGGTGTTTTTAAGAAAAAGTAATGATCGGAAGACTTTTGCTAAAATTGTACTCTACTAATGGCCTATTACAATAAACATGCAGATTGTTTTTGCAACTTACTGAAGTGAACACCCCACGTTTGGCCTCTATCATTTCTATGAAATTGTTTAAGTGACTATTCAGAGAGTGGTTTGCCTAAAGTGATAGTTAAAACGAAACCACTTGTGTATGGCATGTTTTACTACAGATATAATTTTCCCCACCCTGTTTCAATTAAGGTACAACATATCTTTCTTGAAAATGAGGGATTTAGTTTTTTGTTTTAATTCATTATACAGAAAATAGGAAATGTGAAATTTAGTCTGATAGCAACACAGTTGCTTTCAGAAAGATCACTTAAAATTGGTATAAATGTACAAAAATTATATCCAGCAATTGCTACTTTCATTTTTGACAATTTTATTTTCCCCACGAAGGTAAATAGCAGGCAACTACCTACCTCAGAGATCCTAAACATATTATTTGAAGAAAGTATTTGAGGTACTCTCTCCATGCTTTTTATGATTTACCTTTAGAAAGTAAATGTCCTTATAAATCTTTTCCATTTTGCATGGATTTAATGTATACTTTCTAGATATCATCTTCAATTGTACAGATTAAGTGCAATTCAATGGTGGAAACCCCTTTTATTAAAAGCATAAACCCAAATATAAAAAAAATGAATGAAAGAATCCAGCAGATATTTATTAAGCAAGATGAAAGTGAAATTACAAACACAGGTCAGCTTTTAAGCTTAGTTATCACGCTGGTGGAGTGGAGGTGACTGGTCCTTCATTATAAGCAGCCATGTTAGGGAAGGGAGCTTTCCTTCTTGAGAAATCCAAGCTCCATCAGAGCTGTCCTCCTGGAACATCAGGTAACAAGCTAAGTGACACCAGGGCTACACAACACAAAGAGGAGAGTTGACAACAATTCAGGGGCTTTGAGTAGTCAAGACAATTAGTTTAGTACTTCAGGTCAAAAATGCTACTATTTATGGGCAATTAGCTGTAAAACAGCCTACATCCTAAAAAATTATTCTTGTCTTGTTTCACAATTTCATGGAGATTAAAGATAACCTAAATAGATTAAGGCCTTAATCTTTAATCCAGGTAAAGTAATTTTGTTTGGACTAAAAAGTGTAAGAATTAATTCCCAGAGGATTAAGTAAAAGAAAAAGTTGTGAAAATCTTGTTCAGTAGTGGGGTGGCAAGGATACTTGAACAGCTTCAAGAAGTTGAGAGAAGTTTTTTCCCAATTTTTAAGTTTTTTTCTGATATATTGATAAACATGTAAAACTGCTTAAATTTGAAAAGGTTCATTTGAAAAAGATACTGACAAACTCTTACTGGGGTCTAACAGGGCTGCATTACGAAAACCTCTTCTCATTAATCTCTTCTCCCTCCCATTTTTGCCTTGTTTTGTTTTGTCTGTTTGGGGCTATGTAAGTATTATCTCTTCATGAAACAAATGTAAGGCTCTAAAGGTAAAATAATAATCACTTTGTGGGCCTGAATGGCTATTTTTTGAGATTCTTTCTTCAGTATATTTCAAATTTGGGGGACATGTGACTTGAACACTCTTAACCGTGAAGCATTTGTAAAAATACATATCATTCACTTCTCACAGAACCATTTTCTTAAAAATAAGAGGCAATATTTAGATTCACATGCATGTTCATAATAAAGCTTTGTTTTAAAACAACTCAAATCCACACCAGCATTATCTTCAGTTTAATATTTTGGCCCCAAACCAAGAATTCAGGTATAACATGTAATTTTCATTGTAATGCATATATTGGCAGGACAAAATATGTATGCAAATAACACTGGGAAATACTGTTCCCTTTACAAGCAATCAAGGAAAAGTAAAGAAAGAAAACCCACAGCACTGTTTGCTCTGGTAAAAATGTGGTTCATTGTGACTGTGTGGAATGAGATTTGTTGAGAACGAGTTCCTTTACAGAGACAAGAAGGAAAGTGTGAGCAACCCAGAAGGGGCCATATTCTTATTTTTATTTCCTTAGTTATAATTTAAATAATCATTCTCCATAATTTCTGTTTCTAGAGCTTTCTTTTTTATCAGCTATCATTAAGGTAAAGGAACTATATTTCACCTTTCAAAAATGGAGTGACAGAATTTAGCCTAAGTGTAAGATATTCTGAGTTGGTAATTACTTTAAGTGATGAGAAAATATGACATATCGAACTTAAAGCATTCATTTTTTGAACATTAAAATAAATGGCAGGCAAATACAGAAAAATAGAAAATCACCAGTTCTCAGTTTTTCTTTTTATCAATTCTTTTGTTTCTCTTCTTCTAGAACATTCTACAAGCATGATGTTGCTCTGATCAAAAGTAACCTCACTACTCAAGTACCATCATAGCTTCAATGTGCATTACCATCATTTCAGTAGATTCACACTCAGATCTTTTCAGTGCCATAAATCATTTAGCCATAAAGTTATTAAACCCTTAGCTCCTGTGGAGAAATCTGGGCAACATTTATACAAGAAATTTACCATTTTAAAATTATCTCATAATTGTGGCAACACTTTTTTAAAGTAACCCTTTGGAAAAATTTTACATGATACCCAAAGGCACTAGTTCACATAGGGGGGTGTGGCTGGAAAAACAAGATAAAGCTATTGTGTCGGTGAGCACAAAAAAGGATATTGAAAGGATAATCGTTAAGCTTTAAAGTTATTTCAAAAATGGCACTTTTCACGTTGGTATAAAATCAAAGTGCTTTAGGATGAACTTTTTATGCATTTTTTTTTAAAGCTGATCTTTAACCCCCTGAAAATAGGGGGTTATAATGAGAACACTGATAGACTCTAAATCATAGTGGCAGTAAGTAGTAGATGTCACTAAAATGCTTTGTGTGTGTCTTTATTTTTTAGTATTTTTAATGTTGATAGACTTGCTTTATCTATCTGTGTATCATTAGTGAGATTTTCTCTTCAATTCTTTACTAGAAAGTTACAGCTCATTTAAAATAGCTGGTAGATACAGAAAGCATAAATATACAGTAAGTTTAAACACTGATTGTACTAAATGCAACAATACAAAGAAGCAAACAGAACACAAATGGTAACACAATAAAACTGTATTACATTTGTGCTTCAAATATTACAATACATTATATACAATAGTCCAAAATAAACATCTCATGCCAAGTGACACAAAAACGAATAGCAAGCAAAAAAATCCAGCAATATGTACATTACTTTTTTCTTTAATAATAAACATTCAACTCTGAACTGGGGCAATTTCACTACATACAGATGCAGTCCGCCTTTTATTCCATATAACCATCCTGCTTCCCTATATCTACGCTATTCAGTCAGCTCCTGTGTCAATTCTTATATACATGTGGAGCAAAAAAGATAAAAGAATGTAGTGCTTTGTATTCGTAATGGGGTGCTGTTGATAGATCAGCGAACCTGGGGTGCATAACCTTCTTTCATTAAACCTTCCTCGTAGTCCGTCTGGCAAAGGATCATGTTATTCTTCAGGAAAAATTTGTCTCCAACACAAAATCTGAAAATATTAAAAAAAAAAAAAAAGAAGAAGTATGTTAAGACTATTTCATTCAGTTCTATAGACTTGAAGATTGGCTTCCTAAAGACAGACTCCCCTGATAATTTCCTAAATCTGAAAGCTTGTCTTAGGGAGTTACCTTCATTACCATAAAAACAGTTAGTTCATTTGATGAAACAGTGCCTACAACATTTGAAACTCCATCTTTAAACAGAAAAACTGTTGAAACTTCAAGCAGAACACCTGGGACACCACAGGTGACTTTCTTTCTTTTTCCCCCTTTCTTTTACCACATTGGGAAGGAAAAAAGAACTGATATATATTTGTACTCATTAAAATAAAACAAAGAATGATAATATTTCTATGTCCTGAGTTATGGAAGATTTCATCATTGTCCATTTATCTACCTAATAAAAAAGTAAAAAGCATTAAAATGAATGAAAGCATTAGAAAATAGCCACTTGTAAAGTTTCCCATTAAAAGCTTCCTTTTACTCTGTTATTAAAATGTGACTAAAATCTAATAATTTGGAGGTGCTCATTCTGAATTGAAAGTTAACGTTAGCATCAGATGGTCATTCTGAGCCATATTCCTTTGTTCATGACCAGTCTACCAACTATGAAACGGTGGATGTCATTTCTTGGAGCCCTTCCAATTAAACCAAAGGGAGTAACCTAAATGATCTGCTTAATATTGATGTGATAAATAAAACTAGTTTCCAGTAGCTAATTATGCATTTTATTTTATAAAGCACTGTTCAATGTGCGAGATTGTAATGTTTTTTAATAAGTGCTCTTTTTGTATAATTTCCCAATGGGTGACACTTTGGACACAATTAAGGTCAGAAATAAATGCTTGTGCTGTTTCCAGTACATTTAACAATAAAGTAACTCTGGGGAGATCTGTATATATATTTAATTGTAACAATTTAACCTTCAAACAGCACTGTTTGGTAGAGTTGACCCAGTAAAACTCCTTGTAATTATACAAGTTGACCTCACTGACCTTTGATAGTGGTCTCTCTTTATCAGATAGTCAATTTTGAATGATGTTCAGACAGAAATCGTAGTGGAGAGATTAAATTGTGTAGTGAAAGCCACTCTTTAATGTTTTGTGAAGTTGAAGGTTTAAATGAGGAGCAGTTGGACTGATTTACATTTGCAAAGATTGGAATGCTAGACAAACAGTGAACCTATTTATTTTCCAACTGGGTAGCTTTGGAAATTTATCCTTAGTCTAGCTAAGTAGATAGAAGGGGAAATAGTGTAATAAAAAAAGTAGATTGAAAGAATTAGCTTTCCTCTTAAAGGAAAATTGGTCTGTTTATTTGTGGAATTTACTTTTTTTCCTAGGATTACTGTCTGCTGATGATGTTGATTGAAAGTACAGACTATGCACTGATCTTGAGATCCTGGAGTTGTTTGTGGTCAAGGCTACTGGGCACAATGAACATTGAAGTTTGGGGCTTTGAGTGTATTTTCTTTTTATTAGTTGCAAACTGTATGCTTTCAATGTCACATTTACAAAGTGGTGTTTGATAAACTGGTTTTTGTAGCTATTCTGATAACTAAGACATGTTGAACAAATGGAAATGCTTCTCCTGTTGCACTGACCTCTGCAGCCAAATTAAGTATTTCTATTGTGTGAGAGCATATAAAACAACACATAGAATATGCTGATTACTATTCAAAACAATCACTTTATATCACATTAAAATTAAATTCAACTAATAAGCTAACCAAATATTACATTGAAAACAAATAGATTCAATGAAATACTCTTGGGTTCCAGCTGTTGTTACTAAAACCAACTAATTGGTTGTCCTAAAAACCAACTAATCTGGTAGTACTCTTTCAGTTTTATTGCTGTCTTAAATTTTGCTTCAATTCTTTTCAAGTCCTCCAATTCTATTAACCATCAAATAAAAACCATGATTTTCTGTCTTGTCATCGTATCATGTCATGTCATGTCATTCTTAACTTTGGAGGCCTTGAAATTTATAACGTTTTTATTTGTAGATGAATAAATTCAAGGTAATTACAGTAAGGTAAGCACAGAAACAAGAGTGGGGATTCTAGCCCCAAGTCCTGTCCTGATCATTTACCTACTACAAGGCCTGGGTACATTTCATGCTTCCCCTGTCTCAGTTCACACTATGACTAAGAGAAGCAGCTGCAACATTGGAACTCAGGGAGGTTTGAATGAAAAGTAAATGAAGGGCAGACAGGTGTGTTGCAATGAGCAGGGTTCAAATCCCAGACTTCCACTTGCAATAATTGAAGATGAAACTTCAGTTTTTCTTGTTAGTAATATCAGTCACATAGGTAACTTTGTAACAAAGAGTAGAAATGAAATATATAGTCTTACCTTGGTGTTTGGAATATAGGTAAAATAGCCACCTTTTATAAAGTACTTACCATGTGCTAATACTAAACGTATATATCCATGATCATATTTATTTCTTACCACCAACCTAGAAAGTAACCATTATTATTGCCTTTAAAAATTTAAAAAAAAAAAAACAAAAAAAAAAAACAAAAAAAAAAAAAAACAAAACCCTAAAGGTTCTCTCTCAGAATTTGAAAAACCTGCCCAAGTTTCCATAGCTAGGGTATATGTGGTAGAGGAAGAAAAATAACCCAGGTCTCCTTGGATTCAAGAACTATGCTTTTAACCAGGAGCAATAAAACATGCAGACTAGAAGTTTCATATGAATATTGAATAGTCAAACAAACTTTTTTTGCATGACTTTAAAGACTCTGCCTACCATTCAATGAGATGTTAGATATCTCACATCTTGCTGTATGGTAGGTAGACAAATTCTCTACACACACACACACACACACACACACACACAGAGAGAGAGAGAGAGAGAGAGAGAGAAATAAAAAATATTTTATTTTACATAAAATATTTTGTTACTAGTATGTTGTCTATTGGAAGAAGTACATTTTATGTGCATTTCAACTTTCACTTAAAGGTTAAGATGAAACAGAACATGGGTGAGGAATGTCATCCTTACACATATAATTCAAAAAAAATAGCCTTGACAGCTGTGGTTAAGAGGAGATTATGACTGGTATGCAATTAAGATGGGCATCCTCCTTAAAAATGTACCATATGGAAACACAAAGAAATTAGAGAAATAGCAATGCAGGTATTAAACATTTAACAAAATAATCTGTAACTGATTTTGTAAGAACAGCTAATTTCCAATGTTATATAACCAGCTCCTTATGAGAGAAAATTTGTAGAAAAAAAATTACTGAAGTGTTGATGGTTGGAGGATACTGTAAATATATTAACAGATCAGGCTAAAACTCCTAAAAATAAATGGATAATCTTCCTTATAATCTAATCCTTAATTGCTTGTGGTATGGTCAATTCAATTAGTTTTGCCCTCATTTAGAAAAAATGAAGAACAAAAAAGATGCCCAATTAGATTATTAAATTACTTAATCATGATGTCCGGAATTAAGAATGGCTTTAATTTCCATATCTTTTAGGGTGATTCTAACTGACTTTGTATGGCCTTAGAGCTTGAGAAGTACAGGAAGTAAGTACAACTAATAAGTCTTCCTCATGAAATATGGACTTAGAATAGTTCTGAGCAGGTTAACAAAAGCCTGTGCTAAGAAGCTTTCATTTATAACACACTTTAAAACAAATGAAATGTTAATCATTTTATTTTCCTAAGATTAGGGATAACCAATTAAAACTAATTTTTATATCCTTAACCCTTTTAAAAGAAGAAGGAATTCAATATGTATTGCCAATATTTCTGCCTTTTTTGGCACCCACAGCTATGAAAAGATGGAGATTTCTGTACTGTACACTTTTCAGTAAAGTGCAAGTTATATATTCATTCCACCACTGCACACTTGTGAACAAATTTACTGTCTTTTTTCCCACTGACAGCCCAGTTGTCATTACAGATCTCATTCCTAGCAATTCTTTCAGTACCATCTCATTCTTAACAATCTTTTCTGTAGTATCTCATTCCTAACAATACTTTCTGTACCAAGAAATGCTACCTATACCCTGAATCCTGCTATAAATTATTCAAAGTCAACCCTACTTTAACTCCACAATATCTATTCACATTTATATGCTCTTAATCAGAAATAAAATACCTCTTTTGAAACAGGTGTGAGTCTACAGGGTGAAACACAACTCTGTAGGCTCAAATCTTGAATTTCCCATTTCCTGACTGTGTTGACCTGGACAAGTTACTGAAATTTTCTCTACGTCACTTTACTTATCTTTAAAGAAAGCTAATAACAGCACCTACCTGTGGGTGGTTTTATAAATTGAATGGAGTAGTTCATATAAACACTAGGAGTACGGACTATGATTTGCACTATACAAGGGTGTACTGTTATTATTTATTAATAATATTCTCTCTAGTAGGAAAGATTACTTGACCTGTTCCCTCACCAGGAATATTTCTCCCTTTTTCTAGCTTCTTAAATTCTAAAAGTTCCTTGCTTTCTATCCCCTCCATCAATATTTCTTGATCTTCTTTCTCAAAGCACTTATTTATTGGAATATCATTTACCCTGGCATTTCAAAATTCTCCATGAATGTGTAACATGTTTCCCAATCCAGAAGCAGTTCTGAGGTAAATGACCATGAATTATACTTCTTTTGAATTCTTTGCAGTACCACTATAAATTGTACTACTAAAAGGTGAGGCAGGGGTCAATAAATGTGGCTTAAGATAGATTTATTTTAGAACACAATAGTTTTAATCACTAATGTATTTTAAATGAATAATTTAAACCTGTATTTATTTTGACTTTCATTCAGTGACCTCCTACCTTCCCAACTGCATTGCCTCCTGGTCCTTGCTCTACCCTCTGCTCCTCCATAACCCTCCCAAACTCCTGATGTTTCTGAGCTGCTTTTCATTTTCGGAACACCTCAAATGCTTTTATACCCCCGTGTCTCATCCTGTTGCACTATCTGCCTGGAAGATCTTTATACCTCTGCTCCCTAGTCCCCACTTCTTCCCCAAACCCCATCAGACACATTGCCTGTCCAAACCAGTTCTAGAGAGCTCTTTCTAAATACTCAGCATATCAGCCCTTAGATACTTCCCCAGACTTCAAGGACAAATCTCTCTTCCCTCAGTGTAAATCTATTTCACATTGGTTACTCTCATCTGTGAGTCTTTGATGTCTCTCTCATAGCTCTGAATAGGTCTAAGAAAGAAGCTGGATGTTATCCACAGAGCCTAGCACAGTGCTTTTACAGTTTCAGTGAAAGAAAAGGAAATTTTATTCATTTCTACATATTTAGGGAGACTTCATTACCAACAAGCACCTTTTTCCCTGTCCTTATAAACCATTATTTACTTTTATTGAATTTTCTTATAAACCATTATTTACTTTTATTTTCTAAGGAGGAACCTCATTCACATTTAAGAAATGAACTTATTATACAGATATTTTTTGTAATTCTGAATGAGATTCAAGTTATCATAAAAATGGCTCAAAATAGACCTCCTTGAGTTTCCTTTTTACATATTTTTAATGCAGGATTTGTGCTTTTAAAAAGATCAAATGATTTGTACAAGGGACAACCAATTCTGAATGGTCATTATTATTATGTTTTTAAACATTTGGAAGTACTTAGGATTGTGATGACATTTTACTTTAAAAGTTAAAATAAAATAATTGAATAAAATTCACAAACATTTATTATTCCATAATTTCAGATGTCAATAAACTTTGCTTAAGGGAAATTGCCTATCAATTACCTATTTACCTCATGTTTTACTTGAAAAGGTGCAATACTGTGGCAATGATTTGACTACTAGAAGCACAGGCTTCTGTGGGATATGGTACTACTGGAAGGATTTTCCAAACTGACTTCAAAGTAAAAGCAGATGCTCCTAGATTGAAAGGCTTCTGTACTCAGGGTAACAAAATTTGTCTGCTTTGCTTGACTGATGAAGATGAGTTGACTTCTTGCATTAGAGAAGTTTGTCTTGTAGGGGCTGAAGTGACAAGACAATAACTAAGTGCTAATTGTGCATAACCAGCACTAAAGATATGCAGTCCCATTATGGCATGTAATAAATGAAGCGAACACAGAAATATATTAGGTACTTTAATAATGATACTAGAATAGTATTTTGCAGCAATAAGAATGTGAACAGTTTTAGAGTCAAAATTTAGGAGTGTTTGTCTTACTTGACTGAGTTCTAGTGAGGAGACAGACTTAATTGTGAATGCAACTTTTTATTTCAATGGTGAAATAAAATTGATATATGATTTATAAATAGCATTAACCACCTACAATTGCTTTGCATCATAATAGAATTTAGGCTGAGTTTAGTACTTGAATGATGTTTTCATTTTCTGTGTAGAATATAGATAAAATAGGTAAGCCTGCCCTAATAGAAAAAAGGATGAAGGGCATAAATAGAAAGTTCCTTAAAAGAAGATACAACAAAAGACCACTAGTAATCAAATGATTGCCAATTAAAAATTATGAGGTGCCATGATTCATCCCTAAAAGTGACAAAATTTTCTTTTTTTAAATAATAATCCTCAATGTTAAAGCCAATATGAGGACATGAATAATTTTGTGCATTTTTGGTGTGAAAATAATTGGTAGAACTCTTCTGAACAGCATGTTAATAACATGTAACGTAAGCCTTTAAATCGTTACATTTTTTTGCTTAACTGTGCTACTGTGAATTTATCCTGACAGATTTGAGCCTATATTAGGGGTGATACTATCAAATTTAGGAAGAAACAACCTATAGAACAGATGATAGAACACTGATTTTATTATTATTTTTCAAGTATTGGGGATTGAACCTATGGGCACTTTATTGCTGAGCTACATCCACAGTCCCTTTTATTTTTTATTTTGAGACAGGATCTCACTAAGTTGTTGAGGTTGGCCTCAAACTTGACATCTTCCTGCCTCAGCTTCCCAAATTGCTGGGATTACAGATGAATGCCACTGTGCTTGGTCTAGAAGACTGATTTAATATGTGAGGCTCTATCTATAAAACTGAACATGAAATAGCTTAAAACATCTTAAAAGAAATTTTAATGACAGGTAAGAAAGTATATAATATAAATTAAATGAGAGGGTCTTAATATCAAACATTAAGCTTTTTTCCTTGTTACTTTTAAAAAACTTCTTAAATATAGATATAATATAAGGGAGACACTATGTATAATTTGCTATATATACATAGAAAAAACATGTGATTGGCTATATACTAAAATATTTCTTTTAGAATAGTGAGATGGGGCAATATTGTTCTCTATTTTATTATATTTTCAAAGTTTTCTCCTATGAATATATAAGCGTTTATAAGTAGAACAGCAGTAAAAGTTACTATTGCATAAAGATTACTGTTAGTGACTGCTATTAGTGAATAGCTGTGGCAAGGAAACAAAGGTGGTCTATGTTTATTAGTAGTACTTTTAAAATGTATACACTTACATGTACACATGCATATAAATGTGTCTGTATGGAGCATGGATGTGTTGTATATTCATATTCATAAAAGAAACAACATGTGCATTCATGAATTTATTTTTGGCTAAATGTCACCTTAAACAGTATTAACCTACGTTCCCTTTAAGCACTTTTAATGAAAAATCAAGATGTAAGATGACTTCTTAAGTTACTCTCTGGGAAATGATGATAGTATCAGGGATACTGGGCCACATTCTAAACATCTACTTTTAGCAAAAGATGTTATATGTCTTGTAGAAAAACCGAGTTCATGGGATATAATATGGTCCATGTAAATTACAAATATAAAATAAATAACTTTTAAAAACCTATTGTGCTCCTGGAACTTAATATAAATGATTTATTTTTTTTAACTCTGCAAGATAGATATTAGTAATATGGGTATAGAAAACAAACTCAGAAAGATCAAGTAACATATGAAGATCACACAGCTAATATATCAGCTAATACATGGGGAGGCTCAAATTTGAATCTAGTTCTTACCATAAAGATCATATTCTTTCCTTGTGCTATTCTATAGAATCTCATAAGCCGACTGTGCATTAAACAGAACTTTTCAGGGCAAATGATAAAAACTGAGAACTTGATGGAACTGATGTGTATCTATAATGCACTGTTTACATGTTCTCACATCCAAACATACTCATTTTATTTTCATTAAAATCCATCAAGTCTAGTGATGTTTTAAAATACTGTATTTTTGATATGTATTTTAAAATATTGTAAAATTCTCTGTATTTATCACATAAAAGAAGTGCCATTAGCACTGGAAATAAAAGTATAACTTTCAATAAGGAGAAATGGGTGTAGCTCATAAAACTTCTGAGTCAAAAGAGTTCTGAAATTGACTAATCAAGCTCCCTTGCATTACAAATGAGAAAACTAAGGTCCTGAGAGGTGTAGTGCTTGGCTTAAGGGCACACAGCCAATTTGTGGCAGATACAAGACTAGAACTTAAGCTTCCAGATTCTCTGGGAAATGTTCTTTCCATTGCTGCTTTGCCAATTCTGCCTCTTCAGTTCTGATAATTGTTTAATTATTTGCTGTATCTGGTCTCACACTTGAAGATATTTGAGGCAACTGAAATAGCACACATAGGACAAGGGTAAAATTGCAAATAAGAAATAGAGAGGGAAATTACAAATATAATAAATAACATGAAAACAAAATGCCTGCTACAAATTTCTGTATGTTTGCCTTGTTGCTAACTTGTTTGCTCATAGAAGCAGCACAAAAAAGCTAAGCTCTTTTAAACTAACTTGTTTAAAGACAGAAAAACGATACACAGAAGAAGAATAAAAAGTCTCAAAGTTAATAGAAACATTTCCATGTCCAGGCACAGGCTATTACACAATACAGTTCTTTCAAAGTCAGTCTGAAGACCTTCCTCCTTGATGCCTTATTTCTGGCACTGAATTAATGTTTGCAGAAAACAAAAATACCGAGATTAATTGCTTTTAGTAAAGTGTACAGATATCATTGCCACCTATTCCAACAAAAACCGGCACAGAGGTGTGCCATTTTTGAGAAGCCAAAAGGAAGTCTCATTACCTCTGGTTACAGAGCTGACAGGCAAAGCAGTCCAGGTGGTAGACATTATCCTTGGCACGCATCACCATCTCAAAGGCAGGAATGAGCTTGCTACAGGCAGCACAGTTTCCTGTTACCCCGAAAAGCCTAAAACAATAAACAGGGTTTTTTTTGTTGTTGTTGTTGTTGTTTTTGTTTTTAACTCAGAGAAATCTGAGACTGTGAATAGAGCATACTAATACATCCATAAAGCTATCAATACACAATGACTTATGAGGTACGCAAGTGAGTTTTATCCTAGGTGTATACATAAATATTCTTCTGTAATACATACTCCATTGACCTCTCTTGATGAAAATCACATCTTGTTTGCAAAGAAAAGGAAACAGCAAATACATTAGGAAGTTTACATAACTGTACAAAAACAGAAGTCAACAGGGGTGAATTCACAGCAAAAACCTACTTGTTGGAGTAAACATAAAAAAGCAATATAACTTTGATCTTAACATTATATAGTCAACACTTTAGTTAGAAAAGAAACCCATTTGAATGACTTGCCATTTTTTTTGACATCTAGATTCTAAGAGGTTTGCTATTATTATTAAAATAACGTTTATGAACAAGCCATTTAAATAGTCAAAAAACCACGGAGGTACTTGCACCTTCTGGCCCTATACCATGGTTATAGCTGTGATTCTGTTATTCAGGTAGCGCATTAAAGTAAATGAGGCTGTAAACTATATATAGCTAGACCAGGAGTTGAAGCATAATATATTGTCAGAACCACTGGAATTGCCTGGGGAAAAAAAAGGTATTCTTT